>NW_006209511.1:1556059-1602343 GCF_000334495.1 Tupaia belangeri chinensis | reverse complement strand
AGTAAGAAACCACCCTCCAGGGGGGATGGCCCCATTTTCTTCTTGGTATTTTAGGCATACACACATGTGCCTGATGTTTTTCAAGCTGCCTGGTCTAAGACTTCAACTGTAATCAGCCATATGGAATCCAGCCACACCACCTGTTGGTAATGTCTGCACTTTCTACCCTAAAATCATAATACACCCATGAAGAAAAGGACTCTCAACTATAAGGGATACATCAACACATGACTAGAGAGATCACAGGAGCCCAAGAAATAAATGAAAAGTCCTAGTTGGATTTGAGAGAACAATTTGTTGTAATGAACCAGAAATACAAGATTCCACCAAAACTGAACAATGGACAAGAATATGGTTGAACTGAATTAAACCTTCAAGAAAAATATGAGAGTCAAACAGCCAGTGTGTAGAGAAATACAAATTTAGTTTGGGATAAACATAAGGATAATGGCATGTCAGTTTGGATATCTTCTGACTCCTCCCAATGGCCAGTCTGCTATCATTCTCACTATCCTCTCTCCTGATATATCTGTGAAACCAAATGGCTTCTTACTCTATACTGCAGGTGTAAGCCAAACAGTGCCCCTCTGATGTAATACAAAACCTAGGTGAAAGTTCATAAATCTCGTCTGAGAGTAGAAAGTACACATATCCAACCTAACATGCTGGTCACCATCTATGTGGTGTCAACATAAATGTAGTAACTTGCATCAGATCAGAGCTGCTACCACATGTAAGCTGTTCATGGACTTGTAGCAGCTTCAATGTTCTCAATTTAGTAGCCTACATTATCAATAGGATGTTTTGAGCCCTGATTTTCTAAACACATTTAAGAGGCTATTGCAAAGGCTATAGAACTGTCAGAAGTCCAGGCACTAGTGAGGAACACTGGCTTTTTCTGGTACCTTTTTGTGGGGGCACAGAGAGGAATAGAAAAAAAAAATGTTAGAATGTCAGAGCATTTAACAGGTGATGGGTGGCAGAGGTAGGGAGAGGGTGTTCTAGCTAGAAGGCCAACACATTCATATTCAAAGAGAAGTCTGAGTGGAAAAAAAATAAAAAATAACCAATCAAATCAAAAAAGTGTTTCACACAACACAGTATCAAAAAGTATGCTGAGTTGGATGCCTGCATGGCACAGACAGATCCCGAAACCAATGACTGAAGCCTGCCCACCCTCCTGTGAGAGATTCCTATTAAAAAGTCACCACATCTGTAAATAACCTTGAGATAATGGAGGAGAAGAAATCTGATTGATGCTGGAGGACCTATCACAATAGGCTGTGGACTTACTTGCCACCAGTTTGTGCATTTAGTACGTTCCTTCTACTGGGTCTTATTCATGCTTCAGAGTTGTTTCTTCTGGCTTGTCCCTTCTCACCCAGATGCAGGCAACTAGCTGCTGCCTCTGACTCAAAGTCTTGAAAAGCTGGGGAGAGTTTCTTTCAGTTCTCCTGCTCCATTGTAAGACTTCCATCAGGCTTTGTATGCTTGAGCCTAAGGGCAAATCCCATTCAGGACATTCTCAAGTCATAGGTACTGCTACTTCCTATTTGGTGGAATGGCTAGAGGGTGTCTCTGCTTTTTGGCCCTTCCCACAGACTTCACAGACCTCACTGCTTGCATCTCAGAGAGAAGCGGATGTCTTAGCTCTTCTACCAGGCTTCTAATCTTTCTTCAACAAGCTCTTACTGCACGTCTATCACAGAAAAGGGATTGTGAGTGACGACTAATTTTGTCTGGGACAACTAGGGATTCTAAAATGATAGACCAGCCCCAAAGTGACCTTTAAAATGTTGTTCCATCTTATCTACACAGTTTTTCTCTTCCTTTTAGTTTTTCACAAAAATGAAAACAGGTGTGGGTTTTTTCTCTGGTACAAGAGGCTTGTTCACTTTCTAGATTTTGTTAGGTTCGTATTGCAACTTTCACTTAACATGATATGTTTAGGGTATCTGCCTTTTTACTGTTAGATTGAAAGTGGCCTTCTCTTGTGA
Source organism: Tupaia belangeri chinensis (assembly GCF_000334495.1). Classification (NCBI taxonomy): domain Eukaryota; kingdom Metazoa; phylum Chordata; class Mammalia; order Scandentia; family Tupaiidae; genus Tupaia; species Tupaia belangeri. The sequence goes on along the minus strand of NW_006209511.1, from coordinate 1,600,346 downwards.
CTTCCCATATGCATGAATGGAATTAGAAACTAGATTTTATTTTATGACAAATTGTATGTAGATAATATTTGACTGTTTTTATTCTAAATTAATTTCTAAGATAAAGTGACATTATTTCCTCACAATAAAAGGACACAGAGGCATTAAATAAGATTCAGACAAATCAGAATTGACAAAATTAGAATTAATGTTACCCCTAAAACCTATCACCTAGAGATACCCCATTTAGCATTTGGGGCTAGTATCTTTCTAACATAGATATTCCTTTCAATCCCCCAAAGTAAAAAATCATACTGTAAATATTTTTGGCGAAAATTTTCTATTTAACAAAATAGTCCAATATCTTCCTAAATCAACTACTATACTTTTCACAAAGTGGATGCATTACATTAGTTGAAAATCCATAAATTATACAAGCAATTCATTACTGATCACTTAGGCCTTTTTTAAATGTTTGCTATTATTACCAAGACTGTACTAATCTTTAAAATATTTATGATTATTTTCTTAGAATAATTATTTAAAGTAGAATTACTTAATATAAAGATACACAGTACAAGTGACTCTCAATATACTTCTATCAGATTCCTTAACAGTTAATATTTTATTTCACTTCCTTTATTATTGTTTCTATACACACACACATACACTTTGTGTATATATTTAATTATTTACCTTTTGAAAAGAAACTACAGGTATAATGTTCTATTTCTCCTAAACACTCAGTATTCATTTCCTAAAAAATAAGACCAGTTTGGGGTAGTGATGGCACAGGTCTGCAAATGGCGTCTTGAGAATCACACTGGGCACGTGTGTGTGTGCATGCATGAAATCCTGAAAAGAAACTAGAGGAGAAGGAACTGTGGTGGCTACCCAATTGGGGGGTGATGTCTCACTTTCCTTCTTTCCCTTTCTCTTTCTCTTGGCAAGTGCACGTGTCCTATAGCAAAAACAAAAACAAACAAACACAAAATAGAAAACAAAATAAGGCCAGTTTTTAAAATATAACATTATATATAAAATGTTCTGATAGTTCTCAAAATGAGAACATTTACATTGATACAATACTATGTCTAATCAACCATATTCACACTTGGCCATTGTTCCAAAAACTGTATTTTAAAGCAAACATTAAAAATATGGCCCAAGTTCTAATCTACTTGTCATATTATTTTAGTTTTTTTTTTAATCTGTAGCAATTCTTCAGCCTTTGTTTTTCATGACACTGATATTTTTGCAATAGAAACAGGCTAGTCATTTTGTAAAATGTCCCTCAATTTGGATTTATTAGATATCCCTTCATGATTAGATTCAGATTATGCAGTTTTGATAGGAATACTACAGAAAGGATGGTCTGTCTTTCTAGATGCGGTGATGTTATATGCTATTATCAAAGATTTGAATATTGATCATTTGGTTAAGGTAGTATCTGCCACATATCTTCCCAACAAAGTTATTGTTTCCTTTGCAATTTCTTGAGGAGACATTTTGAGACTATCTAGTTAATCTGTTCCATCCACATACAAATTTTACCCAAAAATTTACCCCCAATTATGATAATTATCAAAATTGTTCATTTCTGTTATGTGATTCAGTTAATAATTTTCTAATTCCACCATCTTTGTACTGTTACTTGTTGGAATTCTACTCTAAAGGATAGTTGTCAGGTGGCATGGCAGCTAAAGGTGCTGGACTCCCACATGGCTGACTGTGGTTCAAGTCCTGGACCTGGTAGCTTGCTTTCTCACTTTCTGTCTCTGGTGAGCACACATGCCTCTATAATAAATTTCAATTAATTAATTAACTAATTAATTATTTAAAAAAAGAATGTTGTCCTTTTTCCCCAGAGGTATATATCTTCTAGACATTGATACATATTACCTAACTGCTCTCCAGTAAGTCTTTATCAATTAATATTTCCATGAACAATGATTGGAACATTTTCCCACATTCTAGGTGTTTTCACTCTGATGAAAGTCCCAATTTGAAAATCTAATATGGCAACTTATTAGGTAGTTATATTTTTTATTTTCATTTCCTTGAATATTTTTTAAGTACATCATATTTACATTTTTAATTATGTGATCATTATATAGCTTCCACTTTTATATATCTTTTTTCTATTGATTTGTAATTACATTTTATGCATTAAGAATATAAAATCTTTTTATGTCATATATACTAAAAATATTTTTGCAGTTGTCATTTATTTTCTAAATATTTTGACACATTTATTTTTGCCACGGTAAATGTTAAATTTCCATCTGATTACATTTGTTATGATTTTCCTTCATTGACTTTGGTATCATTTACTTACAGGCAGGCCTTCATCATCTCAAGATTAGAAAAATACTCATAAATACTTTATTCTAGAACTATTTTTATTTCATTTTTTAACAATAAATTTTAAATGGTATTGGAATTTATTTTGATGTATTGTTTGTAGGAATCTATCTAGTTTGTATTTTGTTTTCTCAATTAATTTTTTATTGTTGTTCCCAGAGAACACATGTGCCTGTCAGAGAGAGAGAACGAGAGATAAAGGTTACACCCCTCAGTGGGTCTGGGTCATGCCTTAATCCTTTTTGCTCCTTTTCTCCATCCAGTTAGGATTTTGATCACACATGAATACATGCCTGATGTGTTTCTTTCTTTCTTTTTTTTTTGTAGAGGTTTTTCACTATAGGGTGCGAACGCTCGCCAGAAAGACAGAGAGAGAAAGAGAGACAGAAAGACAGAGAGAGAAAGAGAGACAGAAAGCGAGAAATCACCCCCCCAGGGGGGATGTTCACGCTGCAATCCCTTCTCTCCCATTCTCCTCTCGGGATTTTGGGCACATATGCACATGCACCCAGCATGAGTTTAAGCCACTGGGTCCAGGACTCTAACTGCGTTCGACTACATGGGAGTCCAGCAACATAGCCATTATGCTAACTGCTGGTCCCCCTGATGTGTTTCTTAGGCTTCTGGGTTGGGATTTGAACTGCAGTAGGCCATGTGGGATATAGCTTTCAATGCACATCACTTAACTGCTGTGTTACGGGGCCTGCTCTATTCATTAAATTTTTGATTCAGAAATAATTCTAGACTCACATGTGGTTTTAAGAAATAATACAGATATCTGTGTATATTTTATCCAGTTTTCCCCAATGGTAGCATCTTGCAAAACTGTAGGATAATATCACAACCAGGATATTGACATTAATATAATCAAGACACAGATGATTGGCATCACTATAAAGAATGTTAACACTGTCATTTAATAAACACACCACTCCCCTTCTACCTCTTTCTCCTAAACCTGTGGCAACCACTAATCTATTCTCCTTTTCTATAAATTTGTCATTTCAATAATGTTATCTAAGTGGAATCATGTAGTAGGTGATATCTGAGGATTGGCTTTTTTCACTCAACATAATGAGTGAGAATTATCCAAATTATTGCATGTCTTGTTCTTCTCAGGCTGCCACAAGAAGATTCCAGACTGGGTGTCTTAAACAACAGAAATTTATTTTCTAGCAGTTCTGGAGACTAAACTTCCCAGATCAATGTGCTAGTAAGAGTCCTCTTTCTGTGTCATACATAGTGACCTTATTTCTCTGTTTTCACATGTTGGAGAGCAAACTCTTTGGTGTCTCTTCATATAAGGACACTAATCCTGTTGGATCAGGACCCTGTCCTTATTGTCCTGTTTAACCTAATTTACTTAGGCAGAGATCTGTCTCCAAATACGGAGCATTGGGGAATAAGGTTTCACCATGTATTTTTGGAGAGTTACCAGTCAGTCCATAGTATTTGTGTCAATACTTTGTTATTTTATAATGTTAGGTAGCATCCCAAAAGATGAGTGTACCAGTTTGTTTAGTCACTTTTATCTGGTTGTTACCTTTTTTCTTTGTATTATGAATAAAGCTACTGTAAACATTTGTGTATAGAATTTGGTATAAACATTAGTTTCCATTTCTTTGGAATAAATTCCCAAAAGTGCAACTCTGGGTCATGTAGTAATTGCATATTTGGCTTTATTAAGAAACTGTTGGGGACCATCAGATGGGGTAATGTTCATGTTGCTGTACTCCCATACTCCCATGTAATAGACTGTGGTTAGATTCCCACATGCCAGGTACATGTACGTTCATGAACAAAACCCCAGGAAGAGAATGGAGGAGAAGGGATTGCAGCATGGTCATTTTCCAAGGAGGTGATTTTTTTGCTTTTTGTCTCTTTATCTTTCTTTGTCTCTCAGATGAATGCATGTGCCTGATAGCAAAAATCTCTTTTATAAAAAAATTATTTATATTACATTCATTCACTAAACATCATCACAGCATATAAAATGCAATTTTCCATCCAGAATACACTATATATTGGCTGAATCACACATGTTATCAACAACAAATATTTTCCATTTCTTGTTTCTTGTGTTTTTTCTCTTTCTTTCTTTCTCTCTCTCTCTCTCTTTTTATCCCCCCATTTCTCATGCTCTGCCATTTCCCACACTCCTTCCACACTGTTTCTGGCATCTACAGTTGCTTTCCATTCCTTTTTTTCCACATTCTATTGATACACAAAATATCTTAGTCTAAATACTCTCAATAGCAAGTTCAGCATCTGTGAACACGTATCTAACATTAGGCATGAAACTCTGTAAGTAGAATGAACACACTATAAAGTAGCACCTAGCTGAGGCTATATAGATTACTGCAGTCCTTAGGTATTTTTAAATATTTTTTAATGTCAAGAAAAGCAGTTTTAACTTTAATAAACCAAAATAAAAAAAAAATGTTAAGAGAAATTTGCTTAAGACTCAAAGCCAAGAAACAGTTTAGGATTCTATTAAAATAGTAGGTACATAAACCTACTAAAAACCTAAACCATCAGCTCAGGAGAGACAAAAATCCTTAAATCTGGAAAACAAAGCATAGAAGAAAATCAGTAATGTTTTAGTCAAAAGTCATGAAATTCTTTTTTCACCAGTTCGGCCTCATGTAATTAATCTCTCTTCTGTTGTGGTCCTATCTTTCCATTTAAATTCTGGAAGATAACATTCAACTGTGGATTTATCCCTACCATTTGGCCATTTTAAGTTGGTCATTTTCTTGGTTGGTTTTGAATTCTTATTTCTTCTGCGTGATCGAATGTGCTTTTAATACTTTCAAGGGAAGTTTTGATTTCCTGTATTACCAGTCTTCATTTCTAACAGGTCCATTTGATTCTTTTTTATGGTGTGTATTTCCTCTTTCAGAAAGTGCAAGAACTTCCCCACTTCCTGGAACTTGTTGGCCCTTTTCTCTTGCGTCTTCTGGAGTTCATTGTCTCTCTTCTCTTGCACCTCTGTTAACTTTGTCACTATGAGTATTCTAAATTCTAATTCTTTATCTTCCATGAGTTCCATCCTACCATCTGTGGATAAAGAGGAGTTGCTCTTTTTCCTCAGGGGAGAGGTATTTTCTTGATTTCTCATATTTCTTGTGCCTCTGAGGTGATTTCTGGTCACCTGATGGGTTATACACTTCTTCTTAATTTCTTGAAGTTCAAACTGAGTGTTCAGAGGCATGCAGGAGGAAATGATCTGCAATTTCTCTGCAGTTCCATTTTTCTCCCTTTGTGCTGCAGATTCAGTGAGAATAGAAAAATATTCTGACCTAATAGTATTCCGATGTTTGGCTGTTGTTCACTTAGACCTGTCTAGACACTCAGTATGTGGAGGCACTCTCTAGATTGGGTAGTGGAGAGTGTAGGCTCAGCAGAAAATCTTCAACAGTCTTAGTTCTTGAAAAGAATAGTTCACAGCTCAGATGCAGGAATCTTCTCCACAAAAATCTCCCTTAAAAACAAAAAATGAAACTGTTCTGCATTTTTTTTTCAACCCCTGAAGTCCCTAAGCCGCCTACCTTCTTTCCAACTTTCTGAAACATCTTATACTTGTTTTCATGTGTGTTCATGGGTTTTAGTTGTAAGGCAAGGGCCTGGAAAGGATCAGGCTACTTCTACCTTGCTAGACCTTGAAGGAATTCTATTTTTTTTTTTTTGAAGTGGTTAGTATGAGTACCAATTTGCTCTCATTTCACCAATCCTTGATATTATTATTCCTTATAATTCTTATCAATCAGTCTTTTTCATATTTTCCTAATTACATGTAAAATTGAGCACTTTTACCAAGCTTATCAGCCACTTGTGTATCTGATTACCACTTAAACCTTTTGTTCTTTTTCTAATTAATTTTATTTTAAACAGCACTTTATATTAATAGATTTATTTACTTGTGTTTTCCTGTCTCTTTACACTATATACAGTGCCTTTTGTTGTTCAGAAACCTTTACCTTTTGATACAAATTGAAACTATATTTTCTTTAAAATTTTTTAATGTTCATCTTGATTTCTACTCTAAATTGCAAACATACTCTTCTATTTTTCCATGTTTTTTATTTCTAAAGTTATCATTTTATTTCATTTGAAATTTATTTTGGATAATAGTGTGAGGTAGAGATAAATGTTTCTTTTCCAAATGAGTATGTGCTTCTTTCAAGATAATTTATTGAATACTTTCTCTTTTTTAATGCTTATTTAAAATTCTATCTTCACTATCTTTAGGTTACTTTAGGATTAATATGTAATCTCTTATTAATAGTCCATGGGAAGGGAAATAATGTATATTCTTTGAGTACAAAGTTATAGATGCATGTGGGTACAGACTTCTAAAATATGCTTAATATGCTTTTTAAAAATACCAAATATATATCTATTTTTTTCTACTAATCTGTAAAATTCTGGAACAGTTGTCTAGAAATCTGTTATGATTTAAATTCCCAATTTCTACTCTATTTGTCATTTTCTTTTGCATTATGTATGTAGGATCTATGTGGTACAAAAATTTATTATCTATTCTTTTAGATTATAGATATCCTTTTGTTTTTAAATAATTATTTTATTTAACTTTATTTTTATTTTTTTTATTTTTAATTTGATCAGAGAAGGACAGAGAGAGAGAGAGAAAGAGAATAAGCAAGCCACCAGGTCTGAGACTGAAACCATGATCAGCCATGTGGGAGTCCAGCATCCTCAACCACCACAACACCTGCTGGCCCCTAGGATGTAGATATTCTTATAATATGATGTATGTACCTGTCATGTTTTAATTGTTTTGGGGGTTAATCTGGGGTAGTAAGAAGTAAGCTTACATTTAGGATTGTTTTCATGAAATGAATTATAGGAACTTTTAAGAGAGAATCTCAAAGTTTGAAAACAACTTAAGGTCATCAAAATCTACTTACCTTAATGTAGGAATCTTTTTTAACAATGTATAAATAATCTATTTCTGCATTTGTGGATTTTTTATCCAAAATAGACTTCTCAATGTAATCAATAATCTGCAAAGTTGTAATGTGTATAGTTTCTTATTTTCATTATAAGGAATAAGACTTCTTTCTTAATCTCTATTCCTTGAGATTTTTGTGGTTATGATCATGGTAGGAAATGAAGGATAATGACATTTCTGATGACGAATGAGTTAAGGATACTACTAAAATTGGCCTTTGTACATAATACAGAAAAGATTTAGATATAGGAGCTGGCTTAAATCTTGATTTTGTGTCCCTAACTGCCATTTATTTCTTTAACTTTTTAGGGGAAGAGAACTTTAATTTAATATAATTAAGAATGTAAGGGCTATCAGGTGGTGTAATGATTAAGGCACTGGATTCCCACATAGCCAATCATGGTTTGAGTCCCAGATCCCTCAGCTTGAAAACCTCACTGGGTACAAGTGTGTGTGAATGCCCAAAATCCCAAGAGGAGAATGGAGACGAGGGATTGCAGCATGGCTAGGGCTATCCCCTCTCCCTGAGAGGTGATGTTTCACTTTCTCTATCTCTGGTGAGTGCATTTGCCCCATGGCAAAACTAAAACAAAAACAAAAACAAAAACAAAACAAAACAAAGAAGAAAAAAGGAATTTCACCATAGTAGTTTTCTATTGGACTGATGAATGATGCAATTTTTGTATAACAATATATTTTTTCAACTTTAGATATACTCACCTGAAGTTCTTAAATAAACTGCTTGACCAGTTACTTTACTGTGTGTGTGTATATTATTTATTTATTTATTTTTTGGAGATATTTTCGCTATAGGGTGCGTGCGCTCGCCAGACAGACAGACAGAGACATAGAGACAGAAAGCGAGAAATCACCACCCAGGGGGGATGGTCACGCCGCAATCCCTTTTCCTCCGTTCTTCTCTTGGGATCTTGGGCATGCACACACACGCACCCGGCGTGAGTTTTTTAAGCCACCGGGTCCGGGACACGAACCGCAGTCGACTATGTGGGAGTCCAGCGACATAGCCATTATGCTAACTGCTGGTTCCCTGTATATTATTTTTTAGAGCAGTTTTAGGTTAACAACAAAATTGAATGGAAGATGCAGAATTCTCATATATTCCCTGCTCTGGCACATGCATTATCTCCCCATTATCAACATCCTGTACCACAATTAAGTAGAACCTACACTGACATATCATTATCACCCAAAATTTATAGTTTACATTAAGGTTCACTCTTAGTAGTGTATGTTCTATGGACTTAGACAAATGTATAATGTCACGTATCTACCATTTTAGTATCATACAGAGCATTTTTGCTACCCTAAAACTGCCCTGCATTCTCTCTTTCAATCCCTCTCTCCTCCCACTGCCCATATGATTGGCAACTACTGATCCTTTCATTGTCTCCATGGTTTTGCCTTTTCCGGAATGTCACATAGTTGGAATGGTATAGTAGGAACCTTTTCAGACTGGCTTCTTTCACTTAGTAATATATAGTTAGGTTTCTCCCATGCCTTTTCATAGCTTGATAGAGCATTTCTTTTTAGCACTAAACAACATTTTATTGTCTGGATGCTCCCCAGTTTATTTATGCATTCACCTACTGAAGGACATCTTGGTTGTTTCCAAGTTTTGGCAATTCTGAATAAAACTGCTATAAACATCTATGTGTAGGTTTTTGTGTGGACTTGAGTTTTCAGCTCTTTTGGGTAAATATCAAGGAGTACAACTGCTGGATCATATGGTAAAAATATGTTTCATTTTGTAGGATGCTGCCAAACTGTCTTCCAAAGTGACTACTATTTTGCATTTCTACCAGCAGTGAATGGTAGAGAGTTCCTGTTGCTCTACATGCTCTTCAGGATTTGGTGTTATCATTGTTCTAGATTTTGACCATTCCTGCAGGTGCAGGAATATCTCATTATTTGAATGTGTGTTTCCCTGATGATATGGGATGTGAAATATTTTTTCACATGTTTGTTATCTGTATATGTTCTTTAGCGACATAAGGTGTTTGGCCCATTTTTTAGTCAGGTTGTTTATTTTCTTATTTTTTATGATTTGTTTGTTTGTTGTTATTATTTATTTTTTAATTTGGCCAGGAGAGAGAGAGAAAGGGAAAGTGAGGAAGCAAGCCACCAAGTAGAGGATTCGAATTGTCATCAGCTAAGTGGGAGTCCAGTGCCTTAACCATCACGCTACCTGCCAGCCCCTGTTTTCTTATTATTAAGTGTCAAGAGTTCTTTGGATTTCTTTTGATAACAGTCTTTTATCAGATATGTTTTTTGAAGATATTTTTCCCCAATACATGACTCATCTGTTCATTCTCTTTTTGTAGAACAGAAAAATCTCTAAGTTCATTTAGTTCTTTCTTCCATGAGAGGAAACAGAGAAAGCCAACGTGAGAGAGCAAAAGTGAAAGAGTCCCTGACAGGAACTTCCAATTCACAATCCCGCCCTCAGCTCCTGTCAGTCAAAATCAGGGCACATACACGAACTTAGGATATGAACCTAGGACCTTTCCACAGGACCTCAGCATTATAGAGTGTTGTGTTATCAGTGCACCACTGCAGCTGGCCCATGAAGTTTTAAATTTTAATAAAATCCAGGTTATCACCTCTTTCTTTCATGGATTGTGCCTTTGATATCATATCTAAACATTTATTACCAAATGAGAGCATACATATTTTCACCTGTTATCTTCTAAAAGATTTTTTTTTTTTTTGTAGTTTCGTGTTTTACATTTAAGTCTGTAATACATTTTAAGCTAAGTTTTGTAAACGATGTAAGATCTGGGGGTCAGGCTTTGGCATGATGGTGAAGGGGGCTGTATCTCACATGTTGACTGTATGGTTTGAGTCCTAAACCCAGCAGGTTGAAAAATACACCAGGCATATGTGCATGTGAACCGAAAATCATGAGAGGTGAATGGAAATGAAAGGATTGTAGCATGGCTATTTGGGGGTTGTCTTCTCACTTTTTTTTTCCTCTCTCTCTGGCAAGCACATACACCTGATAGTGAATTTTAAAAAAATAAAGTATTAGGTCTATGGCTAATTTATTTTATTTTATTTTTTTGCATGTGGATGTCCACTAATTCTAGAACCATTTGTTTAAAAGAGTATCTTTTCTCTATTGTATGGTCTTCACTCTTTCATCAAAGATCAGTTGGCTATATATAATGTCTATTTCTGGACTCATTATTCTGTTCCTTAGAATGATAATACTTTCAGTACAGTGTTGAAAGATAGGGTCAGAATGCAATGCCTTCTTTCTGATCTTAGTATGACAGTTTCTAGTTTTCACCATTAAGTATGATGTTAGCTATAGGTTTTTGTTAATACTCTTTATCAAATTGAGATTCCCTACTTAGCCAGTATTACTTAAAGATAGTGGGAAAGGTAAATGAAAGAAAGGTGTGATATAACACGATTGAAAGGTGTTTTTTTTTTTTTTTTCGGGGGGGGGGGAGGGTTTTTTTTAAGGTGTGATATAACACGATTGAAAGGTGTTTTTTTTTTTTTTTCGGGTGGGGGGGAGAGTTTTTTGCTATAGGGTGCACGCACTTGCCAGACAGATAGAGACAGACAGAGAGACAAAAAGTGAGAAATCACCCCCCAGGGGGAATGGTCTTGCCACAATCCCTTCTCCATTCTCTTCTCGGGATTTTGGGCATGCATGCACACACGCCCGGCGTGAGTTTTAAGCCACCGGTTCGGGAACTCAAACCATGGTTGACTACATGGGAGTCCAATGACATAGCCATTACGCTAACTGCCTGTCCCCTGATTGAAAGTTTTCTTAACATGAGTAACCATCAGAAAGACAATGGCAGTCATTAAACTGCCATTAAATACAGATATTTAATTGTCACAAAACCACTATTTAATAGTCCTTTGGTGAAGTTTATGCTATGGTCACTAACTTGCATTTTAATCTCCTCATCTGCAAAGTTTGCCTACCCATTACTCCAGCTTTAAGGGCCAGAATTAAGGCTCTTTGATGTGTCCAAATGAACAATTTCCTCCTTTACTATTTGAGAACAATTTTTGTGTACTTCTTTTAAACTGCATGTTATATTTTGCTTCCATACAGTTAATAAGTGTAATTTCTCATCATCAGCTATAATCTTTTCTAAGATGATATATAATAGATACTCAAATATTTAATTAAGTAGAATTAATAGATATCACTATTAAACTTATTTATTTTTCTGAAGCCTGGGAGACTCCAATAAATTTATTTACTTAATAGATTGGTTATAGAATATACTCCTAGTGTATAGTACTGCACCTGACCTGATAGAGAATATAAAGGTGAGGGAGTCATAATTCCCTATTTTCACAAGCCACACATGAAAACTCCAAGTCCAAGAAGATTGACTTCAGGATCTGGCTCGGTTACGACTGCCTTGTCTCTCCATTCAGCTTGCGCCTAAATGGCAGGAGTGAGCACCCTTCACATATTTCATGGTGGGAGGAAGCCACCCACGGAACAAGTCATCACAGACTGCTTGTTCTTTCCAGCAGAGTGTTGACAGAACACTCTATTCCCTGGGACCTGCCTCAACTTCACTGAATCATTTGGAAATCTTTACAAGTGTTGTGGGACTTCGATACTTGGATAGGGAGGGAGAGCAGAAGGGCATGCCTGGCTTGACTTTGTTGCTTAAGTTTTTGAGTGGTCTTCCAAACCTTAGTAGTAGGAACGATATTTATTTTTCTTATTTTTGTGATTGTGATAGTTGTAACTTTAAAATGTTTCAAATGTGAGCACCACTGAACCAATTATATAGTTTATGTGGAACAAGAAACAGAATAATACATTTATGAAATTATCTAATTGCATCCGAATCTCTCATATTATACAAAAATAAACTACATTCCAAAAGAACTTGAAACTACATGCCCAATATCATACAGTCAATAAAAATACTGACTGATTCATTAAAAATCAGTTATCTCTTTTTTGTTTTCCTAGTGTTGGATTAACTTGTTTTGTCTGCTTTTAGTTGTTGGGAGGTACATAAGCAAAGGTTAACGAAAAGGCATTTACTCAGATTTTTTGGTCAAAATGGCAGAAGAAGTGGGCATCAGATAATTATTCAGAAAATTTTGCTTCACAGTGGAAGAACGTTGTGCGCGTGTGCGTGTGTATGTCTCTGTGGGTAGTGTGCATGTGTGTGTGTGTGTGTGTGTGTGTATAATCTTTTAGTTTTTTCTAATTCAGACTACTGTGCATTGATACCTGATGTTGTATACCTATCCCTGGCAAGTTTGTTGTAGATAAATTCAGGTAAGTTGTTTAACTGCTAAATACTAAACCATCCCTATTTATTTCAAAATCAGATTTGCTTTGATATCCCTAAATTCTTTGTTGATGTTCATTTAAACATTCACTCAACAAACGTACATTGAGCACCTTTTTGCATGTAAATATAATAAAGCTAAGATCTCTGCCTTGAAAAATTCCCGATGTGGTTAAACAGTAGTGTAAATAAAGAAAATAATCATAATGAAAAAATCATATTGGTGATCAACACTGAATTATGGGATTACAGAGGACAGATAAAACCACACATATAGGGAAGGCATGTGAGTAGAAAAGAGAAGATTCAAAATTGAAGTATAGAACATTCACAGTTTAGAGACTGAATAATAAAACACCAGCAAAATAATTTGAAAGAAGAAAGTTTGAGGAGGAAATCTTGGAGAATGTGGTATTAGAAACCAAATTTAAAAGTTGTTGTGCTGGGGCTGGCAGATGGTGTGGTGGTTAAGGACACTGGACTCCCACATGGCTGACTGTGGTTTGAGTCCCGGAACTGGTGGCTTGCTTTCTCACTTTCATTCTGTCTCTCACTCTGTCCCTTTCTGGTCAAATTAAAATAAATAAATAAATAAATAAAGTTAAATAATTCTTTTAAAATAATTGTGCTGGATCAATAGGCACAGCAAAAAAAGAGGTAATTTAATTTTAATGAATCAATCAATATTTTTATTGCCCTGCTCAAGAGAAGCAGGATCCCACATGGTGACCATGGTTTTAATTTCCAGCCCCATCATTTAGAAGCATCCAGGGCACATGCATGAGTTCCCAAGATCTGATAAGCCTTACTGAAGAAAAGGGATTACAATATGACTAGACCCTATGGAAAGTCTCATCTCTTTCTCTCTTTCTCTCTTACTCTCTGTCACATACCCATGCATGGACTCTATGAGAAATACAGAAAAAAAAAAGTTCTTATTAAAAGGAAGTCAAGTATCTCAAATGCTGTCAAAACTTCTAAAATGATTGGAACTAAGAATTGACCACTAGCGTAAAGATACCAGTGAGCTATAAAGAAAACAGGAGGTGTGGGTGATGCTGTAAATGGGAACATTTTGCTAATATTCAAGTGAGGCTGCAAGTTCTGCTTTATGTCAGTTTGATTGCAGTGGAATTGCTTGGTCTGAGACATATTATAAGGGATATTTTTAATGGCTTAATAAATTAATATTAAAATTACTATGAAAAAAAGAAGAACCAAGGGACACTCATCATTTTATGGCCTGAGCCACTGCTGAATAGTGGCGCATTTACTGAGATGAGGAACAATGGACTATGGACAGGTAGGTATTTGGGGAGAGGCATGTCAAAGACAAGAAAGATAGAAATAAGAAATGAGTGTGGCATATAGTCTGTTTAAGTTGTCAATTCATATTCAACTAGGATACCCCAGTCTAAAGCTCAGAGGCTGGATGGGATTTAAAAATGCGAATTTGAGAATCATCATTTATTGAACAGAAAATGAAGGTAGGAATTGGAGATGGTTCGAGGTCAGTGGAGGATTATTTTGATATAAGATATATTACAATGTGTTGAAAGCTAAAGAAAAAGATCTAGTAGGGAGGGCAAAAATGGGGCCCAAGCAAAACTTGGGAACAGAATAGCAGTGACAGGAATTGAGAGGGTGTTCTACAGCGATGGAATATGATCATAGGAACTGAGTGGAAGGAAACATGGCTGAAAGTGAGCAGTCATTAGACAGTGACTCAAAATATTCCAGAAAGGTGATAGGAATACCATTCTAAAACTTTCTGTAAATAAAGGAGAATGCCCTGAATGCTGATGACTACATAGTCTGAAGGCATATGTTTCTAAGAACAGAGGAAAACAAAGTTTGAAAGTAGGTAGTATGGAAGAGGATAGGGGAAATTTACACCATCTCCAAGACTGTGATACAGATTGTATGGGAGACAAAAAAAAAAAAAAAGAGCCATAGCTTGAAAGGATGGCAAATGAAGTTATGTTCAGATTTCCATCAGAGAAAGGGATGAAGGAACATTCTGAAAGAAGATTAAGATAAAGGATATTGGGTAGGTGACAGTACATGAATTCCAGAGTGTATAGAGTTAGGAGTACTAAGGGAGATTGGCCACATGAGCCAATGCTCACTGCCACACAAGCATCGTTCAAGGGCATACCAGGATTACTTCCACGGTCTTCAATTCTCTTAGAATATCTGTCCCTCAGGACTGGTCTCTTGATTTTTACGGAGGAGGTGAGTAGTATTGAAGGTCAAGGTAACTGTTTTTCAGTAGATTAAGGGCTGTAAAAGCTTCCTTTATAAACTTCTGTGAATGGTGTCACAGCTGGGAAAGAAACAGTTCTTCTTGTCGCAAATGGATCTATGTAGACAGCTCTTAAATCTTGCCATTGGAGAAGTCACTGTACATGGAAGATGGGAGATGTCCAGCCTGGACACTACTTGAAATCTTATGAAGCCCTGGACAAAGGCTGTGATAAAGAAGATCCAATGAGGAGGCATGGACATGGTTTCAGACAGAGATCCCTTAGAGTCCCAGAATGCACTGGGCTGTTTCCTTATTATGAACTTCTCTTGACCATAGGGCTCATTCAAAAGAGCACTATAGCCTATAATTACAATCTTGAAATTAAGTTTGTACTAAAAGAATTTCAAGACTCTGATATGAGCCTCTAAGTAGTCTCAGGGAAATCTGTATTCTCATGTCGACAGAAATACCCTATAAATACCCTCTTCTCTCCAAAAAACTTCTCAATTATGAAACTAAGTAATCTCTAGACAACACAGGTTGTCAGTAAACTAAGACTGTCAAATCTATCTTTCATGAGAAAAAACATTGATTGATGGGTGATCCTTCTCCTTTACCTGACAGTTCTTGGCAGGGTAATAACAAGAGACAACATTGAGAAGGGAGAGAAAAAGAAAGAAAACTGACCAATAAGGATGTTGTTTTGTAAAATTTTTCCTTAAATATTTTAAACAATCCTATGAGGTGGTTAATTCCTACCCATTACAAATATATGGGAACCATTTACCAGAGAAGTTGAAAAATTTGCCAAGATGTCAGAAATCAGCAGAGCTGAGATGAAAATCCAGTTACTTGGCCAAAAAGCACTTGCTCTTTTAGCTAGTAAGAGCCAATAATGATGGTTAAATTAACTGAATTTTCTTTCCCAAGTAACCAAGCGATCAACTAATAGTTTTAGATTTTTTTACCCAGAGTCAAGTGCTTCTCTGAAATCACTTGAGATTAATGAAGATTAACAAAGTAGTCCCTTTTCTCCCAGTGTGAACTCTGGTGAGTACACATGCCTTATATCAAGTTAAATAATAGTAATAATATTAATAATAAATTAAAATAAATTTTAAAAGGAAACATTGAGCATTTATTTACATGCCCCTTGACCATTCTCATGTCTTTTCCAGAGAGCTGTCTGCCCAGCTCATCTACCCATCCTTTGATTGGATTGTTTTCTGGGAGTGAGCTGCTTGCGTTCCCAGTATATTCCAGTTATCAGTCTCTCATCTGAGGCATAGTTTGAAAATGTATTCTTGCACTCTGAAGATTGTATCCTCACCTTAATATTGTTTCTTTCGCCATGCAGAAGCCTGAAGTAGTCCCACTTGTTTATTTTTGGAATTATTGTCTGTGCTTTTAGGATCTTATTTTAAAACCTTTGCCTACTCTGTTTCTGAAAGTTTCTCCCTTGTTTTTCAACCTTACTGTTGAAACTTTTATAGTTTGAGGTTTTATGTTTAGAACCTTGATCAACTTTGAGTTGATGTTTATTAATGGTGAGTGATACGTGTCCAGTTTTCTTTTTCTGCAGGCGGATATTCAGTTTTTCCAGCATCATTTACTAAAGAGATCTTCTTTCCCCACTACATTGTCTTGTACTCTTTGTCAAAAATCAGTTAACTGTATCTTTTAGGGTTTATTTCTGGGTTCTTGCTTGCTCTACCTTTGGTGCAAATACCATACTGTTTTGATTATCACAACTTTGTAATATATTTTGAGGTCAGGAAGTGAGATGCCTCTTGCTTTATTCTTTTTTAACAGTATTGCTTTGGCAATACAGGGCCTTTTATGATTCCAGATAAATTTTATGATTTTTTTTCTGTTCTTGAGAAATATTCTGGTAGTTTGATCAGAATTGCATTGAACTTGTAGATTAAGTTGACATTTTGTTTATATTAATTTTTCTAATCCAGGAACATGAGATGTCTTTCCACATTTGTGTATCATTTTCAATTTCTTTTTTCAATTTTTCATAGTGTTCCTTGCAGAAGTTTTTCACTTCTTTGGTTAGGCTTATTCCTAGATATCTTATTGTTTTTGTAGCTATTGTAAATGAAATTGCTTTTTTAAAATTCTACATCAGTTTGTAGAAAAATGCTATAGATTTTCATATGTTGATTTTTTTATACTACTACTTTATTGTATTCATTTACCACTTCCAGGTGTTTTTTTGTTTGTTTGTTTTATTTTATTTTATTTTATTTTATTCTCTTGGATTTTCTATGTATATAATCATGTTACCTGCAAACAGAGGAAATTTCATTTCTTCTTTTCCTGTTTGAATGCCTTTTAATTTATTCTCGTCTGATTGCATTGGCTATGATTTTCAGTACTATACTGAAAAGGAACAGAGAAAGTGGGCAGCCTTATGTTGTTCCAGTTTAGTAAGTTCTTAGCTATGAGTTTATCATATATGGCTTTCATTGTGTTGAGAAATGTCCCTTCTATGCCAGTTTTGCTGGAAGTATGAAGGAATGTTATATTTTATCAAATGCTTTTACTGCATTGACTAATATCATATGGGTTTTATCTTTCCTTCTGTTAACGTGATGTATTATATTTATCGTTTTGTATATGTTGAACCACCCTTGCATCCTTGGAATAAAACTTACCTGATCATCATGTATATCTTTTTAATATGTTGTTGGATATGATTTCTTAGGTTTTTTCGGTTGAGAATTTTTGCATCTGTATTCATCAGGGATATTGGTCTGTGTTTTTTAATTTTTGTTTTGCTTTTTTGTTTGTTTGTTTTTGTTATATTCTTATCTGTTTTAGGAATTAGGGTAATGGAAGCTTTATAGAATGAATTTGGGAAGGTTCCTCTCTTTGGGATAATTGGAGGAGAATTAGGATTTTTTTCTTTTTTAAAAGTTTTGTAAAATTCAGAAGTGAAACCATAGGGACCTGGACTTTTCTTTGTTTGGAGATGGTTTATTATGGATTCAATCTCATTGCTTTTTAACTGGTCTTTCAGGTTTCTATTTCTTCAGGCTCAATTTTTTAAATTATATGTGTCCAGAAATTTTTCTATCTCATCTAGGTTTTCTTGTTTGTTATGGTATAATTGCTCATAGTATTCTCTCATGATCTTTTGTATTTCTGCACATCTGTTGTAAGTTATCTATATCTACCTTTGTGCTTTTTTTCTTGTGAGTACTAATTACTATGCTTTTTTTTTTTTTTAGACAGAGATTTTTGCTATAGGGGGTGTGTGCTCTCTGGAGAGACACTAACAGAGACACGGAAAGCAAGAATTCACCACCCCCCAGAGGGGGTGGCCACACCACAATCCCTTTTATTCCAGTCTCTTCTCAGGATCTTGGGTGGCTTAAAACTCACGATGCATGTAAATTTACTTATGGAACCTCTTTATGGAGTTCTTCCTTGAAATCATGGAATGACTTTCTCATCTCCTGGAGTTGATTATTTGTTTTTCTCTTGCATCTCATTACATTTAATTATGATAAATACTCTGAATTCCTTTTCTGAAATTTTGATTATTTTCTTTGTTATATTTTTTTTCCATGAGTTGGAGACAAGTTATTGTGTTCCCTTGTTCATGAACTATTTCCTGGCTTTTCATAGTTAAAGCTTTTCTGTGATTTTTAGTCATTTGGCGATGTATTCACTTCTTGCTAATTCTTTAGAGTGGGTTTCTGTAGCTGTATGCTCATGTGCTTCCCTTTGTCATGAATTAGTTCTGTGCCAATTTGTCTCTTCTACTGTGTTTTACAATGTAGTTCCCACAGCAAGAATCTTGGGTTCAGATTTACAAAGAGGCATTTCTCTATTTTTTCACTGGTGGGTTCACTGTGGGGAGGGTTGGGGAGGATTCCTCCAGAGCCTCACAGTGTCAGATGTTTAGCTCCTATAAACTAGACGTCTCTAGTCTCTGTGTAGGAGGTGGCTTCTAATTCTGAAACTGCAGGACTAGGATTGATGGTACCAGGGGTGACTCAACCCTGGTTCCCAGACCCTAGACTGGATAGGAGACTTCAGGTCCAAGATCCATTTTTTCACTGTGGGCTGAAGCCTTCACAGTAAAAATAAGCATGTATAGTTAAATTTGTTCAAGTTAAAAAAAAAACATGAAGTGAAATTAATGTAACAGAGAGTCATTTTTTTCTAATTTTGACTGGTTTTTACATTTTGAAATCTTGATTATGTTTTGGTACTTTCGTTTTCTTTTTCAATACATTTCAATACATTTTGTTTTGTTTTGTTTTTAGAAAATTGAGTTTTTGGTGTATATACAGTTTTGTATTTTCTTTTCTTTTTGTTTTGTTTTTAATTTGCCAGAGAGCATGAGCACTCACCTGAGAGAGATAAAGAAACATAGAGAGAAAGGGAAGGAGAAAGGGAGGATGCACTTCCCCAGTAGGGTGTAGTCATGCCATCATCCCTTCTCCATCTCCCCATCCTGTCAAGACTTGTGGTATATAGACACACATGCTTGGTATGTTTCTCAAGTCACCGAGCTCAGGATGTGAACTGCTCAATTGGTCATGTGAAAACCAGCTCCCTTAACTGCTAGACCATGGGGTTGGCCTACATCATTTTTCTTTAAGAATTAAACAGGATAATGTAACCAATTTCCCACTTTAATGGAAGTCCTTAATATATATAGGGATTAACGAAGCCACAGTAATAGCAATCAAGAGGATCTGAAAAGAGAGAAAGTACTGGGTCTCTCAGGCAGGAGGGACAGTGTGATCAGAATGAGGATTCTACTTCGGTCCAGTTCAAAGTTGGCAAGAACTGGATTCCAAGTGGTTTGGGGGCAGATGAGTTAACTGGAAGAATTGGCAGAGGTCACATGTCATGATTTCTACCGTGGGCAATTTAGGACTGCCACCTGATCTGGGTCCTTTTGAAAGGACTGGGGGTGAAGTGAATTGATGCCAAAGGAAGGTCATTCAAGCATCAAATAACCCATTTCCAGAGGCAGGTTTGTTTATAGCTGGGAAGGCGTCCACAACAGCAGAGAAAACAAAAGAGTTTTCTTTACAAAGTGGTCCCTGGCCTTTGCCTATAGCAAAGGTTTCCACTTTCTCTGGCAGGCCTTTCTTGCTCCAAGGCCAAGTACAGCCAAACTGGCAGAGAGCATGTCATTACCGCCTGTAGAAGACTGGAGGCTGAGGTCAAACATGCCATCATAGAATGGAAGTGGGGACACACAAATAAAGCAGCACTTTTTAATGGTTTTCACAGTGGTATATTTGAACAAAGCAGTCGCTAGATCAAAATGTGACATGATGGTACAATGCGGCAATTTGAGTTCTGTCAGCTGCTTGATAGCTCATGTTCCCTTGACAGGGCAAAAACTGTATTATAGAGAAACTCGTTTTCAGCTGGTCAGTGAAGGTATGAGATTATTTATGGGATTTATTTTTCTGTAGTGCATGGTACTTTTTTCAGACCTTCTGATCCTTTGCTGAATATCCTTTAGTGAATATTTCATGGATGTTGTTGTGTATAGTTTTGGAGTTTTTCCTCCTCATAAAATTTTGTGCAGTTGAAGTTGATGCATGATTATCTTTCATATTCACAAGATGAAAAACACTGCCAAAGTTTTGTTTTTACCTGAAAGAATTGCAGTCCAAGTAAAACTAAATAAGTGAAATTCCAAAGCAACTCTTCTTTCTTTTTTAAGTTTTTTTTTTTTTTGCTATAGAGAGAGAGACAGAGACAGAGAGAGAGAAAGTGAGTAATCACCCCCCAGGGAGGGTGGCCACACTGCAATCCTTTCTCCTCCTTTCTTCTCTAGAGATTTTGGGCACATGATATTCAAGCTGCCAGCTCTAGGATTCTAACTGTGGTCGACCATGTGGGAGTCTGGCACCTTAACCACCACACCAAATGCTGGTCCTCCAGTGCAATTCTTAAAGGTTATTTCGTGAACTGTTAGGAATTCTAGTGTACTGAGTTATCCTATAAAGGTTAGATATCTAATTTGTACTAGTTTTCTGTCTTGTGTTATGTTTATAATTTGCTACCAAAGGCTATTCCTAAAGTTATCTGTCGAAAATTATCTGGCTAAAATGCTTACTGCTAACATAGAAATTAACTGTCCCCCTTTCGCTATAATTTCTAACTAATTGAAACATTTTAGTTTGTGCTCTCTTTAACATGAAATTTATGGCCATCATAATTATCATTAATTATCAATAATTATCATTAATTTTTGTAGTAATTTACAACTGCAAAAATACCTGTATATTTATATTTGAATTGAGTAATAATATTTTAATATTAAAGCATCTAAACAAACTGCTATTGTCAATTACATCTAGAATGCTCACCTATACTTTAAAAAGAATATTCAGGTAAGTAAATAAATCTGAATCGTTTATCGTTTTCAAGGACTGATTAGAAATTATGACTTACATGTCAGGTGATCAGTGACTGCAAGGATTTTATGGATGCTAGAAATGCTCCTGAAGTATCAGTTGATCTTGTCTCTAAACTTGAAAAATAAACTAATGCAAGTTCAAGTATATTCCATGGGAAGAATTTGGTCAGAAAGTAGGGGTTTGAAACTATTTAAGTCTCCTATTTTAGTTTCATGGATGTTGATTTAACACTTTGTACGTGTCAAGTTTAGTCAAATACTAGAGACACAAAATGAGTAAGAGAATGGCCCTTGTTCTCAAAGTGCTTACAGTCTGGGAAGACTGAACACTTTCCATATCTGCTCAAAGCTCTGTCTGCTGTCTTTGTCTTGTAAGTTTTATAAAGGTAAATAAAAGTCAAATGAAATAATGAGAGCAGCTGATACTTCCTGAGCCAGGTGCATAATATATTCTAATATTCTAATTGTTCTAACCATCATGTAAGGTAGGTAGTGCAGTCATAAGAACATACATGAAGTTCTGGACTAGAATCCTGAATCCTGACTGAATGGATGGCTTTAAACATGCAAATTAACCCCTCTTCTTTTCACTTTACTGCATAATTATAAGAATTATATTGCTTCCCTCGCTGACAACTAAATTAAATAATGGAGATATAGCATTTAGGGTAGAATCTAGCACATAATAAATACTCCAATAAAGTTAAAAATTATTAAAATTCTGTATAGTGTAACTCCAATATAAAAATAAAGGAGTGTAAGGAGGTTATATGAAGAGGAAGTATTCAAAAAGTTCATGGAGCAAGCCAGGTTATGAAAGAAAGGTATTGTATGTATCCACTTAATATATCAACTATCCATACTTCATGGTAGAGATTAAAATATTGGAGGGCATAAAAGCAGTGAAAATAGTTATGGATACTTAAGACATTGTGGAACAGGGGAGGGGAAAAGGGAAAAGTATAGAAAAGGAAATCAGGAGAAAAGATAGGGAAACATGACATTTGTGGGATACCGAAATAGTTTATTTTACCTGTTAATGATAACATGTATATTATTCTCAACTGGACTGGTCTGAGAAGTATTTCATGTTGGTAAATTCTCTTTACAAGCCAATGAGGTATAGAGATTGACTGACTAAAAAAATAATAATAATGATCTGAAAAAAATGGAAAGTTACTTGCAGCTGCTGATTTGTATACTAATGTCTTTGTCTTGACTGATGTGCATGGTAATTGTGCTGGAAAAAGAAATGCTATACACTGTGAAGACACATGTAATTGAATGTAATATAATGGAAAAAAAAAGGTTCATGGAAAGTATGTATAATTGGGACCAGCTAGTGGCATTGGGCTAAGATGGCTAGATCCCACATTGCTTAATATGATGTTCAAGTCCAAGATCTGACAGCTTAAAAAACACACTGAAAGAGTATGCATGGATGCCAAAAATCCCCCGAAATGGGGAGGAATGCAGGAGAAGGGAATGCAGTGTGACCATGCCCCATGGGGGTGATTTCTCTGTTTCCCTTTCTCCAGCTCTCTAACAAGGGAACATGCCCTCTGGCAAATCAAAAAAAAAAAGAAAAAGAAAAGAAAAGAAAATACATAATATGAGAAAACTATGCATAGACTTCAGATTTTTTCCACTAAAAAAATCTTGTTCTTTAATTTTATTTTTTCCATAAATTTTCTGAAGTCCCCTTATGTAATTCACACAAGCAACACAATAAATTGCTGAAATAGGACTCAGCCTCATCAGTCTATTATCAAAGCCCTCATTTCTCCCTCTTTTGGGTCTCTACAAATATTTTTATAGCCATCACTGTTTGATAAATTTAAAGGATATTTTCTGGCTGTGTCCTTAAGCCCAATTTCTTTACTTTCCATCTACATCCCAGAGCACCATATTGAATCCCTCAGAATGTATAGATAGCCTGGTGACTGATGAGACCATCTTAGTCCCTAATCTCCAGTTGCCTTCTATTAAAAGTCAGGCTCATGCAAGGTTGTAAAGTCAGATTACTTATTTGACTGAAAGTATTCTGACCTTCTTCCTCCTGCTGAGACTCATC
The DNA here is from genome assembly GCF_000334495.1 of Tupaia belangeri chinensis. Classification (NCBI taxonomy): domain Eukaryota; kingdom Metazoa; phylum Chordata; class Mammalia; order Scandentia; family Tupaiidae; genus Tupaia; species Tupaia belangeri. Next base: position 1,576,988 of record NW_006209511.1, on the reverse strand, counting down.
CCAAAGCTGAGTTCTTTGTGCCTGATTTGTTTGTGTCTATGTTCTAAGTTAGTTTGCAGAATTACTCTCTCATGATGGCAGAGAAGTTCCAAGAATCTGACAACCTTCAAGAAGTCCAGGAAAAAAGCAAGAGAGATATCCTGAGGTACACCAAGAGGGCCTGGGCAACTCTGGATGAGCAGCTGCCTCCAGGGTCCAAGGAAGACAGGCAGGCTCTCACCTACACCACGTTGGGTGAGAAGGGTCCTCAGGGACATTGAAAATATTCTACTGTGGGTGGTGAGGGACATGGGGCTTTTGATCGGGGTCAGAAGATTTGTGAGTAAGGACTTGACTTTGAAAATAACTGTGACCCTGGACTGATGGTGGAAACTTTATGATATAGGCACTTCTGACTTGCCCCTCAGACACTCAGACCACAGACTTTCTGGGCAAAAAGAGACGTACTAAACACTGCTTCCTTTCTACTCCAATATTTCCTCATCCTACATTCCCAGAACTCTGAAGCTGTGTGGGGTTCATGGGAGAATTGAGACTTCTATCAGCCCATCAAATACTTTATCAAAAGGCTTTTATTTTGGGGGCTTTGCACAAGGCATCAATAATAACTTTAATAATTTAAGAGATAATAACTAAGAAAATGCTTCTTGCCTCATTTATGATGTAAATGTTGGATGATTTTCCTTCTTTGCCCATCACCCAATTTATTCCATCCCATCATGGTGCTTTGATTGAAGGACAATAGGGACCTCCCATGACCACCTAGCTTTTTTAGTTAACCTGACACCTTATGAGAGGGTTAATTCAGGTATCTCATTGTTTAGGAGAATAAAGTCATAGGGAATCTGCCCAGAGTAGAAAGTAGCCACCCAGAATGGAAACAAATATTTAGTAAGGAATGCTGCCTTAATATCCTCTCCTTTTTGCCTGTTAACAATTTGCTGAGCCAGTCATAAAGATCCACCTTGAAAGACTGGTGCCTTTTTAACACAGGGTGCCTTTGGCAATCTGGGGACTCTAGTGCAATTTGTCCCCAGAATGAATGCAAATTTGGTTTCTAACCTGGCAGAGAACTCCTTGCAAATAAACATCACTGGCTGGCTGCCTTAGGTAAATGTTGTGATTCAATAAGGAGAGACTCTGTGGTGATTTATACCCAACAAGAGAAAGACAAAAGTCTCATGCTTTTCTATCCTTTGTATTCACACCAGGTAATTTAAAAATGATTCTAACATCTCTAGTTTTTCAGTGATTTTTCTTCTCTTTCATGTTTTCCTTTTTTAAGTTACAGCCTTTTGGCAAGTTTACATTTACATTCATTCTCAGGAATGGCTGATTATAAAAAACAGGAGATTTTGCCTTGAGGAAAAAATGAATATGCTTATAGAAACATGTGACTAAATATGTAGGAAACAGAGCTATTGAGTGGTGGCTGAATAATAAGGTAGAGTCATTTTAGGTGGCTGTGCTTTGACTAACTGGTCTGGTTTTTTTCCTCATTTGTAGGAGATTCCAAACAAGAAAGTATTCAGCAGTGGCTGGACTCTGGATTCTTGTAAGTGTTTCTTTGTGCCTTATATATTTCTCTTGTAAAGACTCATGAAAACAATGTGGGAACCCTGTCTGGGCAAGGAGAAATGTGTAAAGATTTTCATTTTAAATGGAGACTTGAAGGCTTACTCTATTATTATAACAGCTAGATATCAGTTTAAAAGTACAAAAGAAAATACTATTCCAGTCCCCGACTGTTCATGGGTTTTCAAAAGTCTTGTTTTAATAAAACCTAACTCTACTTATGCTCTCATCATTTTAATGAAAAAGTAGTTAGTATAAGTTATTTACACACATTGTTTGACTCACAATTTTTACCAAATTTGGTTTCTTTACAGTATCTCTGTAAATGAAAACCTTCAGCAAGCCGTCAACCACACTGGTAAGATGAGAGAACCCAGAAGCAATTGTGTTTGGTGGAGCCGAGTAAGAGATATATTAAAATGTCTTTATGAATAAATCTTAAAATAAGAATTAGCAGAAGCTCCCAGGAATGGAACAGACCTCATAAATGATCAGGCTCAATCCCTTGATTGAGGGAGAATAAGACTGAGACTCAGGGATGATAGGTATTTAATCAGCAGCAGGTGTGGGGATGAAACCAGAGCTCTTGCTATGTCATCAGACAGCTCAGACTGTAGCTGAAAATGTTCTAGGTTCTGTGAAGACATTTGCAAGGATGTAACTATGGAAATGAAAATGTTTCATGTTTCTTCATACTATATTATACTTTTATTTCTGAATCTAGTTTTTTTTCTGTTCTTTAAACATAAAGTTATACCCTTGTCTGCCCTTTCTTATGATGTGTTTGTTCTGAAGAAGAACAAACGACTGAATTATAAAGCAAAATCTAAAAGTATTAAGTGAGGCAGAAAATGTATCACTCATTTCTCTTAGATTTTATGAGAGCAGCATACAAAGAAAAAGAAATATAATTACGGGTCCCATAGTTTCCATCTTTGTTGAATGAAATATCAGATTTCATAGGCTCTAACACCCCTTGACTATAGAATAGACTCATATTTTAAGTACCACTCAGAAAGAAAACAAAACAAAATCTGGAGATTACAAATAAAAGGCAACATTGACTACAAGACATATCCTGATCTTATAGATGTTAAAAAAGTATTTTTAAAAATTGATGGAATGTAGGAGGTAGATGACAAATTAGGAGTTTATGGGCTAAAGAGAAGAATTATTAGTGTAATTATTAGTCACTTTCTTTGCTGGGTTTAATTATTTCAGTTCCCCTGCTGCCATCTTAAATTAAGATTGACCATTCACCAAAAACCAGTTTAAATTTGGCGCAATTTTTTTCTGCTGTTTTAAATAAAATTAGGTATAACATTGAAATATTTTCCTTTACTAAGATTTTTTTAATATAAAATTCCACAAAAATCTAAAAGTTTTTGCCAGCAAATTGAATTTAAGGCCACTCTGTACATAATAGTTTATACTCAAGGAAAAACAAAATTTTGAGAAATATAGCTAGCATTTCACATGTCCTGAAGATATTGCCTCCTGCCCAAGTCATCATGAGAAGCTTGGCACTGGTTCTGGGGTTGCCGACAATGGTATTAAAATCTGTACTTCCCAGAAATTAAAGATAAATTATGGCCCTTCCTCCTCTGAACCAAGTCAATGAACTGCAAAGGCACAGACATGAATGAGGTAAAGACCTGCAGGAATAAGGGCTCTGAGATTGAATGAGAACAGTTTCAATTTGCTAGCTCTTTCATCTTCAGCAAGGTTCTTAATAATAATGGAATAGCTTCTTACAAGTGTAATTGAGCCTTCACTTTTATGAGACCCTTTCTCATCAATCATATTTTAAGCTCAGTAACCTGTGAGGTAGTGAGATTGGTTCTCATTTTTATTTTACAAGTTAAGAATCTGGAGCACGGGATGGTCATGTGCCATGACTCGTGGTGAGAAGCAGGCAGAGAAACTAGAGGCTGGGCCTTCTGTCAGCCCCTCCCTGGGCTGGCTTCAGCCATGAAGACAAGGATGGTCATTGACTTTAGGGAAAATAAAAGCCACACTGGAAAGTGTAGACACTAGAATAGTACCAGAAACTGGGACCCTGAAGCAGAGGAAGGAACATAGTCACTACTAAAGGTAAAATCGTGTCAAAACCTGAAAAATCCTGAGAGACTATAGAGTGGCACATTACAAACTTGGTGGTTTAAAACAACAGAAATTAATTCTCTCACAGTTATGGAGGCCAAAAACCCAAAATCAAGGTGTCAGCAAGATCCTCTTGAAGGTTCTAGAGAAGAATCTTTTCCCTAGAAGAGTCCTGGCTTCTGGTGGCTCCTAGGATTCCTTGGCATTCCTTGGCTTGGAGCTGCTTCACTCCAATTGGTGACTCCATCTTCACATGACCTTTCTCCTCGCATGTTTTCTCCTTTTATAAGAACAACAATCTTTGGATTTAGGACCTATCCCAGTCCAGTATGATTTTATCTTAACTAACTGCATCTCCAAAGACCATATTTCTAAATAAGGGACATTTCTGGGATTCCAGGTAAAGATGAAACTTCGGAAGACATTATTTAATCCACTATAAGTGGAATTCATCCTGAGATTGGTTTCCTCATTGGTCACAATTTAGGCTTTGTGCATTGAAATAGCAATAAGATCCAAGTGTAAGTTCATCTTAAAGGTGGTTAACAGCCTCCCATGAAAACATTCTAGTGGTTCTGATGGCTTTGGACTACTGGATCCAAATAAAAATGAGGAAATGAATATGGCTTCAATGGTCCTGTCCCTGGGTCTATTTTGAGTGTTACGATGGCAAGGCGGGACTTGGTCTTTAATGGCAACTCTTTCTAGGGTCTCTCTCTCTCTCTTTTTTTTTTTTTTTTTAAGATTTTAAAGTTTATTTGTTTGATGGGAGACTGATAGCACCCCTGACAGGGTCACATTGTGATCCACTCCCCTCTTCAGCTAGTCCCAGATCATGGGCAAGCACATGCCCAGTGTACTCAGGGAGATTTTCTGACATCTTTTCTGGGTTCTCTCTCTCTTTCTCTCTCTCTCTTTTTTTTTTTTTTTTTAAGATTTTAAAGTTTATTTGTTTGATGGGAGACTGATAGCACCCCTGACAGGGTCACATTGTGATCCACTCCCCTCTTCAGCTAGTCCCAGATCATGGGCAAGCACATGCCCAGTGTACTCAGGGAGATTTTCTGACACAAACTTGGAACCTTTCCATGTGGGTTAGCCTTCAAAGCACTGTGCATTATTGGGATCAGTGATTGGTGTAATGGCTATGTCGCTGGACTCCCACATAGTCGACCACAGTTCGAGTCATGGACCCGGTGGCTTAAACTCACACCAGGCGCGCGTGCGTGCGTGCCCAAGACCCCAAGAGGAGAATGGAGGAGAAGGGATTACAGCGTGGCCATCCCCCCGGGGGGGGTGATTTCTCGCTTTCTGTCTCTCTGTCACTCTCTGTTCCCAACTTTAAAAGACCTTTGCCGTACAAGGAAAAAAAAAAACCCAAAAAAAAAAAAAAAAAAAAAAGCACTGTACATTTTTTATATGCCACTGTCCAGACCCCAAAGCCTCATTTTTATTGAGCTGGAACCTGGTTGGCTTATTTCTTCTCCTGTTCACCACTTTTGTGCTAGGTATAGCCCCTAGTCTTTGACACTTTGTCCTATGCAACTGGGGAGGGGGGTAAAATTAATGCCTATTGAAGGCACACATGCTAGGTACTTTCTATATATTATCTCAGTTACCAGAACCATCTACTGAACTGAATATTATCATTATTAAATTTTGCAAGGAGGAGGATGAGGCTCAGGAAAGTTAACTAACTTAGGTAAGGGAGTTGAGACTTGAATTTAGATCTGTATCACTACACAGCCACACTGCATCTCTAGGAGAGTAATATAATTTACTGCACATGTTATGCATGGGAACCCCTTAGAAGAAAGCTCTGCATTAGCATGCCTGCTGAAAAAGCCAAAGCATGAGCCCTGTGGGTGGCATTTCTCTTTCCAGATCTCCTTACTCTTTTGCACCAGTCCTCTGCAGCCACAGCACAATCCTCCTGAGTTTAAGTTTTTTAAGGTGGGGCACCATTACTTTTGTTTTTTAAAGTTTTTTTTTTTTTTTGTCTCTTCTATGAGTTGGGGTAGGGGGAGAGAGAGAAAACCTTATTCCCAACAGGGTCTTTTAACTCTGCCATCTATTCCCAGCTTCAGCCATCCTTGGATCATGGGCATTCCCATCCCTTGTGTACTCAGGGAGGTCTCTGGATATGACCTGGGAACCTTTGCATGTGAGAGAATCCAATTCTCACAGAGAATTGGATTTTACTACTACACTACCGACCAACCCCCCCCCAAACTATTTTTTTTCATCGATCAAGTGTCTATGGAAATATAAGATGGTCACTTTTGGTTCTAAAACATACATCAAATTGGTAATGTGGTACAAATTTACAATTATAAGTGAGTAAACTCTGAAGACCTAATATACAACATAATGATTCTAGGTAGTAGTAACATATTGTACACTGGAAATTTGTTAAGAAAGCAGATCTTAAATATTTTCACCTCAAAAATAGTTACTATGTGAGATGATGGATTTTTTTTTTTGAGAGTTTTTTTGCTATAGGGCGCGTGCGCTCGCCAGAAAGACAGAGAGAGACAGAGAGATAGAAAGCGAGAAATCACCCCCCAGGGGAGATGGCCACACTGCAATCCCTTCTTCTCCATTCTCCTCTTGGGATCTTGGGCACACACGCACATGCGCCTGGCGTGAGTTTAAGCCACCGGGTCCAGGACTTGAACCGCGGTCGACTACGTGGGAGTCCAGAGACATAGCCATTACGCTAACTGCTGGTCCCAAGATGATGGATATGTTAATTAGTTTGATGATGGTAATTATTTTACATTATATAGCTACAGACGATCCTTGACTAATAATAGTTCAGCTTAGAATTCTTCAACTTTATCATGAGTTTATCAGTATATAATCCCATAATTAAGTCAATGAGCATCTGTGCATCAAAACACATTGTATAGCTTGAAAATATACCATTTTTATTGTCAATTATACCTTAGTAAAGCTGAAAAATACATCAAATAATTCTTCTGAAAACCCATAAGAAATTATTATATCTAGATTCCAGACATTTTATATTATAGTAACCTAAATTCTTAGAAAATTCAAATTACTGAGAAATTAATAATTCATTTGAATTTCTCTGCTTATTGCATTTTTTTCTGAGGCTCACTGAATTTCTGATCTCGATACATTTCAGACTCAAAGTAATAATGTAACTTCTATAATCAGCAATTGTTATTTATCAAGTGCTTTTGTGTATTTGAAAACTGTTGCCAAATGCTCCTTAAGCAAAGCAGCAGGATGATTAACCTCATTAAATACTGAGGAATTAGATACTCAGAACATTTGCCTAAAACTACACAGCCAATAAGAGATGGAGATATGATTTGATTTTAAGTCCGCCTGACCTCAAAGTCCATTTCTTTCCTAATGGTTTTCATAAAATGGTATATTTTCATAGGACACATGTGCTTGCCAGAGAGAAACAGATAGAACAGTGAGAGAGAAAGTGAAGTGAGAAATAACCCCCTGGGGGAATGGCCATGTGACAATCCCTTCCCTTCCATTCTCCTTCTGAGATTTGGAGCACAGGTACTGGAGTGATTTTCAAGCCACTGGGCCCAGGACTTGAACTCTAGTCATCATGTGGGAGCCCAACCCTATCACCACTACACCACCTGCTGGCCCCCATTCTCTTTCTACCAAACACTAGTATGTCTCCAATAACTATAGTCTGAATCAACTGCCATTAGCTTTATTTCTAGCTTTTCCTTACCTCTGTGTGCCAATCTTGGGTGGTAGAAAAAGATACTTCCTAAGTTTCAATTCCTTAAATTGAGAAATGCTCCAAAACTGATTCTCATTCAAAAAGCAATTATTCAATTTAAAAAGGTTCTAAAGATAAGAAAGAAATAAGAAAGACATATACAATTATCCTGAAATTAACCTACTAGTAACTCCAATAACTCAAATTTGTTTGAGATTTCAGGTCTGTGTATATGTTAGATTACAGTAAAATCACTACCCATTTTGATAGATTATTCCCCTATCTTGGTGACACAGAGCCTGTCTGCAAAGTATCTTCCATGGTATTTCTGGGAGTCATTAGATGTCTCATACATTGTCATGACTAAGTCCATCTCCACTGTCATTGCTGCTAAATCTATAGCATCTTCTTGATGTGATCACATAGACATGTAATATCAACACATTATGTTCTACTTCTGCTTTTCTGGGACCACCATCATTGCCTAATATTGGTCTATTTCTTTGTTTGTTTGTTTTGCCATTGGGCATGTATACTTGGTGGAGAGAGACAATGATAGGGAAAGTAAGAAATTATCCCCCAGGGACATGGGCACACTGCAATTCCTTCTCCCCCATTCTCCTCCTGGGATTTTAGGTGCGTGCACAATGCACCCAGTGTGAGTTTAAGTTGCCGGGTCCAGGACTCAAACCGCGGTCGACTACATGGGAGTCCAGTGACATAGTCATTGCGCTAACTGCTGATCCCTATTTCTTATTTTTCTTTTCTTTTCTTTTTTTTTTTGGAAAGGTTTTCGCTACAGGGCACGTGCGCTTGCCAGACAGACAGAGAGAGACAGAGAGACAGAAAGCGAGAAATCACCCCCCAGGGGGGATAGTCACGCCGCAATCTCTTCTCCTCCATTCTCCTCTCGGGATCTTGGGCACGCACGCACACGTGCCCAGCATGAGTTTTAAGCCACCGGGTCCGGGACGCAAACTGCAGTCGACCACGTGGGAGTCCAGTGACAGAGCCATTACGCTAACTGCTGGCTCCCCTGATCCCTATTTCTTACAAATTTATAAAAACTCTCATTTCCATATGCTGCATGACTGTCACCTGGGCATTTTGGCAGCATTACTAGTGTTCTGTGTCACATGAAACTGTGATAGAAATAATCTTTCAGCTTCTTCTGTGCCCTATGTCTCTTTTTAAGCTCTAGACATAGGCAGAAGACTAGAGACTGGAGATCAAAAATACTATCAAATTCATTTCCTTCCTCATGGACATCCAGAAATTCCCCTTTTTATTTAATTCTCAAATTACTTAACAAATATGTACTGAGTGTCTACTACAAAATAGTCACTCCTTTAGGATGGGCAATACTGAAGAAAAGAGATGCACTGCTTACAGAGGTGATAAATAAATATGTAACATACCAGGAGGAGAGATGATCAGGACAGGCATCTCAGATAAGATTACCTTCAAGCAGTTACTCGAACAAAGTGAAAGAATGAGACATTTACTTACCTGGGAATGAGCGGTTTCAAGTAGGTAAGACAATATGCACAAAGTCTTCTGGGTGGGACCATGGCCTCTGTATCTAAGAATAGTCAAAAATTCAAACTAATTTCTAATTACTCAGTCATTTAAATTTTCTAAATTTAGGTTATTATAAAATGTCTGGAATCTAGATATAATAATTTCTCATGGGTTTTTAGAAGAATTATTGTGCATATTTTTCAGCTTTACTAAGGTATAATTGACAATTAAAAATGGTATATTTTCAAGCTATACAATGTGTTTAGATGTACAGATGCCCATTGACTTAATTATGGGATTATATGCTGATAAACCCATGATAAAGTTGAAAAATTCTATTAGTAGTCAAGGATCATCTGGGGACCAGTAGTTAGTGTAATGGCTATGTCGCTGGACTCCCACGTAGTGGATTGCGGTTCGAGTCCCAGACCCGGTGGCTTAAACTCACGCCGGGTGCGTGTGTGTGCGTGCCCAAGATCCCAAGAGGAGAATGGAGGAGAAGGGGTTGTGGCGTGGCCATCCCCCCTGGGGGTGATTTCTCGCTTTCTGTCTCTGTATCTCTCTCTGTCTCTCTGGCAAGCGCACGCGCCCTGTAGCAAAAACCTCTCCAAAAATAAAAAAAAAGGATCATCTGTAGCTATATATTGTAAAATAATTACCACCATCAAACTAATTAACATATCCATCATCTCACACAGCAACATTTTGAGGTGAGAATACTTAAGATCTGCTCTTTTAACAAATTTCAAGCATACAATATGTAATATGTTACTACTAACTAGAATCATTATGTCGTGTGTTAGGTCTTCAGAATTTACTCACTTAAATTTGTACCACATTACCTACCAATTTGATCTATCTTTTACCAGAGGGTGGGTGCCACCACACTCTCCAATTTGATGTATGTAAAAAAAAATAGTGTTGGGGGCTGACTGGTAGTGTAGTAGTAAAATGTAATGCTCTGTGAGGCTCATCCACATGCAAAGGTGCCCAGTTCATATCCAGAGACCTCCCTAAGTATACCAGGGATGGGCATGCCAATGATCCAGGGATGACTGAAGCTGGGAGTAGATGGCAGAGTTAAGACCCTGTTAGAGATACTGTTTTCTAAGTAAGCATGGAAGAAAGTAGAGAAATAAGAGTTAAAGAATGATCCAGAAGCCAAATAACTTAGGATCATTTATATAGCCATAAAAGAACAGAATAATTTTGGTGTTTTTTTTGTTGTTAGAGAGATTTTTGCTATAGGGTGCATACACTTTCTAGAAACACAGAGACAGAGTGACAGAAAGCGAGAAATTACACATACACACACACACATAAACACACACACACCCAGGATGATGGCCATGCCACAATCCCTTCTTCCTTCTTCATTTTCCTCTTGGGATTTTGGACACACACACACACACACACACACACACACACACACACACGTGTCCAGCTTGAATTTCAAGCCGCTGGTCTGAGACTTGAAGTGTGGTCGACCATGTGAGAGTTCAGCAATTTAACTATTATGCTATCTGCTGGTCCCAATTTTCTTTTTAATAAGAAAGCTTTTGCTGTTATTTGGAGAATAAACTATGGGGAGAAGAGGTCAAAGAGGATATATTCAGGGAGCCTAGTTAGAAGCTACTTACTGAAATAATTCAAAGGTGAGAGGATGGGGCCTTAGACCAGGGTGGTGATAGTTGTTGGAGAAAAGTGTTAGACTGTATTTTGTCTGGAATGTACACAGGAGAAGAAATGCTAGTGGACTGGATGTGGTACTATAAAAAAAGAAAGTTCAAGATACTGCTATGGATTTTGTCTAAGCAGCTGGGAGGATGGGTGGCCATTTATTGGGATGGGAAAAAACAATAGAAAGATGAGGTTTGAGGTCAGAGATAGGAAATTTGATTTTAGGTATATTATAATTCAAATGCTTAATATATATTTAAGAAGATAGTTGGAAACACAAATCTAGAATTCAGGGAAAGTGTCTAAGAGTAGACATGTACATTTGGGTCTAGTTGGCCTGCAGATGGCGTTTAAAGCCAGAAGACCAGATGAAATCACCAAATAAGTGAGAACAGACAGGTAAGATACAGGGAAGACATGAATAACCAGTGAAGGAATGGAAGAGGATTTGGTTATGAAATAAATAGAGAATCAGTAGAGAAGTGTCTGGAAGACAAGTGAAGTCAGTGTATCAAGCATGAAGTTAGCTGCACCATTGGCTGTTGTTAATACGTAATATATAAGAAGAAATGACAGCTGGCTACTAGGCTATGCAATAGAGGCTTCTGTGCCCTGGGAAAGAGGTATTTCAGAAAAATGGCCAAGAGGGAATGAAAAAGTGGCAGAAACCAGAAAACTACTTTAAGGAGTTGTGAGGTAAAAAGAAGTCACTAATTGAAATGATAGCTGCAGGAAAGATAGAGACCGAAGAGCATTTTCTCCTCAGAGGATAAGAGCTTTTACATTGATGTGTGTAAGTTCATGGGAATAACTGGTGGCTCAGATGTTTTGAGTTGTTTATGGTGACTTCGAATTCCTGGGGCTGTGGGCAACACCTGGGCCTCTCTGTTAGGATATCTCCTCTTGAGGCTTTGGGATCTCTTCCAGTGAAATGTTGCCTCCAAGCTTGTTTGCTGACATAAATTATTTGGATTTCTCTCTTGGACTTTTACAGATGCCTTCCTTTGCTCTTTCTTTCCATCATAACTTTGATACCTGCAAAAGACTGGACAGTTGCCTTTATTTGCGTTGGAATCTCATTCAAAGTATTTCACATAGGATGATCCCTCATCTTCTGTCTGCATTCTGACAAATATTAGGGCATCTAAGTCGTCTGGCAGCCTCTCTTTTAAGTATCTCTGGAGCATTGTTCAGGGCACATCAATGACTTACTGGAAAGAATCTTGAATGCATACTTCAACCTATTTCTCTTTTCCTTTTCTGAGAATTGATAACACTTGGTGCAGCTGCACAAGCAAGCAAGCCTGACTGTGGGTTTGGGTTCAACAAAGATCTACAGACTCTTCCTAATTATATATCAGAATGCTCAGAATCTCAGTGAGGGCAATCGTACTGCTAAAGGAACCACTGTCATGGATGTTAAGATTTCTGTCAGGCTACAGACTCATTCTTGATCCCAGACTTCATAGTAAAGTTGTGCATAAGAAAATCTGGAGACAGTTTTCGGTTTGTGGAAAACTCATTTTTTTGCCATCAGAGAACAAATTAAACATCAGTACTATCTGACTGTGAGAATGCATTGCCATTATAATGCAAGGATAGACACATACTATACATGCACATACACAATTTATACTTGTTTAACGATGCATCCATGCATAACCGCTAGTGAGAAAACTAGAACTAACTTCTACAGCAAAAAGATAGTTTCTGTTAAAGATGTGCCTGATGCTAATTATTGCTTGATAGATGGTTAATTAATTTGTCCTTTTTAATATTTAGCTATTTCCTCTCCAATCCCCAAAGAGTTTCCAGAAAACTAGATTTCTTTCTTTCCAGAAGGAATTTGTTAAATAATAAAAATTATGAAATCAAATTTTGGACTTTGTCATCTATGTTATAAAAAAGGTCAAAGCAAATCCAATTAAACATAATAGATGTTTCCTTAATGCTTGCCAAATGAATGCATTCAGAGCAAATAACTGTTCTAAGTGAAGGGTACAAAATGCAAAATATATAACAGTTGCTCTCAATACTGTCACTCTAAGGTCTGCCACAGTTGCATAGCAGTAATACAATATTCAGCAATGCTGAACCCACATGGAAGGGTCCCAGGTTCACATCCTGAGATGTCCCTGTAAACATAGACATGCCCATGATCCTGGCTGGCTGAAACTGGGGATAGATTAGGGCATAAAGATCTTGTAGTGGGGGCATCTCCCTCTGTGTGTGTGTGTGTGTGTCTCTCTCTCTCTTTTAAAGAAATAGATAAGCTTTTAAGAAAGGGAATTATTTATTTATTTTATAATTATTATGTTAGGGAGATTTTTGCTATTGGGCACATGTGCTTGCTGAAGAGACAGAGAGAGGTAAAGAGAAAGAAAGTGAGAAATCACCCTCCAGGGTGGTGGCCATGCCACAGTCCCTTTTCCTCCAGTCTCCTCTTGGGATTTTGGGTACGCATGCGCAGGTGTCTGGCATGAGTTTCAAGCCGCTGGGTCCAGGATTTGAATTACAATCGGCCATGTGCGAGTCCAGTAACATAACCATTACTCCATCTGCTGGTCCCTAAGAAAGGGAATTAATTTTTTAATGTCACTGACTTTCCAGGATCATTATAATTTCAATACAACTTACACTAATATTTCTAAAGACCTTTTGGTCTATTCCTCTCATAATTCATTCCTGGTTCTTTATCTTTCCTCATTTAATTTCTCTAGTGTTATTGTCTTTTCTGGTCTGTTTGTCTCTTGCCCTTCTTTTGAGGTCTAATCAAGTTCCAAATTCTTTGTAAGACTTTTCCCAACTTCTGTATTAAGACACTCCATCTCTCTTCTGAACACTAGTGATATCTGTTACAGATTCCATCCACATCATACTCAGCCTGTGCTGCCTCAGATTATTAGAGATAGGATCCCTATCACTGGCAAATCCCACTGAATCTTGTCTACATAATCTGATTTGCTCAAAGAATCTTAGTAAAACATAATGAAGATGATTGGGAAATCTTGTCATAAGAGAAGGGACTTAGATTAGTAATTGTAAAAGGTGATACGATTTTGAGAAAACAAAGAGACAAGACAAGGACATTTAATTTGGTGAAAGCAATAAGAGTTTGAACATTTCTGTGAAATGAGAAGGAAATTAAATGTGTGTAAGAAATCGTGTGGAAGGAAATCAGACTAGAGAAATGGTTTCATGCTAGGAAACAATAGAGACAATTTTCTAATAATTAGGGTGTGATTAGATTACAAAGATCTTAAAATCCAGAAAGAAGGAATCACATTGGATGTTGTAAGACTAGGACATGCAGAAGTGTTATTTCAGGTTCCAGTCAAAATATATAGGTAGTTGTAACCAGGATCTGGACTGAGGAGGACTTTGACACCTGAAAAGACCATCATGATTGTTGGATAATAATTAATGTTAACCGCCATAAACTCAGTGTTGACGATTGAGGGTGTGTTACTCATTTGCAATCTTAATTGTATGACTTCTGAATCACTGCAAGGAGAAGAGAAATGACAGATTCCAGCCTTTATCCTGAAAGTGGAAAGAGAGCACACATGAGGAAGACTTATTATGAACTTGGGTTTGAGGTGACAAGGGATTACACTGGGGGTCAACAGCAGAATGGAGAGGGAATCACACAATGTGAAAATAAATAAATATGTCAGTAAGGAGAACAAGACATTCCATTTGGCTTTATGGTTTTGAGCATGAGCACCAGGCAGAATGTGAGAGTCTCTTTTCTTTAAGAATGGGGATTAGTAATTTGCCAAAAGAAACAAGCAAACAGTGTTGACTGCCTCTGTGTGCCTTGGTCATGCAGGAGTTAAATATACAGAAAGCTGCAGACTGCTATTATTTTAGAGTCCTGTGAAAATGTAATTTGATTAGTCTATTGGACGATATTCCAAAGAACCAAATGTCTTCCATGAATCAGTCAGAAATGCTTAGGAAAACCAAAATAAAAAATGCTTTCTAAGCCAATAAAGGTGCTAATTAGTGCCTTCTGCATATCTAACTACATCTTCTACAGTAATACATTTTGCAGGGTTAAGTGGGCTGTCTGCTGCTTCAGATGGCAGGAGTCCACCTAGCAATAGGGAGGGTGGCTGGAGATTCAAGTATCTAAAAGCGAATCAGAACAGGCATTTTAACCCAAGAAATAGAATGTATTCAGTAGATCAAGGAACACTTTTTTAATCATTTTAATATTTTCCCCCAAACTAAACCTTAAGAAACTTTGGAATAGTAGGACTTTTTCTTGTTTTCCCCTCTATCCTCCCAAATCTGATTTTAAAATCTACTAAAGGAGCCAGCAGGTAGCATGGTGATTACGGGCACTGGACTCCCACATGGGTGACTGTAGTTTGAGTTCTGGAACTGGCATTTCTCATTTTCCCCCCTCTCTCTTTTATTAATTAATAATAATTAATAAAATTGAATAAAATAATTCTTTTTTAAAAAAATCTACCTAGGATATCTTGGAAGGGAAAATATATGGAGAAAATACCAAAACCAAGCAACAAGAGAAACAAGTGTAGAACTGAGGAGAGAGTAATGGGCAGGGTTTGGGTGGTGAATACAGATATGTTTGTTAAGGTCCCACCTTCCACATAGGGCAGCCTCTAGCCTGGTGTCTGCAGAAGCCTGGGGAATCCAGGGTTTCAGGTACAATTTCCCTGTCCTATTATAACATTCCATAGGCATGTAAGTCTCGCTCTGATCAGAGGTAGCAGACTCAAATGCTTCCAGATGCCAGGCAGGTAATCTCTAATGAACCAAGCAGGCAGGATAGAAACTTCAAAAAACTGTAGAGCATGTTTCTTTCGACAGATTGCTGCCCTGAAGACACCTGGGCTAGTGCTGCTGGTTCTTCCAAATTTTAAGGGAAGTCTAGGAATGCCAGTCCTGTGAGAACTGGCGCATGGGCCATCAGCTTGTGCCTCTCCATTGAAGTTCATTATGGAAAACAAGTGAAGGAAAGCAGGACCTGACCCTGACAAACCCATCCTCTGGGAGTTTATAAGTTAGCAAAGTGGAAATCAACAACAACAACAAAAATCTGCAACAGACAAAGCATAATAGTTTTACACTGTATTAGACTCTCAGCTGCCTGTGTCCAAATGCTAGCAAGGCCACTCACTGCTTTCATAATAATCAAGAAGTTAACACACAGCAACACTTGGTC
Organism: Tupaia belangeri chinensis; assembly: GCF_000334495.1. Classification (NCBI taxonomy): domain Eukaryota; kingdom Metazoa; phylum Chordata; class Mammalia; order Scandentia; family Tupaiidae; genus Tupaia; species Tupaia belangeri. The sequence continues at coordinate 1,561,191 of NW_006209511.1, read as the reverse complement.
TCCCAGGAATGGAAATCCAGCAATAATTTTTTTAATTTTTATTTATTTATTTTTTTAATACTTTTGACAGAGGTTTTAATTTCCTGTATCACATTCTTCATCCCTAACAATTCCATTTGATTCTTTTTTTATGGTGTCTATTTCTTCTTTCAAACCAAGAAAGGACTTCCTCATCTCCTGGAGCTAGTTGTCTCTTTTTCTTGCATCTCAATTATTTTGGTCACTACAAATATTAGGAATTTCTTATCTGACATTTCCACAAGTTCCATTGTGTTGTCTGTGGATGATGCGGGATTGATGTTTTTCCTGGGGGGGGAAGCATTTTGTTGCTTGCTCATATTTCTTGTGCCTCTGCAATTGTTCCTCGTCACTTGGTGATCTATATGTTCCTCCCTAAATTATTCAAGGTATCTCTGAGCATTCAAAGGTGTGCAGGAGTAGAAAACTGATGATCTCTCTTCTCCTCTGCTTCCCTGTTTCTTTATTTTTTGTAGAGGTTTTTTGTTATAGGGCGCGTGCACTCGCCAGACAGACAGAGAGAGAGAGAGAGAAAGAGAAAGAGAAAGCGAGAAAGCAATCTGCTAGGTTTGGGACTCGAACCACAGTTGACCACATGGTGCCCTCAACTGCCAGGCCACATACCTGCCCCTACCTAATTAATTTTTAATTGTTTTAACACAATTTTAAAACTAAGACTTATCTTGTCAGCTTTTTTAAAAAGGTACCAGTTTTTCTCGGCTTAGTTTTCTCCAAAATCTAAGCTTAGCAGCAGAGACGGCTAGATGTCTAAATATATTCACTGATAGACAAATAGTGTCATTTTAGACAAAATCAAGAGGAAAGAGTATAAGGAGTCTAGTAAGGAATATAGAATCTATCTTTACACATAAATGAGGGTGGAGTTCAGGCATTGGAGGATCAAACATTCTTCTGTTGTCCTTAATTGTCAGTGATAGCTGCAATTCACAGGAGGTGAACTGTGTGACAGAATGGGAGAGTTGTTTCTCTAGTTGGTGCTGACCCTGTGGTTTCCGTATGTGTCATCAGACCAGAAACTCCTGAGACTGAGCTGGGTCCACAATGCACATTCCTTAGGAAATGTTTTAATCCTGGGGACTTCTCTTCCTGGAGGTTGCCCTTCATTCCCCACAGCCAGATTGCTCCTGAATAAGAGCAGCAAGGCAGAAGAGTGTGGTCAGTGCAGTGTAGCTACTAGATCTGTGTGGGCCCCCAAAGTCCATGATGAAGCACAGAACGAAGGGCTCCAGATTTTTCTAGATAACTAGAGTTTCTGCAAGGCTAGGGCTTTTGAACTTAGCAAGGCTAAGCTTTTCTCAATATCTAAAAAAATGATAATTTCTCCCCTGGAAGTTTGAGCAATTAACTATGGCCATAATGCCAGATTCCTGACTTGATGTACACATTTATTCACACCTTCTAGGAAAGCCATAGCAATGGCAGGCAAACAGGAGAGATGGGCATGGCAAGAGTGGTGATACTGGCACAACATGCAACCAAATGTCCTAAAACTGTGGAATGATTTAGGCAAGGAGAACTGCTCAGAAACTCCCCATAATTCCCCAGATGAGCCACACCAGGCCCAAATGAAGGCTTATTTTGTGAGCAAAGCTCTAGATGGAGGTGGTGGTGATAGGAAAGGGAGCAGGAAGAAATGGGGTAGGGATTGCTTAACTTGACAAATGTTTATTCTACCCTCCATTTGGGGCAGCTTGATTTAATTCATCATGGCATCAAGTCAGTGAAACATGATTGACTAAGAATTATAATGTGCTTGCATGTATGACATAATTAATAAGGTGGCAAATAGGCCTTTTCTTATGTGACAACTTCAATTAATTGACAATTGTTTTATGAGTTTGGGAAGTGCTGAGACTGAGTGGAGTGCAGTGAGAAGACTGCTGCAGTGAATAGTAATGCCTACCTACATGAGAGACTTGTGTATTTAGCACACACTCAGAGGTGCAGGGTGATACACTCTTCCAGTGATGCTGGATCCATGTGGAAGATTGCAGGTTCTGTTCCGTGGTAAACAACTGTACATACCAGCTGCTTACATCTGCCATCCTGAGTGCCTGGAGAGGCAGGGCTAAGGAAGTAGGGGTGGGGGCCCATGGTATGAGACCCTGTTGAGGGTACTTATTTTGCTGTCTCTGTCTCTTTCTATATTTATCTGTCACTCAAAAAAGAAATAAATAGCCCTCCACACAAAAATAATTTTAAAAATTCCATGACTGTCTTTTCCAAATCTGTGAAGAATATCTCTAGTACTTTGATTGGGATTGTGTTAAATATGTAGATTAATTTGGGTAGAATTGCCATTTTAATTATATTAATTCTTCCAATCCAGGAACATGGGATATCCTTTCACTTTTTTTGTGTCATTTCCAATTTATTTTTTGAGCTTTTCAGAGCTTTCTCTGTGGAGGTCTTTGACTTCTTTGGTTAGATTTATCCCTAGGTATCTTATATTTTTTGTGGCTATGGCAAATGGGATTACTTTCTTCAATTCTATTTCATTCTGTTGTTCATATATAGAAATGTTATAGATTTTTATATGTTGATTTTTTATCCTGCCACTTTACTGTATTCATTTATTACTTCCAGGAGGTTTTTGTGATTAATACCTTTAGGTCTTCTACATATACAATCATGTCATCTGCAAATAGGAATAATTTCACCTCTTCTTTTCCTATTTGAACACTTTTTGTTTCATTGTCTCTTCTGATTGCATTGGCTAGGACTTCCAGCACTATATTGAAAAGGAGTGGAGAAAGAGGGCAGCCGTGGCTTACCCAGTTTTTAGTACTCCTGCTATTCTACCAAAAAAAAAAAAAAAGTGCCATCTTTTCTTTTTGTTTTGTTTTTTTTTTTTTTTTTTTTGTTGAGAGGTTTTTGCTATAGGGCGTGTGTGCTCGCCAGAAAGAGAGAGAAAGAGAGACAGAGAGACAGAAAGCCAGAAATAACCCCCCAGGGGGATGGTCATGTTCCAATCCCTTCTCCTCCATTCTCCTCTCTCAGAATCTTGGGCACGCACGCACACATGACCGACATGAGTTTTAAGCCACCAGGTCCGGGACGCGAACCACAGTCGACCACGTGGGAGTCCAGCAACATAGCCATTGCACTAACTGCTGGTCCCAGCTATGGGTTTTTCATAAATGGCTTTTATTTTGTTGAGGAATGACCCTTTTATGCTGAATTTGCTGAGAGTTTTAATTATGAAAGGATATTGTATTTTATCAGACACTTTTTCTGGATCAATTGATATAATCATATGGATTTTATCTTTCTTTCTGTTAATATATGGTGTACTACATTTATGGTTTTCTATATGTTAAACAACCCTTGCATCCTGGAATAAAGCCTACCTGGTCATGATGTATAATCTCTTTTTTATGTTGTTGGATACAACTTGCTAGTATCTTGTTGAGAATTTTGTGTCTATACTCATCAAAGAAATTGGTCTGCAGTTTTCCTTTCTTGTCATATCCTTGTCTGTTTTGGGCATAAGGGCGATGGTGGTTTCATGAAATGAATTTAGGAGGATTTCTTCGTTTTGAATCTTTAAAAATAACTTGAGTAAAATGGGAGTTGTCTCTTCTTTAAAAGTTTTGTAGAATTAAGAAATGAAGCCATTAGGACAAGGGCTTTTCTTTGTTGGGAGATTATTACTGATTCAATCTTATTGCTTGTTATGGGTCTATTCAGGCTTTCTGTATCCTCCTGATTCAATCTTGGTAGTTTACATGTCTTCAGGAATTTGTCCATCTCATCCAGGTTTCCTTGTTTGTTGGCATATAGTTGCTCGTAGTATCCTCTAAAGATGTTTTGTTTATCTATTATGTCTGTTGTAATATTTCCTGTTTCGTTGTGAATTTGATTCTTCTGGTTCCTTTCTTTTTCTTAATTAGTCTAGGTAATGGCATGTTGATTTTGCTTATCTTTTTTAAAGAACCAGGGTTTTTTTTTTCCATTTATTTTCTTGTATTTTCTGTATAGTTCATTTATGTTCTACTTATTTCTGCTCAAATCTTGATTATTTTTTCCAGAATGTTTTGGATTTTGTTGTTGTTTTTCCAATTTGTTGAGGCATAATGTTAGGTTTGCCACCTTTCAATTTTTTTTCTTTTATGCACTAATTGCTATGAACTTCCATCTTATGACTGCTTTTGCTGTATCCCATAGATGATGAAAACTCATATACTCATGATTGACTTCTATGAATCTTTTGATGTCAGTCTTAATTTCATCAGTAGTTGAGATGTCATTTAGGAAAAGGTATTTAGTTTCCATATGATTGTGTATTTTTGTGTTATTTTCCCTGAAATTAATTCCATCATAGTCAGAGAAGATGCTGTATAGTTTCTATGCCTTTGAATTTGTAGAGGCTTGTTTTGTGCCCTATCACGTGGTCAATCCTTGAAAAGTTTTCATGTGAGGGTGAGAAAAAAGTATATTTCATGGGTTTTAGGTAGAAGGTTGTATAGATGTCTGTTAAATCCATTTCGTTTATGGTATCATTTAGATCCTATATCTCTCTGCTTATTTTTTGTCTAGATGGTATGTTCAAAGGAGATAGTGAGATGTTGAAATCCCCAACAATTAGCGTGTTGCAGTCTATGTCTCCTTTTAGATCTAGCAGTCCTTCCTTCATGTATTTGGGTGCTCCTGAGTTGGGTGCATAGATATTTATAATTATTATATCTTTTTGATGAATTAGCTCTTTTACTATTATATAATGCTCTTCTTAGTCTCTTCTTGCAGTTTTCTTTTAAAGCCTATTGTTGGGCCAGCAGGTGGTGTGGTGGTTGAGACACTGAACTCCCACATGGCTGACCCCGGGTCCAGTCTTTGCTTGCTTTCTCATTCTCCCTTTCTCTCTGTCTGTCTCTCTCTGATAAAAATTGAAGAATAATGATAATAAATTTAAAAATTAAAAAAAAAATTAAAAAGTTGATTTTGTCTGAGATTGGTATCATGACTCCAGCTTTTTTCTGGTTTCTATCTGCATGGAATACCTTTTTCCAGCCCTTAACTTTTAGTCTATGTATGTCTTTATCCATGAGACGTGTTTCTTGTAGGCAACAGATAGAGGGTTTCTGGTTTTTTTT
>NW_006209511.1:1541252-1554571 GCF_000334495.1 Tupaia belangeri chinensis | reverse complement strand
ATAGAGGGTTTCTGGTTTTTTTTTAATCCATTCAGCCAATCTTTGTCTCTTGGTTGGAGAATTTAATCCATTAACATTCAACGTTATTGTTGCTATTTCCAGACTTGTCCCTACCATTATGTTGGCCGTTTTCTTGGCTGTTTTTATTCTCTTCTGTCTACCTCTTTTTATTTTTCCTGGTGTAACTCTCTCTTCAGAATTTCTTGAAGAGCTGGTCTGGTATTGGTAAATTCTTCCAGGTTTTATTTATCTGATAAGGTTTTTTTAATCTTTTCTTCCCATATGAAGGATATCTTACCAGTTATAGTAATTTTGGTTGAAACTGTTTCTCTCTTAACACTTTGAATATATTTTCCTATTCTTTCCTTTATTCATTTGTGAATATAAAGTTTCTCTTTCTAGACCAAGTGTTACTTTTATTTAGCAAAGTAACTGAGCCTTTGAAAATTTTGCTAAAAACTATGAATATTTCTCTCTGTATCCCTAGAATTTGACACTCATAGACAAGTTCACATGTATCTTGATGTCTTTTCATAGATTCTCCCTATCCAGACAAGAATCTCTGCTCTAAACCAAAGCACAACATTATTTTCAGCCTTCTTTCTTTTCAATCATACAGGCTTGTTTTTCTAGAAATTTTCCCAACCTCACTTATCTTTCCAGGATGGAAAACTTCATCTCCTCATATAGAGAGACAACATTTCCCAGTTTTATGCACCCTTTTGTACCCTGGCAAACAACTGCTGGGAGGTAATGATAGCACTGGTGACCCTTCTGAGGAATTTGCTCATATTCTGAACATTTTTCCTGCAGATGTCAGTTACACGTGTGTCATGACCCAGAGTATGAAAACTGCAGCAGCCACTGAAATGGCCCCTCTGACATTATAATACATTTGTCCTCAGATATTCTGTTCTCCATGCCACTACCATGTAAACTGACCATCAGCATCATTTTTCTCACATTTACTTGCTTGCTCAAAAACTTTTCATATCGTAACGCATATATGTAAACACCTTTCTGGCTTTAAAATAAAGTACAGGACATACTGTTGTTTTCTTAGTTTGTGTAGTTAAAACAGAATACCTGAGCTAGGCCCCCTACAAAGAAAATAAATTTATTTGGTTCACAATCCTACTGGCTAGAGCACAAAACCAGGATGCCTACATCTGCTCAGCTCTTCTGAGGTCCATGTACTTCTTCAACCCAAGATGGGAAAGTGGAAAAGCCAGCTGTCACATATGCAAAGAGAGATATGAGTGGGGCCCATTTTATAACAACCCAGGAAAACCAAGCATTGAGAACTCTCTCCCTCCCACAAAAACAGCATTAATCTAATGACAGATCCACCCCTATCACAAGCACCTTCTATTACACAAACTCCCATCACTATAGCACTGGGTGTCAAGTTTCAGCATATTTTGGTGAGGACACTCAAGCCATTTCAGTTCACTGTATGGTGTTTTGAAAAAAAAAAATGAAGAATACAAATATATAGCCTCTTGGAAATTCCAAAGGATGTTTTCAAGTTTTAATTTTTTCAGACAGACATTTCTCAACATTCTATGCAGACTGTCACAACTATGAAAATTTAGTCTGAAGGACAATTTTTTTAAATTATTTTACTTATTGGGACCAGCAGTTAGTGTAATGGCTATGTTGTTAGACTCCCATGTAGTCGATCATGGTTCAAGTCCCAGACCCGGTGGCTTAAAACTCATGCTGGGCACATGTGCGTGCATGCCCAAGATCCTGAGAGGAGAATGGAGGAGAAGGGATTGCGGTGTGGCTATTCCCCCTGGGGGGTTATTTCTCGCTTTCTGTCTCTATGTCTCTCTCTGTCTTCTGGCGAGTGCAAGCCCCCTATAGTAAAAAACTCAAAAAAAAAAAAAAAGAAAAATTTATTTTATTTATTTACACTTATTCACTGAACATCATTACAGCACATAAGACATGGTTTCCCATCCAGAATACACTGTATAGTGGCTGAATCATACATGTTATCATCAACAATTTTCCATTTAAGGGCAACTTCTTTCACTAAATAGATAGTAAAGAAGTCTTTTTTAAGGAAAGTGGACCCTGGGCTAAGTGTCAAAATGAATTAGTAAGGAAAAGAAAAGGTAAGTTCTTAACTATGTATATAGTGTTAATGTGTGAATTGTTTAACAGTTATAAATCTTCTTTGTTGACTAGAAGAACCATAATTTGAATCTAGAACTTAAGAAATAAGGTGTAATACTATATATTATACACATGCGCACGCATAATATGTATGTATATGTATATGTGTATATACATACACATATGTGTGCGCATGTGTATAATATATAGTATATACATATATACATACACACACACACACATACACACACACACACACACACACATATATATATATATTCTTTCAAGAAAAGCAGTTATAGCTTTAATAAACCAAAGTCAAAAAATATTAAGTGTAATTTTCTTAAGACTTAAAGCCAGGAAACAGGTCAGGATTCTGTTCAAATAGTAGGTACATGAACCTATTGACATTTCAAGAGAAGACATAACTCTTTAAATATGGAAAAAAACACTATAGAAGAAAATCAATAATGTTTCAGTCACAAGTCATAAAATTCTCTTTCACCAGATCAGTCTCATGTAATTAATTTCTCCTCTGTTGTGGTCTGTTATTTCTGTTTAAATTCTGGAAGATAACATTCAACTCTGGACTTGCTCCTACCATTAAATTGGCCATTTTCTTGGTTGTTTTTGAACTCTTATTTCTGTGTGTCTGTATTTAGTTTTCCTGGTATACTGCTCCATTCAGAACTTCCTGGAGAGCTTGCCTAGTGTTGGTAAATTCTTTTATATTTTGTTTATCTGAGAATATTCTTGTCTTTTCTTCCCATATGAAGGATAATCTTGCAGTGTACAGTATTCTTGGTTGAAATTGTTTTTCCCTTAACATTTTGAATATATTTTCCCATTCTTTCCTTGCTCGCATTGTTTCTGATGAGAGGTCTGCTGTTAGCCTGATGTGATATCCTTTGTAAATAATTTGATGCTTCTCTTTTGCCAATATTAGTATCTGTATTTGTCTGTGGTTTTGGTCAATCTAGGTATAATGTGTCTTGTAGATCTTCTGGGGTTGATTTTATTTGGGGTCCTTTGTATTTCTCGGGTCTGGATCTTTGAATACCTCTCTAGATTTGGAAAGTTCTCTTCCAGGATTTCATGGAATAGATTGTCAATGCTCTTATTAGTCTCTTCACCTTCTGGGATACCTATTATCTGGATGTTTGGACGTTTTATGGTATCTAGTATTTCTCATATATTATTCTCATTTTGGGGGCTCTTTTCTTAATCTTTGTGGTGATTTTTTCTAGGTTAGTGATTCTGTCTTCTATATCTGAGATTTGATCTTCTGTGTGATCTAATCTGCTTTTAATACTTTCAAGGGAAGTTTTGATTTTCTGTATTACAGCCTTCATCTCTAGTAGTTCTGTTCGATTCTCTTTTACAGTGTGTATTTCCTCTTTCAGAAAGTGTAAGAACTTTTCACCACCTGGAACTCATTGGCCCTTTTCTCCTGCATCTTCTGGAGTTCATTGTCTCTCTTCTCTTGCACCTCTGTTTGCTTTGTCACTATGAATATTCCAAATTCTTTATCTGATACTTCCATGAATTCCATTGTACTGTCTATGGATAAAGAGGAGTAGTTTTTTTCCCTGGGGGAAGAGGTATTTTCTTGGTTTCTCATATTTCTTATGTCTCTGCAATGATTTCTGGCCATCTTATACGTTTCTTCCTAATTTCTTGAAGTTCAATCTCAGCATTCAGAGATGCGCAGGAGGAGGTGATCTGCAATCTCTCTGCCATTCCATTTTTCTCCCTTTGTGCATCAGATTCAGTGGAAATTGAGGGATATTCTGACCCTAATAGTATTCAGATGTTTGATTATGGTTTACTTAAATCTGTTGAGACACTCAGTGCATGGTGGCTGAGCAGCAAAGTGATGAAGGTAAAAAAAAAATGGAAAAGAAAACAGAAGAGGAAAAAAGACAATAAAACATTTGGTTTTTTTTCCTTTTAAAAACAACAAAAAATGAAAATGGTAATTTTCCACAGCTCAAGTTCAGTAAGTATCTCAGGAGATCTGAGTTTCTCCCTCTCCTAAATGGGAGGGGGGAAAGGCAAGAATTAGCAGCATAAAGGAGGGGCTGAGAGCCAAGAAAATACTTTACTTAAAAAAAAAAAAGTAAAAAAAAAATAAGAAAAATTAATAAGAATTTAAAGAGAGAGAGACAGAGAGAAAGATACAGAAGCCCTACCCCTTTCTAGATTGGGATCTGGAGGGTGAAGTTTCAGCAGAAAAATCTTCAGTAGTCAGTCTTATTCCTGTAATTTTTCACAGCTCAAGTTCAGTAAGCAACTCATAAAATCTAAGTTTCTGCCTGAAGCACAATTGTTTAGTCTTAAAACACTGGTTTTATGACTATGATCCTGACCACATAGAATCAGGACCACCACCAACTTACATGATATAAGTTTGTCTGCTATCTTTACAACAAATCAGAGTAATCTGTAAGATTGATTCGCAGCTCAACATTATGTCTGCTGTAACTTTGATAAGCATTCCACTTGTGTTATTTATTAGCACTTTTTTTTGAAGTTTCAAATCTTGTGACTATTAAAATAAAGTATCATTGGCTGGCAGGTGGTGTGGTGATTAAGGGCACTGGACTCCCACATGGCCCACTGCAGTGTAAGTCCCACACCTAGTGGCTTGTTTTTTCTCTCTCTCACCTCTCTCTCTTGCTCTGTCCCTCTCTGGTCAAATTAAAATAAATAAATGTATAAATAAAGTTAAATAAAATAATTCTTTAAGACAAAATAAAGTACTTTTGTACTTTAAAGAAAGAAAATATATGAAATGAAGAGACAACAAACTAAAATAAGCTGTGGTGGGTCCAGCTAGTGGTTGAGGCAGCTGAATCCCATATGACTGACAGCATGGTTCAAGTCCTGGATCTAGCGACTTGAAAAATACCAGATGCACGTGTGTGCATGTCCAAAATCCTAAAAGGAGAAGTGTAGGAGAGAAATCTTACCATGACCATCCTCATGGGGATGCTTTCTCACTTTCTTTATCTCTTTCTCTTTCTTTTCCTTGTCCCTCTGGTAAGGACATGCACCTCTGGCAAATTAAAAAATAAAATGCTGATAAATATTGATAATAATTATTTTATTTTATGGATTTGTTATGAGAGTTAAAAGAGATTGTACATATAATATGTTTAGCACATTACCTCACACAAAAGTTAGTGCTAAATAGTGACTATTATTGCAATAATCAACAATAAAGGTAAAAATAAACTTGTAGATCTGCTATTTTTAACTATGTCACCATGGGTTAACTATTAAATTCTGTGAGTTTGGTTTCATTATCTGAAAAAATGAGGATAGGTTCTAAATTATAAGGACATTGGAAGGATTAGATAATATAAATAAATAGAAGATCCTCAATAAATGCTGAATCCTTTATGAATTCTTTTGCCTGTTCCTACCCATGGTGTCTTATTATATGTGCCATGTGAAAGCATCCCAAAATGCCCTGTGATTTAATCAGACTGCCCTTCACACTGTCCATCACACATAGATGCCTTATCTTGATGATAATACCTATTTTCCAGTCATCAAACTTTCCCATTCTTAAAAATCCAAGACAGACACATGAAATCTTTGCTGACTATTTCATTTACCACTGACTTCCCTCTTCATTGAGCAAGTACATCTTTTTTCAAGTGCTTGTCATACAATTTAGCCATTAATTATATTCTGTCTTTTTCACTACAGAGATGCCTTGTATTTTATGCCTATACAAACTTGGACATGGAAAATCATTTCCATATTGGTTTATGTGGGAATGAGAAAATCTTCCAAGAGATAAGAGGAAATTAAGTTCACCTCTACTTTTTTTCATTATTGCAGCTACTTTGCCTGAACAAGGAATCGTTCAAATGACTGTGAGAGACTACATGAGGTAGGTGGCAGAATTCATGTTATTTCACTCCAATAGTTTATAGCCACATCTTTGATAAATGATATCGAAAACAGGAAGTTTTCTAATAATGTCATGGATCTTCAGATCAAATAAAAAGTCACTGGTTTAGCCATAGTGTCTAGAATGTTTCCACTAGCCTTGAGAGAAATAGAGATTCCTTAAATGTCGTGAAAGAGTGATCAAGTTAAATAAACAGATGCTTACTTGGGGGGAAATTTAACTTGAACATATGCATAAATGACATTCTACTATAAGCAACTGTTCATAAGGACCTGTTCATGAAACAGTTACAGTCATATTTTCATTTTGCCGATGTTATTAATCAATGTGCTGTTTATTGGGCAATAATACATATAATATCAGTGTTAGGTAGAAAGTCATGAAAGCCTCTTAATTTGCAAAAACACCAAGTTGCAAGGTGTGATCCCCAGAACAGCGGCATCAGCCACACCTGGAAACTTAATAGTAATACAAATTACTGAGTCTAACCCAAGACAAACTGAACCAGAAAATCTGAAAATAGGGCTCAGTAATTTATCTTTCTGGGAGTCTTTCAAATGAATCTAAGGCACACTCAAGTTGAAGATCCCTGCAATAGATTGTGAGTTCTCTGAGGTTAGGGACTCTGTTCCCTAAGCTATTTATTTAGTTAGTTAGGGTTTTTGCCACAGGGTGATTGTGCTTGCCAGAGAGAGACAGAGAAAGAAGGAAAGTGAAAAATCCACCTGCTCTCCAGGGGGATGGCCACACCACAATCCCTTTTCCTCCAGTTTCTTCTCAAGATTTTGGGCATGCACACACATATACCCACATGTTTTTCAAACACTGGGTCCAGGAGTGGAACCATAGAGTTGGCCATGTAGGATCCAGTGCCTTTACCACCATGCAGTCTGGCCCAGCTCTTTGTACTTTTATCATTTTTGTATTTTTAAGATAATCTCAACTTGTTGAAAACCAAATACCCAGTACCATAATTCACCTATTCCTACCAAATTACATCTAAAATACTATTAGTCTTAGTTTTTTCCCTTCAGGGACTGGTTGTTTTTGCCACTCATAGAACCATAGAGGTGTAAGAGATCACAGACATCTCTCAGGCAACTATCTTACTTTGTCAAAGAGGAAAATGAGAGCGAGGTACAATGAACATTTCATGCTTTCTTGGCTTTATAAGGCAGTGACTACATAAGTATTCTGGATCCAAAGTAGCTGCTGATGGCTCTGCTGAATAGTAAAAAATAAGACATGACCTTCAAACCCAGAGTGGAAAAGAAATTATTGCAGTCCACAGACAAACTGTGGTGAGGCATAAGTGAAAGGTTGTCTTCTGCCTATTCTCAAGGCTCCTAAGAAGCTCAACCATCTATTAAAACCAGTTTTTATTATCCATAAACATCCACTTTCTCAGCCTTAATGAAATGAAGCAATTAAACAAAGAAGTGGCAGGGCCCTGCTGTTCTTACTAAGTATGGCTAAGACTGAGACCAGTTGGTCAGCCCAAGAAAGAGAACTTGGTCTCCTTGAGAACATTGATATCTGCAGTGCATTCTTCAATAAATTCTCATTTTATATCAACTGGCTACTATATTTAATGGGGCCAGATGTAATCCATGGTATAATTGAGCTATGAAAAACCCAACACAATTGTATAACAGCTCCATTCTCTTTGGAAGTACTTTCAAATGATTTGAAAGGCAGGCCTCTTAGATAAAATAATGCTTTTTTTTTTTTTTTGGACTGAAGAAGTTTGTCAATATTTTATATGGATGGCCACAGGAGCCCTGGAGATAGCACTTAGAAATTGTCAACCATGCAATGTGAAGTCCTTCACCATTATGAGAATTAACATGGAGTCATGTCACTGCCTGTTTGCTGTTCCTCTTTCATCATATAATTTTAACTTCTTCCCTAAAGTTGGTGCCTAACAAAGCTGTGTTCCTGAAAGGTTCCCCAATGATTTGCCATCTGTCAAAAGTGAGACATTCTGTCACCTTTATAATGAGCATTAGCAGGCACCTAACACTTAAATTCTCACACCTTCTGTAACACAGCGCTCTGGAAAAGAGAAGCAGCTCCTCATCTGCCTTCTTCAAAGGCGTGGCCATTGTGGGATTATTAGAAACTAAGAGGAAGTGCAGATGTTTGCTCTGTAATAAAAGATTCACAATGACCTCCCAGGGGAATGTCTAAACCAACACATTTCATCACTGGTATTCTCCCTAAATGCAGATCTCTGCACCAGTTTTCAGAAACTCCTGCCCTCTCCAGAGGAACCAGTTTCAACTCCTGCCATTCTGTGGCAAGTATACCACAAAGGTATGTGATTCCAGGCACTTCTCCTCTGTGCAACAATAGATTCCATTACATTATAAACAGGCACTTGAGAAATACTTGTTGGATGAATGGATGAGAGCATAAATTAAAATAACTCCAAACTCAAGTTTGCAAGAATAATATGAGAGAGTCAGTGAAATTAGAAACAAGATACATAATCTGTCAATGGTAAAATAGTTTAATAAACTATTTTATGGAATTCTTTCCATTTTATGGAACTCCATTCAGCCATGAAACGAATAGGTAAAGATATACATACTGTCCTAGATAGATCTTCATCTTCAAGTCATATTTTTAAAGAGAAAAAACAAGATACAGGAAGATACATAGACTGTTACTATTTATAAAGCACACAAGAGAAAAGTATAAAGCATGTACGTAACTACTAGAAAAGTGTCTGGAAGGAAACGTACAATTTGCAGCTTGGGGGTCAGAACTGATGAGTATAATGGCTAAGGAGAGCAAGATTCTTATACGTAATAATGGGTCAAGAGAAAAGTTGTGGCCCATTTCTGCATAAAAAATATGTCATGACTTTTCCAATTCCATAATATTGTAATTTTTAACAAATTAGTATATTTTATGTATTTCTTGCACAATATAAATTAAAAAGTTAATAACACTTTCATAGTAATATGAAAATATGTTTAATGACAAATCAATCAATAATTACATTGCTGACCATGAGCTAGAATTCTTTTTTTTCTTTTTGGTATTAAGATATCTATGTGAGCAAGGGACTGGTACTCTTAGTTCTTTAGTTAATTCCAGTGACTAAGATATTCACACTGAGCCATTTAAGTCCCCCAGGAAGGGTTTCTGGCCTATCTTTTTTTCCTCAGTTGAATCTGGAGTTAAAGCACCAAATCATTTTATAAACTTTGGTAATCTATTACATTGCATAGTGAACAGTTAAAATGATTGAAAGAATAGATTTTCAATGTCTTTCTTAAAAAAAAATAAGTGGTGAGAGTGATGGATATATTAATTAGCTTGGCTAAATATTTCTACCATGGATACATAGATCAGAATATCACACTGTAAGCCCCTAACTGTACAGTTATTATTTGCCAACTAAAATTTAATAAATTTTAAAAAATAAACAAAATTGAAAGTGTGAATAAGATGCTGAATGGTGTCTGGTGAGTGGGCCTGCCCAGTGAGTCTATAAGTGACTATCGTTGAATGTACATATAATTAAGTAAATGGATTGTAACTAATCCAATTTAAATGAAGTCACAGAAGTAAAATTATCTAAACTATATTAAATAAGTTCATCAAACAGAAATTTCAGTGAAGGAACTCAGCAAACCTGTTCAAACCTTATTGAAATTTCTGATTCCTATAATCCATGAGGTATATGCATGTGTGTTTTTGGTTTGGGGGCTTTGTTTGTTTGTAGTTTTCTATAGGACATGTGTGCTTACCAGAGAGAGAGAATGAGAAAGTACTCCTCCCCCCACAGGAGATGGCCACACTGTAATCCCTTCTCCTCCATTCTCTCAAGATATTGAACACACATGCATATGCACCTATGTTTTTCAAGCCATGGGATCCAGGATTCAGCAATACAGTTGGGCGTGTGGGCTCCAGTTGCCTTAACCCACCACACCACTGGTATGAGTTAAAACTCAGCCCATGAGTTTTAAAAGGACCACAGTATAGTAAACCAGGAGAAGCTTAGTAATTGGAGAATGAGTTGCTACCCATAAATCCAATTACTATATAGCTGATGTTTACCATTTTTTTTCTTTCTTTTGGAGAGGTTTTTGCTATAGGGCATGTGCATTTGCCAGACAGACAGAGACAGAGAGACAGAAAGTGAGAAATACCCCCTTACCCCACAGAAGGGATGGCCACACCACATTCTCTTCCATTCTCCTCTTGGGATCTTATGCACGCACACACACGTACCTGGCATGAGTTTTAAGCCACTGGGTCTGGGACTGGAACCACAGTTGACTACATGGGAGGAATCCAGCGACATAGCCATTATTACACTAACTGCTGGTTCCATGTTTACCATTTTAAGTGCCAAAGTGGACTAGAACAATTTGGCAAAAACATTTCTTATGTCTTAGTAAAGTATGAAAAAGAAAGAACATATTTTAATCTTACCTAGGGTATTATTTGTAAACATTAGTCCTCGTACTCTGCATTTAGTGATCTCAAAAGACATGTGTAGCTGAGGATACCCCTTTAAAAATATTCTTCTTTGAGTCAACCAGTGGTTAAGGTGGCTGAATCTCACATCACTTACTGCACTGTTTGAGTCCCAGATCTTGCAGCATGGGGAACACACTGGGTGCATTCCAGAGAGGAGAGAGAATTGTGGCATGGCCCTTCCCCCTGATGGAAGGGGCTCTTTGTTGTCTCTCTTGCTGTAAATTGCCAGTTTATGGTTGCCAGTACACTGTATGGCCTCTGTCCCACAATATCCCTTCCTTATCTAATTTAATGTTTACCTATTGTGAGATGGAAAGCCAGATAAATAAGCTCATGGTCTTATATATAGGGAAGCTGTCCCTGAGTTGGGGTGACCAACTGTCCTTTAAGTAGCATATACAAGCTCTACTAAATGCATTGTGTCTACTCTAGTTCTGCTTTCACTCCGTTTGTGAAAGACTGGGTGGTTGAGGTGATCAGGGGGGAAAAATGGCTTTTGATTAAGTAAACTGTTACTGGATAAACATACTCTTATTTTTTACTGCAGCGTTCCTGAATGGCTAGAATTTTGGGAAAAAGATCCAGTGGAGATTCTCTTGGATTTGGGGTTTGGTGCTGATGAGCCAGATATCTGCACACAAATCCCATCCAGATTTCTTGGTTGTAGCTCAGCAGCCAAAGGTATCAACATCCGTGTTTTTCTTGAAGCTCAAAAGCAGCGGATGGATGTTGAGAATCCTAATTTATATGGTAAGTAAGGACCACATGTCATCAGCATCTTCGCAGTGGCAGAGTGGCGGGATGGGCCACAATATTAAAAGGGATGTGCTAGAAGATTCTATCAGTAGCATTCAACCCCTCAACTACAGGGCTTAGTTCAGAAAAGATTCACTTCTTGATCATTCAACACATCCACTCTTATATGATGTGTGTATTTGGAAAAAGGGGGAGGGGATCTGCTCCATGTCATCATCACTTAGGGACCTGGGTCCCCATTTGAAACCTTACTAGTTGCAAGAGGGGGAAATGGAAACCATATTTGGCTCTTAAGTTCATCTGCTGATAACTTACACATATCAGGTTGCTCAGATTTCATTGACCAGAACAAGTCACATGGCCACACTTAACTCTAAGTGGGTGGGAATGTACAATCCTGCCACATGCCTGAAAGGAAAAAACTTCTGATGAGTAGCTTGCCAGACAGACAGAGATAGAGAGACAGAAAGCGAGAAATCCCCCCCTACCCCCCAGAGGGGATGGCCACACCACATTCTCTACTCTTCCATTCTCCTCTTGGGATCTTATGCACGCACACACACGTACCTGGCATGAGTTTTAAGCCACTGGGTCTGGGACTGGAACCACAGTCAACTACATGGGAGGAGTCCAGCGACATAGCCATTACACTAACTGCTGGTTCCATGTTTACCATTTTAAGTGCCAAAGTGGACTAGAACAATTTGGCAAAAACATTTCTTATGTCTTAGTAAAGTATGAAAAAGAAAGAACATATTTTAATCTTACCTAGGGTATTATTTGTAAACATTAGTCCTCGTACTCTGCATTTAGTGATCTCAAAAGACATGTGTAGCTGAGGATACCCCTTTAAAAATATTCTTCTTTGAGTCAACCAGTGGTTAAGGTGGCTGAATCTCACATCACTTACTGCACTGTTTGAGTCCCAGATCTTGCAGCATGGGGAACACACTGGGTGCATTCCAGAGAGGAGAGAGAATTGTGGCATGGCCCTTCCCCCTGATGGAAGGGGCTCTTTGTTGTCTCTCTTGCTGTAAATTGCCAGTTTATGGTTGCCAGTACACTGTATGGCCTCTGTCCCACAATATCCCTTCCTTATCTAATTTAATGTTTACCTATTGTGAGATGGAAAGCCAGATAAATAAGCTCATGGTCTTATATATAGGGAAGCTGTCCCTGAGTTGGGGTGACCAACTGTCCTTTAAGTAGCATATACAAGCTCTACTAAATGCATTGTGTCTACTCTAGTTCTGCTTTCACTCCGTTTGTGAAAGACTGGGTGGTTGAGGTGATCAGGGGGGAAAAATGGCTTTTGATTAAGTAAACTGTTACTGGATAAACATACTCTTATTTTTTACTGCAGCGTTCCTGAATGGCTAGAATTTTGGGAAAAAGATCCAGTGGAGATTCTCTTGGATTTGGGGTTTGGTGCTGATGAGCCAGATATCTGCACACAAATCCCATCCAGATTTCTTGGTTGTAGCTCAGCAGCCAAAGGTATCAACATCCGTGTTTTTCTTGAAGCTCAAAAGCAGCGGATGGATGTTGAGAATCCTAATTTATATGGTAAGTAAGGACCACATGTCATCAGCATCTTCGCAGTGGCAGAGTGGCGGGATGGGCCACAATATTAAAAGGGATGTGCTAGAAGATTCTATCAGTAGCATTCAACCCCTCAACTACAGGGCTTAGTTCAGAAAAGATTCACTTCTTGATCATTCAACACATCCACTCTTATATGATGTGTGTATTTGGAAAAAGGGGGAGGGGATCTGCTCCATGTCATCATCACTTAGGGACCTGGGTCCCCATTTGAAACCTTACTAGTTGCAAGAGGGGGAAATGGAAACCATATTTGGCTCTTAAGTTCATCTGCTGATAACTTACACATATCAGGTTGCTCAGATTTCATTGACCAGAACAAGTCACATGGCCACACTTAACTCTAAGTGGGTGGGAATGTACAATCCTGCCACATGCCTGAAAGGAAAAAACTTCTGATGAGTAGTAGTTA
>NW_006209511.1:1534458-1541210 GCF_000334495.1 Tupaia belangeri chinensis | reverse complement strand
TATATATAATATCCATATACCCAGGAGACAGAAAAACCAGGATCCGACAAAGTTTATTATGAATCATTAGGTGAAACCTTAATTGTCTCATCTATAAGGCTTAGAACAACTATAGCTTATACTTGGTGCTGTAGGTGGTAGCTATTAGTCTGTTCTACCTGCAGATCTAAGGGCTATGCTTAACCCTTCGAGTTATCATGCATGCTGCTATATTTGTCCTAAATGGTGGTCAGTGAAAGACTTTTCTCTAGAACATTACAGAAATGTTTTGGAAATATTGCAGATTCCATTCCAGACCACTACAATAAAGCATATACAGCAATAAAACCAGTCACACAAATATTTTGGTTCCCAATGCATGTAAAAATTATCTTTACATTATACCATAGTTTATTAAGAATGTCCTAGCATTATGTCTTACAAAACAAAGTATGTAGCTTAATTTAAATTCATCTGTTGTAGAAAGTATTTAAAAATACTCTCTAGGTGTAAAAAATACTAAATGACATTTTTTTCCAACATAAGACTGCTTCATCTATGTAGAAAATTTGTTGTTTAAGTGTAACCACCTTCGTTAGTTATTTTATCTAAATCTTCTGGATAACTTTGCTGTAGCTTCTACATCAGCATTTGCTGCTTTACCTTGAACTTTGATGTTACGGAGATGCCTTCATTCTTGAAACTTCATTCAGCAACCTCTGCTAGATGAAAACTTTTCTTCTGCAGCATCCTCATGTCTCTCAGCCTTCATAGGAGTGAAGAGAGTTATGTCTTGCTCTGGATTAGACTCTGACTTAAGGGAAGGTTGTGGGTGGTCTGATCCATCCAGAGCACTAAAGCTTTCTTCATATCAGCAATAGGCCATTTATCTTTTTGCTCATTCATGTGTTGACTGGAAGAGCACTTTTAATTTCCTTCGAGAACTTTTCCTTTGTATCCACAGCTTGGCCTTTTTTGGTCTTGTATAAGCCTTCCTCACTAAGCTTATTATTTCTAGCTTTTGATTTAAAGTAAGAAACATAGGGAACCAGCAGTTAGCGTAATGGCTATGTTCCTGGACTCCCACATAGTCGACCGTGGTTCGCGTCCCGGACCCAGTGGCTTAAAACTCACGCCGGGCGCATGTGAGTGTGTGCCCAAGATCCCGAGAGGAGAATGGAGGAGAAGGGATTGCGGCGTGACCATCCTCCCTGGGGGGTGATTTCTCGCTTTCTGTCTCTATGTCTCTCTCTGTCTGTCTGGCGAGCGCACGTGCCCTATAGTGAAAAAACCTCTCCAAATAAATAAATAAATAAATAAATAAATAAATAAATAAAGTGAGAAACATGAAACTCTTTCTTCCACTAAAGCTCAAAGGGCTGAGAAAGGCTGAAAGGCAGGCTATTAATTGGTTTAATTTCAATATTGTGTGTCTCAGGAAATAAATGATGCCCACGGAAATGCAGAGAGACAAGAAAACAGCTAGTGAATGGCATAAGAGTACACATAATACTTATGAAGTTAATGTTTTATGTGGGCACAGCTCACAGTTGCTTCAAAACAATTACAATAGCAATATCAAAGATTACTAACCACAGATCACCAGAACAAATAAAATAACAACAGAAAAGTTTAAAATATTGCAAAAATAATCACAGTGTGACTCTGAGACCTTGAAGTAAGCACATGCTCTTGGAAAAAATGGCATTGGTAGACTTTCAGCACAGAGAAGCCAGAAATTCTCAATTTATTAAAAATTTTAAAAAAAGAATATCTATAAGGGGCCATCAGGTGGTGTGGTGGTTATGAGCACTGGACTCCCACATGGCCGACCACAGTTTGAGTGCTAGACCTGGTGGCTTGCTTTATCACTCTCTGTCTCTTTCTCTCTGCTCAAATTGAAATGAAATAAATGAATAAATAAATAAAGTTAAACAGAATAATTCTTAAAAAAATGTTAAACACGCTATCTGTGAAGTACAGTAAAGCAAAGCACAATTAAACAAGGTACTCTCATACTAAGGATGTCCTTGGGGTATGTGTATTGTGCCCAAATAATCTGGGGAAAAGATGCTGTCAAATTAGTTTATTTGCTACCAGATTTATTCAGTATGCTGAGGTGCACTTCTAGTCTCCAATACAGAATGCTGTGCAGCCTTCTCAAAATCATTTAAATATACAACCCCTCCTGGATAAGTATCCAAGAACATCTCTTCCATGGAACAGAGTTTGAGGAATTCTGGATGGGGAAAATGACAAAATTCTGTTTATGAAATAAATTGTTCGTTTATTTATATATGTGTGTGTGTGTGTGTGTGTGTGTATATATATATATATATGTATATTTTTAAGAGAGAAATTTTTTTTAGTTCAGGTTTCATGTGCTCATCAGACACACAGAGAGATAGAAAATGAGAGATCACTCCTTCAGGGGGAATGATCACACCATAATCCTCTTTTCCCCATTCTCCACTTAGAATGTTGGGCACACATACAATGCCCACTGTGAGTTTCAAGCTACAGGATCCAGGCCTCAAACCATGGTCAGCTATGTGGAAGTCCAGCACCTTAACCATTATACCATCTACTGGCTCTGAAATAAAATATTTGAAATAAATTAATTTGCTGAAAGGAAACTCAAGTGAGACAATGAGTTTCTCTCAAATAATTATCTGAAACAGAGACCTCATTTGTATTTTTCATTTTAGTTTCTGTTTCTCTTATTTTCATGTGTGTGAAATGAGCCCCAAAATTTCAGCAATGCTGGTTTTTTTTTTTTTTTTTTTTTGTAAAGAGCATATTTTTAGTAAAGAGCTTGTAAACCTAAAGGTGTTGCAGTGTCATGTATATAAATCTGAAGGTGTTGGAGTGCAATATTTCTTCACTTTCCAGAAGCAATTAATATTGTTCTTTGTTGAAGAGTCTTCCAAGCAGCACAGAGATAGATACTTGTTCTTTGTTCAATTCTTTATTTGAGGAGAACAGTAACACTAATATTTGAGTAGTGTTTGAGTTGATGGTGAAGTAAACATTTTACAAATAAAATGGACACACAGATTTCAGAGGAATTTGTATTCAGCCCCTAATTATGTGATCTCCAGCTCTTTTTCATGTCCATTATTTAACACTAACTGACAGAATTTGTTTTAAATTTTTGCTATAGGGTGTATGTACTTGTCAGAGAGACAGAGACAGAGGGAAAGTAAGAATCGCCTCCCAGGAGGCATGGTCACACCATAATCCCTTTTCCATTCTCCTTATGGGGTTTTGGCACATGTGCACATGCATCCAGCATGACTTTCAAGCAGCCAGGTCCCGACACAATTCTCTGAGTCTTCTATGTGGGATCTAGCCGCGTTCACTTCCATGCCACCTGCTGGTCCAATCAGTTTTGATTCAGAAAAACAGAAGGATAGATGAGAAACAAGAAATAATCAAATTTGTTTGCTGTTCAAAAGATGGAATAGCAAATCATGTCTCATTCAAAGCCAATACAAAAGGTTCAAACTTCGGGAATGAAAATCAATTAGTCCATTGTTCAATCTACCCAAAGGCAAAACTAAAAGCAAACATTCATCCAACACTTCAGACTATTGTGTTCTTTGAATTGACTGAACCAATTAAATTGATGGGTTTTGTCTTAGTCTAAGTATAAAAACCTGCTATGAAATGGATGTAAGATAATCATAAAAGCTAAATTATGATTCAATTATACCCTCTGGCTCACAAAAAAGATTTAGTTTCAACTAAAGCTTAATTTAGTAGGGCGAATGTAATTGGAATTATTCTAAAACATCCAGAACCCAAGAGTTCCTATAGGTCTTGAAAGAATGTTACAGTCTTCTATGAGAAATCCATCATGTTTTTTGGAGTAGAAGGATGATTAGTCAATGTGGGTTTTTCTAGGTGAAAGAAACAAGTAGATATAAAAATATGCTCACAGTGCATTGCTTAGTTGTGCAAACAACACCACAGAGAAAACCATTCTTGCCTATCAATGCAGTCCTTGAACTTTGCTGAGTTATACTACCCTTCATGCCATCACTGAGGCCAAGAGAAGACTGCTGTTTCCATTACTATGGTTTTATCTTAAAGTATCAAGAAATATTTTTCACTATGTTTTTCTAAACTGACAAATTGACCCCAAATTAAGTTATGCTTCATTAGGTTTCTCAAATATGTTAATTAAGCCATACTTCATGTTACCTAAAGGATTGAGGTCATATCATCCAGAAAGACTTACAGGTTGAGGAGGTGGTTTGTTTCAAAGGGCAAATGTGCTTTCTCATTAATAACTATCTTCTCTTGAAAGACTGAGGACAGTGTATTTTCTCTTTCCAAGATTTCCACATTTGTGCATATTGTTATTTTGATTGTATAATTTTGCACTGATGCTCATAACAAATGTGAAAGACACATAAGACAAGTACTATTATCTAGCTAAGAAAGTGACCATGTACAATGTGCTACCTACACAACTAAACACTAAGTATATGTATTAATTCATTGACTCTGAGGTCAAACTTTCAGTGATTGGTTGATCTGGGGTTTGGATCCAGGCCTTCTGACTCCATCTGCTATGATCTTTCCATACTCTCAGGTAGCAATGCAGAAGGACATGATGGAGGTGATGATGAGATACATGAAACTGCAGAAGAATTATCAGCTCACCTTATATTGCTAGAACCAGATTCACACTTCTATATTTCGTTTAGTGCACATAAGACCCACCCATGTTTATAGTTTTTAATGGATTAACACACAGACATCCATGAATCTTTACAGTTATGCCCCTGAGTATTACATTTTATTGTTCAAAGAATAATAAGTATTCACTTTCCTCTTAACACAGGGATATCTTGTATGTAGAGGAATTGTATCTATAATAGCAATGGCATGTACTGAGAAATACTTGAGTTTCACAAGTTTAATATCCTTCCTATCTTGAAAAATCACAGGTTAATTAACTCTTTAGTTTTTACTATATTAAAAATTTCATCAGAAAGATTCAGTCTAAAAATCTATTGCTTGTGTTCAGGCCGATTCCGACAGCTGGAAATCCTAGATCACGTGACCAATGCGTTCTCATCTTTGCTGCATGATGTTAACATCCTACAGAACATAACTGAAGAGAAAACTGGAGGAGACAGTGTGCAAAAAGGAGTGAGTGGGGCTAAAGAGTATAGAAGAAGAATGGGTAAGCTCTTAAGAAAAGCTTCGAAACAGGACATCAGGAGGGATTGTAATCCAGAATCAGAGTCCTCAAAGATGATGGAGGAATCTTTCATCGCATCTGCCAGACTAGGGGAGTGTGGAGCAGAGTTGCCAGGAGAAGCAACCAACCACATTGAACATCATCTGTCTCCTTTGGCAGAGCACCACTCTCTCCAAGCCCATGATGATTTGATAGCTTGTTGTCCTCCCCAAACTCTTCTAGGCAAACAGTGGCGTTGCTCATCCATGCTGGCAAAGCAGGCTTCTCCTTTCTGTGTGTCCGAGGGAACAAGCAAGAACAGAACTCAGAAGGAGAACTCATTTCAGACTATCAAGTTTCTGAACTTGTCTCATCTTGCGGGTAAAGGACTAGAGTCCTTTGAAATGGAAGAGGTCAGTGTTATACATACATATTCATGGCATCCTTTCCCCTCCTACTCTCAATTAACTTCTCCAATGTTATTTTTTTTTTATTTTAAAAGATTATTTTACTTAATTTATTTATCTATTTATTTATTTTAATTTGATCAGAGTGAGAAAGAGAGAAAGTGAGAAAGCAAGCCACCAGGTCCAGGACTCAAATCGCAGTCAGGCATGTGAGAGTCCAGCACCCTTAACCACCATGTCATCTGCAGGCCCCAAATTCTCCATCTTTTAAGCTCCTGAGTATTACATGTTATTGTTCCATCAATTAACTTCTCCAATGTTATTTTTTTTTTATTTTAAAAGATTATTTTACTTAATTTATTTATCTATTTATTTATTTTAATTTGATCAGAGTGAGAAAGAGAGAAAGTGAGAAAGCAAGCCACCAGGTCCAGGACTCAAATCGCAGTCAGGCATGTGAGAGTCCAGCACCCTTAACCACCATGTCATCTGCAGGCCCCAAATTCTCCATCTTTTAAGCTCCTGAGTATTACATGTTATTGTTCCAACTCAAATTATCTCAGGATTGAAAAGTATTCAGTAGCTTCAGTTGGAAATAAAGTATAATAGCCTTTGCTTTCTCTTATTCTTTTTCTTTTTCCTGTTCACAGTTGAATCCATGGATTGTTTCAGACTTTGCTTCTGTTTAACATTTTATTTTGTATCCTACTATGCTTTTATACACTCTCTATGTTTCCATGTTTCAACTTCTTTAAGTGTAAGTTCAACTACTTGTCACACAGTGAACCTTTTCCTGATCACTCCACCTTTGAATTCAGTCTTGGCACGGAATTCCTTATGTTAGAGATTGTGGATGTGTAAATAGCTTCTCTTCACGACGCTATCAGGTCCTTGAGGACCAAGAAATGTACCTCAAAAATTGAATAGTCTTCCAAAAGTTCATGGGAAAATATGTGCTAAGAAAAAGTGTGTATGGATTTTATTTATTTATTTTTGTACCAAAATAAATTCATACCTTAATTCCATTTTCATGAATTTTTTGAAGTCTCCTCCTATTTCCCTCACAGGTCCTACTATAGGACTTTAGAGAAAGAAGTAAGAACTTGGATTTGGTTTTGATTTTAGGGAATTTGCATTTCGTTTGTTTTCTTTGGGATTTGATATTCACATAA
>NW_006209511.1:1505697-1534436 GCF_000334495.1 Tupaia belangeri chinensis | reverse complement strand
ACATTCCTACTCCTTCGTCCCCACCTTTGCTCTCATTTAGATGGTATCCCCACCTGTACTTCTTAAACTTTTTAAAAAATTTAATACACATTTCTCTGTTTATAATGGCAACTAGGATTGGAAATTAGCTTGTTGATAAATATTCTTTAATGTAATTACAAAGAAGTAATCGCAAAGGGAGATCAAGGCTTTCTCCTTCTACCTTCCATCTAAGTTATCAAAAAGTAAGGTAGGCTATTTATATGCAAATCCCAAGGTGATGTCATAGGTCCATGGGAAGTAAAACTTAAATGTAATCTTCAAAAAACAATAGGATTTAGTCAGACGTATATGCTTACTGTTAGCCCTCACCACCTCCAAAGATATAAAAATTCCCTCAAAATATGTAGTTATTAATGAGCTTAATATCTATGTATATATGTGTATATATGTACAGGCATGCCAATACCTTATATTAAAATGAAGAACCTTAAAATGTTAAATAGTAGCATTAAAATATAATAAAACCTATAAAAAGAGGGAAAAAGCAGATCTTTGATCAAGTATCCTGATTTGAGGATAAACCAAGGTAGTACTTTAAACTCAATCTTGAGAAACTTAGGAGACAAATATTTAAATGTCAAAGTCTGTTATATTAACTGGAATCCAAACACAAAGTGTCCCTAACTCTAGCCCTTTGTTAAGCACCATTAAATTCTATTGTCCTGAATAATGTTCATTATATACCATGTATGTGTGAGGGTACAGGGACAGATAAATAGCAAGTACAACATAAACAAATAAGGAAAAATAGGCCAGCTGGTAGCCTGGTGGTTAGGCAGCTGGATCCCTCATGGCCAATTGCTCACATGGAGTCCCAGACCTGCAGCTTGAAAAACACACTGGGGCATATGTGTGTGCATACCGCAAATCCCAAGAGCAGATGGAAGGGATTGTAATGTGGCCATCCCCCTGGGGGATGCTTTCTCACTTTCTCTCTATGTCTGTCTGTCTCTGTATGTATTTCTCTGAAGAGCAGATGCACCTCATAGTAAAACTAAAGCAAGGAAGAAGAAAAGAATGTCAATGCCCAATATTCTTTCCAATATGTTTAACTGACAACTATTCCAGAGAAAGTTATGAATTAGTATATATTGGGAGAGAAGAGGAACACACTCAGACACCAAAATAAAGATTAGATTTCTTTAGCACAGAGTATATACTCATTAAATATTTGTTAAATGAGTAAATTAACATTAAAAGTATTTTATAATAATAATTTAGTTTAAAGATAGCTTTCATAGAAAAACAGATATTCTGTCAAACTTTATAGCCAACTTCATTTATGGTGTTCCCTTAAGATTTTCCCCAATTTGGGTGCATGGGAGACCATATGCATATGCAAGGTCAAGATAACCCTAGAAATGATATAAGAGAAACTCACTACTTGAATTTTGCTTTTATGAAAAGTGTATATCATCATAATGTCACATTCTAAATGGAGAAAAAAATATTTGTTTCACTCAATACCAATAGATGAAATTAAGCTTGAGTAGATTGCATCTTAAACAGGGGTCATTGCCAGATTTAGTATTTATTTTTTAATGGCAACTCTATAAATCCAATGATATGAAATAAAAAATACATGTAAAATTGACATATCTTCATGATATTTTAAACATGAGCCAATATATTTAGATATTTAGCTTCAGAATTTCAACCATGCTTGGTCAACTTTTGACTCCAGATCGATCTATGATACTTCCCCTATGAAAAGCTAAATTTGGCAATACTTTTCTCACTTCTCAAAATTATAATTCCAACAAAATCATGCACAGATTTTTAACACAAAGTTCAATATATTATTTTGTTTAATCTCACTTAGTAAAATTGAGTCAGCTCTTTCTTTTTGAATTCCCAAATATGTAAGTGAAGTTGATACTTGTGGAACTTGTGCAAAGATAAACTCAAGCTAGGATGCTTCTTATATACATAAATAAATAATCTTTCCCTCATAATGGTATGCAAAGACCCTGTCTCTAGAAGTCTTGTGTAAGAACATTAATTATGCTATTGATCTATGCCAATCAGCATATTGATTAGGTGCAAAGTATTTCAAAAACTACAGCTATTTCTTTATTGTAACATTTTTGTTAACTAATAAGTTTGGCTCAGGTGCCTAACCCAGAAATACACTTGGCTTCTTTACCACATTGTTGGGCTTTTTGGCTTTTATTTGTTATTCAATGGACAAATATGTACTTTACATTGCACTACTGGATTTTTCTCCATGATGATGATCAAAACAAAAGAACTTTCTTACTACAGTTGAAAACTTACATGATGCACAATTGGTTTGAGTTACCAAAACCAATCCAAATAATGCTAAGAAGTGTTTCTTATTAATTATAAGTGTAAATTTAGCTTTAAAAAAAAGATTTGAGGGATTAAAGAGAAAATAAATATTTCAAATAAATATTTATCATTACATTGTTGAGCTATGCCCCCATGGTTATCAGTTTATTCCTGGGGTAAGGGTCACTTTGGACCACAATGTTTAAAATGTTTATGCCCTTTGATTCAACTTTCTATATGAAGATGTTGATTTTGAATGAAAATACATAGAAATAGATTTACGGGACCAGCCATGGCCCGGTGATTACTTGAACTGGATCCCACATAGCCAACTACATAGTTCAAGTCCGAGATGTGGGGCTTGAGAAACACACTGAGCATGTATACGCGTGTGTGTGTGTGTGTGTGTGTGTGTGCCCAAAATTCTGAAAGGAGAAAGAAATGAAGGAGAAGGGATTGCTGTGTGACCATTTCCCATGGGGGTGCTTTATTTCTCTCTCTCTCTGTCTCTCTCCCTCTGTCTCTGTCCAGCAAGTGCATGTACACTCTGGCAAATTAAAAAAAAATACTAACATAGAGATAGACTTATATACAAGGATTTTTGCCTCAACATTATTTCTAGATGGAAAATTCAGAAAACAATACAAGAGAGGGGAAATTGTTAAGTAAACTAATATACCTTCAAAATAGGGCCTGTTATGCAGTCACTAAAGATGTTTTCAGGGCCAGGAGGTGGCATGGTGGTTAAGGCACCGGACACCCACATAGCCAAGCACAGTTTGAGTCCTGGACCTGGTGAATTGAAATTCACACCAGGTGCCTTCATGCCCAAAATCCCAGGAGGAGAATGGAGGAGAAGGGATTGCGGGATGGCCACCCCCCAACCAGGGGGGCGTTTTCTCACTTTCCCTCTCCCTGTCAGTCTCTGTCTCTCTCCAACAAGCATGCATGCCTTATGGCAAAACCTTTTTAAAAATTATGTTTTCAAAAACTTTTAATGATTTTTAAAAAGTTCTGCCTCCAAATTTTTGAATGAAGAAAAAAGACTGCATAATTATATCCAGAATGAACGTATGGGAACACACACACACATACACACAAAAACTCTCCAAAATATTAACAGTAAAGTTTTCTTAGCCTTCTTTGACTTTTTCTATATTATTATTTTTAAAGTAATAGTTATTTTGTTTTAGCAGTAACTTTATTGCCACTAATAGGATGATAATTTCTAAAAAGAATTTTGAAAATAAATTGTGCTTTATCAATTTGGAATTTAAGGGTTTTTTTAAAGTATTTATTTAATTTTATTTACAATTATTCTTAATTTGTCCAGAGAGAGAGAGAGGGAAAGTGAGAAAACAAGCTGCCAGATCTGAGACTTGAACCATGGTCAGCCATGTGGGAGTCCAGCACCTTAACCACCATGCCACCTGACAGTCCTTGAAATTTAAGCTTTTAGAAGTCTGTCTAAATGACCATATGCCACTGAAGTTTCTGAATTATTCTTCATACATTTTCTTTTTACACTTATAAATTTCTTCCATAAAATTATGTCTGAGAGACATGTACTCTAAAACATGACTTCACACCATGTTGGCTGGCCTGAATCACAGGCATATGCACACAATCACAGTGTGTATCAAGAGCTCTCAGGATGTGAACCCAGGGTCTTACGCGGGTCTAGTTGTATCACTATTGCACTACCACCTGTTCCCTACTCTTCACAGATTTATCAAACTATAATTAACTTCTCTTATCCAAATATATTTAGAATTCTTTGGTAGCAAAAAAAAAAAATTTAGATCCTTTAAATTTAGTTCAAAAGTGCATCTGCCATGAAGAATCCTTGGTCTTCTAATCCAGAAGTAATGTTACCCTCCCCTGAACTCCTTTAATTCTTTGAATCTTTTTCATGGGCATCTTGTCCATGCCACCTCCTCTCCACAGACTGTAAGATGTCTGAGTTCAAGAACTCATGTTCATCCTTCTTATTGGTTTCTGGAAGATACTCACTATATTTTGATTAAATAAAATTAATTTGTTATGAAAAAATTCTAATGAAATAAATACATTTCATATCTTAGGTCCAGAGTTTTGAAGATGAAACTAGCAGTCTTTTTGACATGACTTCAGGAACTGTAGGTAAGGATTCATCAAGGTGTGTGATTTCATCAATGGTTTTTCAGAAAGAAAATATAAGGAACTAGGACTTCATTTTCTTGATAGCTACAGAGCTTAAATTATCTCCAGGAGATGCCTACATTTATACATCATCTGGGATGTTCAAAACCTACTAGTAATGCAAATGCACATGTAAATTTTCAAATACTTATCACAGAAATGTTCAATATCCCTGCGGCTAGTATGGTATGTGGCTTGTCTAACGTTATGTAAGCTGACTACCGTAGTAGAGGGCATAGGACTGAAATGAACTGGATGAATGCTTGCTTATTCCTACTGTCCACTGTTTGAGGTCTCACAGTTACTTTATCTGTAATAAAGAGATAAGTGCAGATCACTTACATTTCAAATTTCACATAATCTTGATGTTAAACTCTCAGTGGAATCAAATTGCTTAGATATAACTTTCCAAATCATTGTTAGAATGACATTATTAATATATCATCCTAGACCATAGAGCAGAAAGCTTTTCTCTACTCCTTGTTCTTATTCTCCTATTCAACCATTATTGAGATTCAGCATTTTCATAATCTTATAATAGAGCTAGAAAAGGTAGGGATTAGTCAAACAAAATAGAGCAGAGGAAGCCAGTGCATTTCCTGGAAAAAGATATGCAAATTTTTAATTTAATTTAGTGTGGTGTCAAACACATCTTTTTCATTACCAAGTGTATGTTTGGGCCTCATTTTGCTAAATGATGTTTAGAAATTATGCATTAGTAATTATAGGGTCCTGCTGATTACATAAATTGTTATCCCACTCTTAGAAGTAATTACTACATAACCTGCATTGAGGTTTATAAGACAAAAATAAGCATCTGTTTTCCATCTAATTGAGTGCTTCTCAGTGAAGCTGGAAGTCCTCTTGCCAATAGGAACTGCCTTTGTTGACATTCAATTAAGAAGTCTACTGATATCATGTAAGTTACCCTAATCATTCCAAAAAATTATTGGAGATGTTAGGTATAAAGTACTAATCTACATTTAATTTCTTTCTTTTTTTTTTTTTTTAGATGTTTTTGCTACAGGGTGCATGCCCTCACCAGAAAGATAGAGACAAACAGACAGAAAGTGAGGAATCACCCTCCAGGGGGGATGGCCATGCCACAATCCCTTCTCCATTCTCCTCTCAGGATCTTGGGCACGCACGCACACATGCTCTCCATATATATATATATATATGGAGAGAGAGAGAGAGAGAGAAAGAGAAATTTTTGCCATATAGCACATGTGCTCACTAGAGAGACAGAAAATGAGAAATCACACCCCCTCCCAGGGGATGGTCACACTGCAATCCCTTCTCCATTCTATTCTCAGGATTTTGGGCATGAGTTTCAAGTCTCTGGGTCTAGGATTCAAACTGCACTCGGCCATGTGTGAGTCCAGTGCCTTAGCCTTAACCACCACAACCACCTGCTGGTCCCACAATACTATGAATATTAAAAGAAAGAGTATATTTAAGCATTTCATAAGTAAATTTGAGTAAATTGACTTCTTACAAATGCATAGGAATACAAGTCACAGGCATGATACCTCACTTAATTTGAAAAATTGTCACTGAAATAGCAAGGTAACATAAAGAGAAAAAAAGAAATATATACAAGTACCACTTAAGAGTGTTTGCATGGGGGGCCACCACACCCATGGCATGGTGGTTGAGGTACCTGGATCTCATATGGTTGTGCAGCTCAAGTCCTGGACCCAGAGGTTTGAAAAACACACAGGCACCTGTGTGTGTGTGTGCCCAAACCTGTAAAGGAAAGTGGAGGAGAATGGATTATTGCATGGCTGTCCCCCATGGGAGGGTACTGTGTTGCTTTCTCTTTCTCTCTCCCTGTGTCTCTGTTTCTCTCCAGTGAGCTTTTGCACCTTACTGCAAATCTAAATAAATAAATAAGTAAATAAGTGGTGTGTGCATGTTGGGGAGGGTGGGGAGAGGTCCATCATCCTTATTGCAGATGCCTTGAGTAATGTGGAATATATTGAGTGAAGTTGCAGACAGTTCTAGAAGAGTCCACCTATATATTAAAAGAGGAGTCTACTGTAGAACTATAGTAACATATTAAGGTTATAATTGCCATATGACTCTCTCTTAACTATTAAGTTGGACAAGACATATCTTTCCATCTTTAAAACATGAGATGAGGGCCAGTAGGTGGTGTGAAGGTTAAGTCGCTGGATCCTATGTGGTCAACAGTGTGGTTTGAGTCCTGGACTCAGCAACTGGAAAGTCACACTGGGCTCATGTGTGTGTGTGTGTACACGCGCTTGTGTGCGTGCCCAAAATCCTGAGAGGAGAGTGGAAGAGAAGGGATTATGGCATGGCCTCCTGGGGGTATTTTCTCACTTACCCTTATTTTCTCCCTCTCTCTCTCTGTCTCTGTCTCTTTCAGCAAACATACATGCCTTACAGCAAAAACTAAAATACGTAAGTAACAAAAATAAAAAATAAGGTGTTACAGCAAAATTACCAGAATAAGATTTAGTACTTCAAAATTTAACATTATTCAGAAGAATGTCCACCAATAAAAGAATGACCAAAACATTATTCAGAAGAATGTCCACCAATAAAATAATAACCTTAAAGCAATAGAAATCTTTAGAAATGAATATTCTCAGTGATATATCTGAGGAGATTGCATTATTGTGAGAGGACAATCTCCAGTGAGTAAAGATTCCTTTCAGATAAAATGTACCATATCTGATCTTTTTATGACCATAGTTAATTATTTCCTAGTGTACCAATCCTTCCACAAAAACTATAAACTCTGGACAAGATATTTTTAAAACTTTTTCCTAAAGGCACTAGAGAATAACCAAAAGGAGGCACATAGTGGAGGGGGTTTCAACATTTGGAAGAAAGAAATGGTGCCTGGTAAGTGCCCCTCTTTCTAAGACTTTTATACTGAAGTCTGGCTCCTGTTGGCAACACTCTAAACTGCTAATAGAAAGTAACACTCTTACAAGCCAGAAAAATCAGAAGACAAAATTTGAGGCTGTGACAACATTTGAGAAGTAAGATATGTGTCAGAAGAAAATCTCTAAATTCTGAGTATAATAGCTGCTGGAATTTCTAGCCAATTGACAGTCTAAACATGCATGGGAGAGGCTTCAAAAATCTCATTTAAGTCTAAAAGAAGTGAACTGAGATTTCCGCTTGGAGTTTGATTTCAGCCAGGATCCGTGCCTCCTAAAATAAAACACCATTTGCAATATAAATGGAATGTCAGGCACAATAAAATTTTACTGGACATGTAAATAAGAAAATATTAGGTAGTCAGAAAAGTCATAGAAAAATATTTTTAAAAAGGTTATAACTTTTCCAACAACCCAATATAACACATGATCAAGAAAAAGGTCAGGACCAGCAGTTAGCGTAATGGCTATGTCACTGGACTCACACGTAGTTGACCGCGGTTCACGTCCCAGACCCGGTGGCTTAAAACTCATGCTGGGCACATGTGCTTGCGTGCCCAAGATCCCGAGAGGAGAACGGAAGAGAAGGGATTGCGGCATGGCCATCCCCCCGGGGGATTATTTCTTGCTTTCTGTCTCTCTGTCTCTCTCTATCTCTGTCTGGTGATCACATGCGCCCTATAGCAAAAAAAAATATTCTCAAAAAAAAAAAGAAAAAGAAAAAGAAAAAGGTCAATTAATAGGAGCAAACCATGAGAAAACCCAGATGTTGGAATCAATAGGTAAGTGTTTTAGGGATGTTGTTATAATCATACTAAAAGATATAAAGGAAAATGTGGTCAAAATGAATAAGAAGGTAGAAAAATCTCAAAAACAAAATAAAAATCATAATAAAAATGAGATAAAAATTCTATGAATGACAAATATGATTTCTAAAATTCAAAATTTATTGGATGAACATAATAGCAGATTAGAAATGTTAAAAGAGGGATCAGGTGGTGTGTTGGTCAAGGCACTGGACTCTCACATGGCAGACCACGGTTTGCATCTGGACCTGGGACTTGCTTGCTTTCCCACTTTCCCTCTGTCTCTCTCTCTGTCTCTCTCTGGTCAAATTTAAAAAAATAAAAATAGATAAAATTAATAAATTTTAAAAAAGCATTAAAAAAAAGAAATGTTAAAGGAAAGACATGGTAAACCTCAATAAATATCAATTGAATTTATCTACCAATCTAAGGAAAAGGAAAAAAAGATTGAAAAGTTGTAATAAAAGTTATCTAAGTTTCAGAAACCTGTGAGACAATATCAAAAGGTCAAATATACTTGCAGTTGAAGTTCAAGAAGAAAATGACAAGGGAATTGGCCAGGGAAAAAATTTTTGAAAAAATGATTGAGGAGGGGCAAGATGGCTAACTAAGGATATCCGTTATGGAATCTCTCTTGGAGAAAAACCCAAAAAGTTGGATAAATGACTGAGTCTGGAGCAAAGGAGTGAGGTGAGACAAGAGTACAAGAGCAAGACTGTTTGCAGTTTTAGAGGCACCAAGTCTCAAGTGGATGATTTAATGGTTTATTTCTGAGTTTAAAAAATTGATCTCCTTTTTATCTTTTATATCTTTATAAAGATAAAATAAAGAAAAATATGGTCAAAATGAATAAGATAAAAGGTTTATATAAAAGATAAAAAGGAGGGAACCAGCAGTTAGCGTAATGGCTATGTCGCTGGACTCCCACGTAGTCGACCGCGGTTCGCGTCTCAGACCCGGTGGCTTAAATCTCACACTGGGTGCGCGTGCGTGTGTGCCCAAGATCCCGAGAGGAGAATGGAGGAGAAGGGATTGCGGCGTGACCATCCCCCCTGGGAGGTGATTTCTCGCTTTCTGTCTCTATGTCTGTCTGTCTGACGAGCGCATGGCCCTATAGCGAAAAACCTCTCCAAAAAAAAAGATAAAAAGGAGATAAATTGTTTAAATCTATAAATAAACCAGAGCCAACTGATGCTTCCCACAACAGGGGAGAACCAAGTGGGACTCCCTTCCTAAGCTTCTGGTGTTCAATTCCCTGCTTCCGCCTCAGAACCCAGTGATTTGCAGATTCAGGAGAGCACTGGAACACAAACTCATCTTGGAGAGCTGAGAGATCTACCGCCATAGACAGAATGCTAAATCCCTCCACCCCTCAAAACACACAAAAACACACAGCATTACCTTGGAAACTGAATCAATATATTACTCCATGACTGACTAGAAGGACTAGTCCTAAACTCCCCCTCAACTTTCCTCAGGACATAAGGAGTAGCTCTCTGTCCTCTCTGTCACCTTCTATAGAGTAGTTTCCCTGGACTTCCCTAAAACCTTGGAAACTGAATCAATATATTACTCCATGACTGACTAGAAGGACTAGTCCTAAACTCCCCCTCAACTTTCCTCAGGACATAAGGAGTAGCTCTCTGTCCTCTCTGTCACCTTCTATACATAGTTTCCCTAAATAGAGTGTGAATGGAGTTGGGAGGGGTGGCTGACAAAGATGAAAATTATAGGTGTTCACCAACCGGTGAATAGTCTGCCCCTGCAGATACACACAGTTCTCACACAGTCCCAAAGCCATGGTTCTTGCCCAACTTTGGGGCCTAGCAGACAGATGCACACAGCCCCACCCCTCTCCCTAGCTGTGCAGACCTGTGGCAGTTCTGCCCCATCTCCCCAACACACATCTTGGCCTATCATGTACCTTGTGCTTGCAGACTCATGAGCTTGTTTAACCCCCTCCTGAATCAACAACAGTCCCTGCCCCATCTGTCTGCATGAAGTTACATACAGAAGGGAGAAAATCAGGCCCTAAACAGCTTCCTCCATCTACAGGGATGCAAACAAATGGCAATTAAACAACTAGCCATCCCCTGAGTCACAACTCCTCAACTATCACCTACACATCTTTACTGTGTTCAGTTCACTCAAGACAGAGCTTGTTACATATTTCCAGCTGATATTTTTCACTCAGTTATCTCCCCTAGAGGACATCTTCCTGATCTTGCTCTCTACACAGAATTTGAGAACTCAAGCAACCACCACTGGGCGACAGTCATCATTGCTTTGAGGGAACCCATTCCCTCTACAGGTGGAACATTAGTGCACAACACAAACCTCATCTAATATCCAAAATGTTGGTTCAAAGGTGGCCTCCACTGGTGTCTCTGAAAATGCAAAACATCGAAGGTCTGAATAGAAAAAAAAATTGCCACTAGAAAGCATCATCTAGAAATTAGGAAGAAAATGGAGTACCCTCCATCAGATGCCAAAAAAAAAAAAAATCAATGCACAAACCAAAGAAACATAATTAAAGAAAATGTCTCTCTCCCAAAAGAACACACTAATTCTATCCTAAAAATGAACAAAACTCAGGAAATCACAGCAATGCCACAAATGGATTTTAGAATGTTGATCATAACAAAATGTGATGTGATGTGAGGAAACACAGACAATTTCAGGAGGTGAGAAAAATAATGCATGACCTGGAAGAGGGAGTCAAAAGAGAGAGAGACATCTTAAAAAAAGACTCAGAAATATGAGAAAGAACACAGTACAGGAAATAAAAAATTCTGTGGAGAGCATCAGTCAAATTAAACAATCAAATTAGATCATACAGAAGATGGGAACCAGCAGTTAGCGTAACGGCTATATCGCTGGACTCCCACGTAGTCAACCATGGTTCACATCCCAGACCCGGTGGCTTAAAACTCAACGCCGGGTGCGTGTGCGTGCATGCCCAAGATCCTGAGAGGAGGATGGAGGAGAAGGGATTGCGGCGTGACCATCCCCCCTGGGGCATGATTTCTTGCTTTCTGTCTCTATGTCTCTCTCTGTCTGGCTGGCAAGTGCACACGCCTTATAACGAAAAATCTCTCAAAAAAAATTAGATCATACAGAAGAAAGAAACTCTGAACTTGAAATAGAGTTTCAAACTTCAGACTCTAACCTTTGAAGTAGACCAAACTATCCCCCCCAAAATGAAAACGTAACCATTAAAAGTGAAGAAAAGGAGCCAGCAGGTAGCGTGATGATTAAGCTACTGAACTCCCACATGGCCAACCATGGTAAGTCCTGGACTTGGTGACTTACTTTCTCACTTTCCCTCTCTCTCTTTCTCTTTCTGGTGAGAACACATGCCCTATAACAAACTTAAAAATAATAATAATAATAATAACAAATGAAATAAATAATTTTTAAATGAAGAAAAAATACACAAATTAGGAACCCAGTTTGAAGACCATATATCCATATAATGGGTATCCCAGAAGGGAAAGATATGAGAACAAGCATAGAAAATCTATTTCACAAAAAATTATAATTTCACTGAAAATCTCCTAAGTCTGAAAAGAGGTACACATATCCAGATCCAGGAAATTAAAAGGTTGCCAAATAACTACAACATATGAAAATCTTTTTCAAAGCACATCATAGACAAAATGTCAAAAGTCAGGAACCAGCAGTTGGCATAATGGCTATGTCACTGGACTCCAATGTAGTCAATCTCAGTTTGAGTCTCAGAGCCTGTGGCTTAAACTCATGCCGAGATAAGTGTGCATGTGTATCCTAAGTCTGAAAAGAGGTACAGATATCCAGATCCAAGAAATTAAAAGGTTGCCAAATAACTACAACATATGAAGATCTTTTTCAAAGCACATTATCGTCAAAATGTCAAAAGTCAGGAGCAACTCTGTCTCTCTCTGTCTTTCTGGTGAGTGTACGTGCCCTATAGCAAAAACAAACAAACAAACAAACACAAACATAAAACACAGCAGGTAACATGGCAACTAATGTTCATTCAAGTCCCAGACCTGCTGGCTTGAAGCTCACTCTGGGCATGTGTATGTGCACCCAAATTCCTGGGAGGAGAATGGATGAGAAGGGATTGTGGCATAGCCACTTCCCTGGGCAGTGACTCCTCACTTTCCCACTTACCATGTCTCTAGAGAGCACACCTGCCCCGTGGCAAAAATAAAACAGTCAAAAATGAAGAGAAAACCCTAAAAATCACTAGAGATAAGTTCCAAGTTACTTATAGAAGATATCCCATCAGACTAATCTCACACCTCTTATCAGAAACCTTATAGGCCAGGAGGGAATGGAACAACATATTCAAAATTCTGAAAGAAAACAATTTCAACCAAGTACCTAGCAAAATTATCCTTCACCTTTGAAAATTAAATAAAATAAAATGGAATAACATAATTCCTAGACAAATAAAAGCTAAAGAAATTTACCCATACTAGATTGGCTCTTCAAGAAGTACTTCCAGGACATATTATGTATGGAAATAAAATAAATGTAAATATCACCATGGAAACATGTGAAGCTATAAAACTCACCAGTATAAAAACCAGTAGAAAAAAGAAGTTAAATAAAGGACTCAATTAATTTCACTATGGAAAACTGCCAAATAGCAAAGGTAAACAATAACAGAAGAATAAAAGGGAATAACAAAACACATGGCAATCAGGAATCAACCAACAAAAGGGCAGTTATAAACTGTACATCAAAAACATTATTTATTTTAAATGAAATAAACTTTTCATCAAAAGCTGTAGATTGGCTAAATGGATGAAGAAAAAAATAAGAGCTGGGAAAAACAGAAAGAGTGAGATACTGGAAAAAATTCCATGCAAATGGAAATTCAAAAAAAATCAAATACAGTTATTCTAATATCAAAGAAAAAACACTTCAAGACAAAAAATGTGTAAAAGAAAAGACTAAAAATGTCATTCTATTTTGTTAAAGGAATCAATACATCAAGAAAACATAATAATTATAAACATTTATGCAGTCACTATCAGGTCACTCAAATACATAAAGCAAAGAGTGCTAGACCAAAAAGGAGACATGGAGTCTATCACATTAATTTTTAAGAACTTCAGTACCCTACTTTCACCGTTATATAGCTAATCTAAACAAAAAAATAAATAAAGACACTTTGAATTTAAGTGATGCCATAAAACAAGTAGACCTGGCAGACATTTAGAGAATGGGTCACCCAAAAAACAGACCACACACTTTTCAGCAGTGCATAGAATATAGAACATTTTCTTTTTCTTTTTTTAACTTTTATTTTGTATTTTTCCACACCCACCACCCAGTATTTCTTTTTTTCTTTAACTTTATTTATTTATTTATTTATTTTAATTTGACCAGAGAGGGACAGAGTGAGAAAGACAGACAGAAAGTAAGAAAGCAAGCCACCAGGTCTGGGACTCAAACTGCAGTCAGTCATGTGGGAGTCCAACGCCCTCAACCATCACCCACCTGCTGGTCCCACCACCAGCATTTCTAAACCTATGAATTGTCTCCTCTTTCTAGTCTAATAATACATGCAACAGGCAGATGCAAGTTTTTTTGTTTTTGTTTTTGTTTTTCCTTTTAATGACTGAAACTCAGAACATGTAAAACCTGTCAGGGTCCAGCCTCAGTGGGGGTGGGTTGACTCGTTGGAAGCAGTGCTGGAAATAAAGACTGAGGCGTCGGTGCCTTTTTATGCATCTTGAGTTGGACACTCCTCAGAGATTGCTCTCTGTAGAGTGACAACTGCTACGAATTATTGTGCCTTTTTATTGAAAATGTGGTATGTGCAAGTAAATGGGTGAGGGGCTACGTGTTTTAATTATTAGTTTATAAAGTTTTAACAATAGGGATCATAGATTCTATTCAGGGTTGGATTAAGGGTGGGTCTATTACAGTTCAGCAATTGTTTGTTTGATGTAGGCAGGTCTTTGGAAACTTCATGGAATACTGTTTTGGGAAATAGCCTCCAGCAAGCAGAGGTAATTATTAGCCCATGCTCAGCGGCAGCCATCTTGTGATTACTTTTATAGTAATATATTAGGGAGTCAGAGGGGGGTCACTTCCCAGCAAGGCTACCGCAGTCTCTGGAGCATACAGCAAGCCTGCTTGGCAACATGCTGAGTCAGCCCAAGCTTTGCTCATAGGTCGGGGGCGGGGTAGGGGCGTACAGCAGCAGCCTTGCCAACGTGCCGAGCCGACTAAGGCTGTGCTCAAAGGTCGGGGGGCTCAAACAGATCCTGGGGCCCTGCCAGGTCAAACTCCTCCAAAAACCACAGCTTCTGGAAGAACCATTTGTTTTTGCCTGTCTTATGCCTCTCTTTGAACTGATCTTTGCCTCTCACCAG
Source organism: Tupaia belangeri chinensis (assembly GCF_000334495.1). Taxonomy (NCBI): domain Eukaryota; kingdom Metazoa; phylum Chordata; class Mammalia; order Scandentia; family Tupaiidae; genus Tupaia; species Tupaia belangeri. Next base: position 1,519,826 of record NW_006209511.1, on the reverse strand, counting down.
GCCTTGCATTTAAGTGCAGTTTCTTTGAAGACATCCTATTGACCACAGATTTTGTCCAAGGGAATATCCACAGAATACCTGTGGGCATGAGGTGATTGTCAATATAAACTTTCACAAGTGACTTGATCTTTGACTTCTTGTCTGTTAGGTTGTCAGAACAGTCATAATGTATTTTTTTCTGATTTTCAAAAGTCATTTTTTGGGATCAGCAGTTAAGTTAGCACAATGGCTATGTCGCTGGACTCCCATGTAGTCGATTGCAGATTGAGTCCTGGACCTGGTGGCTTAAACTCACTCCGGGTGCATGTGCGTTCATACCCAAGATCCCGAGAGGCAAATAGAGGAGAAGGGATTGCAGCGTGACCATCCTCCCGGGGGGTGATTTCTCACTTTCTATCTCTCTGTCTCTCTCTGTCTGTCTGGTGAGCACATGTGCCCTATAGCAAAAATAAATGACTATATCGCCCATTTTGTTTGATAACTTGTTGCCATCTTTTAGTGAGCTCCATATAATGACTTGTCTTTATTAGTAAATAACTTAATAAGGTGCTGACTTTCAACCTCATCTAAATTGAACGTTACAACACAAGGGAGTTTTGAAGAGAGCAAAACGAGTGGAAGTCTGACAGTGCAAGGTCAGGAGAGTATGCCACCATTGGATGTGTGGCAACACATCCCATCCAAGTGCCAATAATTTTTTTTGAGTTTTTTTTTGCCTAAGGGCCTATGAACTCACCAGAGAGAGAGAGAGAGAAAGGGAGAGAGACAGACAGAGATGACAGAGACAAAAACATTGATAAATCACCCCTTAAAGGGGATGGCCATACCTCAATCTCTTCTCCTCTATTCTCTTCCCGAGATCTTGGGAACTCATGCTCACACAGCATGATTTTGAAGTCACAGGGTCAAGAACTTGAACTACAGTTGGCCACGTGAGAGTCCAGCAACATAAATGCTATGCCATCTGTGGGACCTCCAAGTGCCAATAATTTTCAATGGGTGATCAAACTTGTGTGTGGTCTGGCATCCTGATGGAACACAACTCCTTTATGATCAATGAGCTCTGGATGTTTTTGGATGATGAATTCATTCAAACTGTCAGACTACTGACAGTGCACATTCAAATTGATTGTTTGATTCCTTGGTAGGAGCTCAAAAAGCACAGCATCTTTAAAATCCCACCACTCTGAACCTATAACTTTTCTCTGACGAATGTCTGCTCTTGATGTCATTGAGGTAAATCATCATATCAGGACCAAGACTGTTTGCATACCACATTATTGTAAACAACCCTCTTCTCATCACCAGTTATAGGTCACTTCAAGAAAGGATTGTTTTCCTCACGTTTAGTAAGCATATCATAGATGTTTATTCATGCAGTCAAATGAACTTCTTTTGAGTTTATGAGGAACCCAAATATTGATGCTTACATATCCCAGCTTCTTTAGGTGGTCATGAACACTTAAGTGATGGATGGTCAATGTTTCTGCAATCTCTCCTGCTGTGCAGCATGGATTTAACTTGATCAATGCCTTTATTTTATTGTAATCAACCTCAGTAGGTCTCCCTGACCAAAGAGCATCACTGAGCTCAAAATCACCAACATGGAATTTTATGGACAATTGTTGACACTGATGTTCTTGTAGAGCATTGTCATCATAAACTTTATGCAACTTTTCACAAACTTGATGCATATTCTTCACTTTACAGAAGTAAAACAGTAAGATATGAGAAAATTGCAGAGTTTTGTCTTTCATCTTCAACTTGCTGCAAAAATCTCCCAACCAAATCACTTAATTTTGTTTAGAATGAAGCTAGAACTGTCAGCTGTCAAATGACATAGCAATGACATAGATACAAATGACTCTAGTACCTCCAAAAATGAACTAGCACCATCTGTTGCAAAAATGTGTCATGACTTTTCTGACAACCCAGTATTTTCTTCTTGCCCATAACAGCTGTTATTTTTTGGAGACAGTAATCAATCCCAGCCACCAAAGCGTGGCTATAGGGGCAGTCTGAAGTACCATCATCCATATTCTTCAAGATAATGAGTAGCGTCTGGCCAGGATGAATACCACTTTCTTAGGTTCTATGAATTTGCCCCCTCCCTTTATTTCCTTATTTATAAGGTTATTGCCAAATGGCACATGTGCTCACAAGCGAGACATAGAGAGGTAATGAGAGGGAAAGTGAGAATTTGCCTCCTGGAGATTCTATTCTCCTCCTGAGATTTTGGACACACACACAAATGTACTCATCCAGCCTAATTTTCAAGCCACCAGGTTAAGGATTTGAACTGCAGTTGACCATGTGGGAGTCTAACACCTTAACCACCATGCCACCTGCTGCTCCAAACTTTCACATTTTGACAGTAGCACCAGGGCCTACAGAAAAGGTAGTTCCATTAATCTTTCACTGCAGGGAATAGTGCTAAAACATCTTCTACAATTGATTTCATAATAGGACACATGCAGAAAAAGCATTTGATAAAGTACAACATCATAATTAAGACTCTCAACAAAATAGGTACAGATGTAAATTTCTGAAAACACAGTAAAGAACATATATGAAAAACCCACAGCTAACAGATTTGGGGGGAAGTTCAACTCTGAGGAAACTACAAAGCCTTTGTTCTCAAAACTGGATAAAAAGCTTCTTTACAGCAAAGTAACAATAAATAAATTAAAAAGACAACCCACAGAATAGGAGAAAATAATTGCAAACACCCTACTTTAAGGAAGAGGTTGAAACCAAAATACATAAGTAACTCAAACAATTCATTTGCAAAAAATATTAACAATCCATTTATTATCAGGGATTTGCAAATCAAAAGCACAATGAACTATAACTTAGCCCCAATCAGAATGGCTATAGTCAAAAAAGAAAAAAAAAAGAAGAAGAAGAAGAGAAAAATAGTAACAAGTACTGATTAGGTGACAGAGAAAATAAAATGTATTAGCCTCTGTGGAAAATAGTATAGAAAATACTCAAAAATCTAAATATAGATCTACCATATGACCCATCATTCCCACTATTGGGTATATACCCAAATGACAGAAAACCACTCATTTGGAGGAACATTTGCACATCCTTGTTTATTCTATTATTCATAATAGCTAGGTCATGGAATCAATTTAAATGCTTAACAACCAATGAAAGAACTGAGACAACAGAGTACATTTACATTATGGAATACTGCTCAGCTATAAAGAGCAAAGTTCTGTCATTTGACACAAAGTGGAAGAACTTAGAAACTATAATGCTGAGAAGAATAAATCAGACTATGAAAAACAAATACTCTAAGTCCTCATTTAATATCTACCAAATGTTCATACTCTATGGCAGAAACTGAAGAACTTGGAAGCATAGAAATACAGAGAGTAATGGTAGACATCAGGAGCTTCATGGGGTTTTGGAGTATATGAGGAGTACATGAGAAAATTTTTGATGGACACAAGAATGTATATAAATATGGAGAACATGTTATATGATGGTGTACACAACACAGTAAAAAATGAATAATTTAATATATATGTAAAAAAACAACTAGTAGAACTATTATTGATGTTAAAGAAAATGAGTATGTATGATTTGATTATTATACACCTTACATATACTTTAAAAGAACCATACCATATCTCACAAAGATAGACATAGTATATATGTAATCCATAAATCATGGAAGGGTGCTAAAACAGAAAAAAGAAAATAAGTAATGGTGAAAATTTTTCCTCATCACTCAAAGATTTACATTCACAGATTCAAGAAGCTCAGGAGACTCCATGTAGGATAAACATACAGAAAACTGCATTAATATATCAAAATGATAGAAATCAAAGATAAGAGAAAAATTTCAAAGTAGGCACAGAAAAATGAGGTATCGAGTTCAGGAGAATAAACATTTGAATGATGTAAGATATCTCATTAGAAATAATAGAGACCAAGATACTTAGGGATAAATCTAACCAAAGAATTTAAAGACCTCCACAAGGAAAACTATGAGAAGCTTAAAAAAGAAATTGAAAATGACACAAAAAAGTGGAAGGACATCCCATGTTCCTGCATTGGAACAATTAATATAATAAAAATGGCAATTCTACCCAAATTAATATATCTATTTAATGCCATGCCACTCAAAGTACCAGACACACTCTTCATAGATTTAGAAAAGACAATCATAAAATTCTTCTGGAATAATAAAAGACACAGCATTGCCAAAGCAATTCTACAAAAGAAGAGTGGAGTGGGTGGCATCTCACTCCCTGACCCAAAAATATACTACAAACTGTGGTAATCCAAACAGCATGGTATTGGCACAAGAACAGGCATATGAACCAATGGAACAGAATTGAGTCCACAGGAATAAATTCCTAATCATTCAGTCAATAGTGTGAATCAACAGCCCTCAGAATGGGAAAATATTTTTGTAAATTATGCATCAGATAAGCGACTGATAACCAGAATTCACAAGGAACTCAAGCAGCTGTTTGGAAAAAAAGATGATCAGATCCATTAAAAAGTGGGAGAATGATTTAAAAAAAATTAAAAAAAAACACTCTCTAAAGATGACATATGAATAGCCAAAAGACATATGAAAAAACTGCTCAGTATACCTCATCATAAGGGAACTGCAGATCAAAACAACGATGAGATACCACTTAACCCCAGGCAAAATGGCTAAGATTAAAAAAAAAAGAAAAGTGTTAAGTGTTGGCGGGGTGTCGTGAAAGGGGACCTCTCTTACACTGCTGGTGGGAATGTAAATTAGTCCAGCCACTGTGGAGAACAATTTGGATATTCCTCAAAAATCTACAAATAGAACTGCCATATGATCCAGCAATCCCATTTCTTGGCATCTACCCAAAGGGCAGAAGAATTTCTCATTGGAAAAGTGCTTGCACATCAATGTTTATTGCGGCACTTTTCACGATTGCTAAGATGTGGAACCAACCCAAATGCCCCCGTATGGCTGAGTGGATTGAAAAACTGTGGCATGTATACTCTATGGAATACTATTCAGCCATTAAGAACAACAAAACCCTGGCTTTTGACAGAAAGTGGAAAAATATGGAAGATTTACTGCTGAGTTAAGCAAGCCAGGCTATGAAGGAGAGTCTCTGTATGTCCCCCACTTAATATATACCGAATGTCCACACTCTATAACTGAAACTGATGGGCTAAAGGATGTACAAACACAAGAGGTGGATGTGAATGCCAGATGTGGTGTGTGTGGAGGAGTGGGGCCTAGGGAAGAACATTTGGAGGAGGGATACGAAGACAGCATTGTTGAGACAGGGAGGTAGTGTTGTTATATTTTGATCAACTCAACCAGGGAGAAATGTTCATATATTGAAATGATCACCTTGTAAGCTAAATAATGTGATTGATTGTATTAAAAAAATGTAAAAAAAAAAAAAAAACTAACAAAAAAAAAGAAAGAAATAATAGAGACCAGGGCCCACTCTGTTGCTTACTGGTTAGGGGAACTGGATCCTACATGGCTAACTATGATCCCAGTGGTTCGAAAAAACAAATTGGGACATATGCATGCCCAGAATCCCAGCAGGGGACTCTGGAGGGAATGGAGGAGAAAAGAGAATGGAGAAGAAATTTCATTGTGATTATCCCCCATTGAGAGATGCTTTATCCCTCACTCTTTTTCTCACTTTCTGTCTCTTCCTAGTAAGTACATGCACCCTCTGGAAATGAATGAAAAAGAAATCATAGAAATCAGAAAACCATACTATAAGCCAGACTTTTATATACACCAAATATATTCATTTAGAGTAAAGATAAAATGGGGCCAACTGATGGTATAATGGTTAGTTACTTTGCTGGACTCCCATGTAGTTGACCTCGGTTCAAGTACTGGACCCATCATCTTGAAACTCATCCCAGTCGCAATGTGTGCATGCCCAAAATACCGAGAGGAGAATGGAGAAGAAGGTATTGCAGCATGGGCATCTCCCCTGAGGAGTGATTTCTCACTTTCTGTCTCTCTGTCTTTCTGGCGAGTGCATGCACCCTATTAGCAAAAATCTATATATAAAAAAGAAAAAAAGATTAAAGATAAAATGAAAACCTTTTTCCCCAGATAAAACAAATTAAAATAACTCATTACCAGCACACCTGTACTGCAAGCAATGCTAAAGAAAGTTCTTCAGACCAAAGATGGACTGTGTATTGTGGTATTTTATACCATATGTTGATGTAATACATATGACAATTTATAGCACAGAATATGGGGGAGTTAGTAAGTGAACCAATATAGCTACAAGTTTTCAACATTTTACATGAAGTAGTACAATATTAAATTTAAGCAGACTATGAAAAATTAAGGATATAAGGCAGCTGCAAGAAAATTAGAGGTATATAGCAAAATGCAAATAGAAAAATTAAATATAATTTTAAAATACAATAAAACCAATTAGTGACAGACCAGATAATGCCGAAAAATAACAAAGATAATATATCTACAAGAAAGCATTTAAAGACTGAGTGGAAAAATAAATAAATATAATAGATAGAATGTCAAGGAAGACAGAACCAAGAAATACAATGTTATATGGCTGTAACGAGTGGTTGGAGTTAGACTCTTAGTTTTGACTGAGGTTCTGAAAACAATATTGGACACAAAGTCAATGTGTGACAAACCTATGTACGTGGGTTTTCTAAGAAACTTGTAGAAACCAGCTCCACAACTCTAATCTTTCAGGTCATTATGAATATAATGCAGGGGACAAGTTGCCAACAGGCATAAAAAAGGATGAAAAGATTTCATTGGCTACCACTGTTGCCCTGCTGTATATTCCCCTTCCACTCTGGAGAAGAATTAGGGATATTAATTTTAAACCCCAAGGAGTAAGAGACCTTCAAACTGGTCACTCACAGAGCAGCTTAATTATATTCAACAAATACAGATACACTGTGACAGGTACTGTTCTAAGCAACTGATATGTTTAATTTCATTTAATCCTTAAAATCTTTGAGGCACTATAGATTTTCCTCAATTTACAATGGGATTGTAGCCCAATAAATCCTCTCTAAGTTGAAGTTGGAAATATTGTAAGTCAAACATGTATTTAAAAGTTCAGGCAGTGACAGAGAAGTAATGCAACTGAATCCACAAGGGAAAAGTTCTGGGTTTGCATCGTGAACTTTACGAGCACACCAGACACATATATGCATGCTCATAACCAGCTGAGACCAGGGGTGAAACACAGCACAAAGACCCTACTGGGAATATCTCTCTCCCTCTCTCTTTATCTCTCTCACTGTCTAATGGAAGAAATATGTAAACCTTTTAAACTTCATTTAATACACCTAACCTACTGAACATCCTAGGTTAAATTTACTCAGAACACTTGTATTAGCTTACAGTCAGACATCTAACACAAAGCCTATTTTATAATAGTGTTGACTATCTCGTGTAATTCATTAAATACTATACTGAAAACCAGAATACAATCTTTATTATTTTAAACCAAAAACAAAGCATATGGCCGTCTACACCTTCATAAGATAAAGAAATCCTGAAGTTCGACCATCCTAAATTGGGGACCATTTGTTTTATTATTATTATTGTTAATTAGATGTAAAAACTGAAGCACAGAGATTTTTAATAACTTGCCTCAGTCTTAGAGATTGTATAAAATGGTATCAGGTTATAATTTACATTCTTAAATACTACTCCACACATCTCGGAAATTATTGCCCTGCACTCAGGAAACACATGACTCATGCATAAGAACATGAACACAGACAGGTAGAGAACAAGAGATGCCACCATATCTTATTAATTGTAAGATGAATGACTTTTCCCAGTTTGACATCCTTGTGATCAAGATAATATTAAGTTGATGGTAGGTCATAGTTCGTTTTTTTTCCTCTTTAGTGGTAACTAAGATAATGGGTCCTTTTTTAAAGAATTATTTTATTTAAATTGATTTATTTATTCATCTATTTCATTTTAATTTGATCAGAGAGTGAGAGAGAGAGAAAATGAGAACGCAAGCCCCTAGGTCCGAGAGTCGAACCACGGTCAGCCATGTGGGAATCCAACACACTTAATCACCAAGCCACCTGCCAGCCCAGATAATGAGGGTCTTAAAATCAATGGTTTCTAATATTTGATGACAACAAGGTAAAAGCAAAGGAAATGTCATGTGATCAAAATATTTTTGCTGCAGTAAATCGTATTTATGCAGCCATAACAATGGAAACATTATTGATTGGTTATCTGCTTTGAGAATCAACAAATAGATAATTAGGTCACATAACAAATTGAAATAGATTAATAAATTAATTCTGGTCACATAAATTGAAAATATTGTCAAACTGAACTTTTTTTGGGGGGGAGGAGATTTTTACTATAGGGCGTGTGTGCTAGCCAGACAGACAAAGAGAAACAGAGAGATAAAAATTGAGAAATCACCCCCCCCCCAGGGGGATGGCCATGCCACAATCCCTTCTCTTTCATTCTCCTCTTGGGATCTTAGGCACGCATGCACAACTCCCACCTCTTGGGATCTTAGGCATGCATGCACAACTGGGTAGTTTTAAGCTACCCACCGGGACTCAAACCGCAGTTGACAGCATGGGAGTCCAGCAACATAGCCATTACGCTAACTGCTGGTTCCTCAAACTGAACATTTTGAAGGTAAAGATATAGCTGTTAGGAAGTAGCCTGTAGAAAATTTGAAGAAAAAAGTGGAGGAAAAGGTAGGAACTTTCCTCTACAAAGAGAAACAGATGATACACTCAAACTGGGTGATGAGAAATGGTGTCCACAGAAGTATGAGCAACATTCAGCAAAAGCAAAAGTGATAGAGCTATTTATACATCCTAGTTTAGAAATGTCAGGGAGACATCGTCACTCATATGGGTAGGGGAGTTAATAATGATGTGAACCTGGAAGGAATTGCTCTGTGGGAGGCTATTATGGCTTCTGATTGAGGGAGAGAGCCAAGCTCTGGATGACCCAGCAGGGAGGCAGGTGAGAAAATAAATAATCCAAACTATCTTCCAATCTCCATTGGCCAAACCCAAGCTAAAGCCAGAGATCAAAAAACTTCAGTGATGTAGTGAATGTGGGGAATACCCAAAGCAGGGTGAAACCACAAGAGGGGACCTGGACAAAGGAACAGAAATTATTCAGCATAGGGCACTGTCATCCTCACTTACATAGAAAGCAGGTAAGGTACCGTTTGGGCTGATAGAATGAGAAAGTGATACAAATGTAGACAAGTAGAGGATAATAGAATGATGATAGATGATAGATGAAAGGGAGGGATGTAGCAGGAGGCGAGTAACAGTGTAAATGTGCTAATTCTTCATCTTTTATTGTGCAAAGAGGGATTAATATCCAAATTCTGACTAATTTTCCTACTAACAGAATATGTGACCTAGAGTAATTTAGCTAATTTCACCATTTTTCAGTTACCTCATAGGTAAAGTCATCACAATCTACTTTACAGAGTTGTGAGTCTCAAATGGTTTAATTCCTGTAAGGTCATTAGAAGAGTGCCTGGAACATGTTAAACACTCAGTAATATGATGTTGTTGTTGCTGTTAAGTTAATAAATAAAGAAGTAGAGATAAAAACATATTATTTGGAAATAAACTATACTATTAGCAGTATCCCAAATGGAAAGTGTTAAAAGCAGTTACCTTTGGGTCATCAGGTGGCATGGAAGTTAAGGTGCTGGATACCACATGGCTGACTGTGCAGTTCAAGTCCCAGACCCAGCAGTTTGAAAATCACACTGGGTGTCTGTGTGCGTGTGTACTCAGAAGGAGACTGAAGAAGAAGGGATTGTAGCATGGCCATCTGCCCTGGGGTGTAATTTCTTACTTTCTCTCTCTCTTTCTTCCTGGAGAGTGTACATGCTCTATAGCAAAGTCAAAAAATAAAAATAAAAAAACTTTTAAAATATACTAAATATTGCAATAAAATTTTTTTTTCTTATTAAGTTGAGGTACTTTTAAAATATACTAAATATTGCAATAAAAAACTTTTTTTATTAAGTCCAGGCACATTAACAGCATGAGAACAGCTAAATGTCACAATATAATGTATGACATAGAAGGATATCACAGGGGAGGGAATAATCCACAAATTTCTAGACAGAAGTAAATTCAAATTGCTTACAAAGAGGAAAGTATTCCAATCTCTCATTAGCAAACAAAATGGCAAATGGAAAGAAACTAGCGTACATATAATTTAGAAATTGAAAAATGTAAACTAATGATGTTATAACTAGCCATAATCTTCTCCATGTAGAATAGCAGCATAAAGTTATTTTCAAGGATAGGCGGACTTGCCAAGTATATTCTCTCCTTCCCTTCCAGAACAATAAACAATGTTCTCAAGAAGTGAGAACATGGTTCTAGCATGAATTCTGGAGCCAGCTTGCCTGGATTCCAATCCCATACTCCAGCATCTGCTAGCTGTGTAACTTTAGACAAATAGTGTAATTTGTCTATGCTGAGTAATCTCTATGCTTCTGTGTCCTCATGAAAAGATAAAAATAGAGAAATAGAGATGATAACAACATCTGTTTAATGAAACTGTCAAAAATAAATAAATATATTAATACATCAAAAGCTCTTAGTCTATCAGCATTTTCTTACTAAAGTTGATTAAAATATTATTAAAAATAAAGTAATCTAGAATAATAAAAATAGGGTATAGAAAAAATCAACTCAGGTAATAAAAGCAACAGGACATACAGCTAAAATTTAATTAATATTGGGACCAGCAGTTAGCATAATGGCTATGTCACTGGACTCCCGTGTAGTCAACCACAGTTCGAGTGCCAGACCCGGTGGCTTAAACTCACTCCGAGCGTGTGTGCGTGTGTACCCAAGGTCCCAAGAGAATAGAGGAGAATGGATTGAGGATGGCCGGGGGGTGATTTCTTGCTTTCTGTCTCTCTGTCTGTCTGTGTTTCTGACAAGTGCACGCACCCTATAGTAAAAACTTATCAAAAAATTAATTAATATTATTAAAACTTTTTAAAGAAATAAAATATTTTAAAATAAAATAAAAATTTACAGTAATTATTTGGTTAAATTCTGTTTTGTTACAATAAACTTGAAAGATAACTGTAAAAAGTTGAACACAGGATGGGAGAGAAAAACAAAAACTAATATGTGGTTATAATATTAAAATCTGATAATGCATATTTTAAGACAGTGGGAAATATTTTAAAAGACTTTAAAATTGGTGAAATGGCTGTGTTGCTGGACTCCCAGGTAGTTGACTGCAGTTTGAGTCCCGGACCCCGTGGGTTCTCATACCAGGTGCATGTGTATGCATGGCCAAGATCCCGAGAGGAGAGGAGAAGGAACTGCTGCATGGCCATCCCTCCTGGGGGTGATTTCTCGCTTTCTGTCTCTCTGTTTCTCCCTGTCTTCCTGGCAAGCACATGTACTTGCCCTATAGTGAAAATCTCTCAAAAAAAAAAAAAAAAGACTTTAAAATTAATCACAATTATAAACCTTATTTAAAATTTAACAATTAAAGGAACCAGGAGATGGCATAATAGTTATGCCACTGGACTCCTACATAGTCAACCACAGTGTGAGGCCCAGACCTTTGGTTTAAAATTCATGCAGGGCATATGTACAAGCATGTCCTAAATCCTGTTAGGAGAATGGAGGAGAAAGGATTGTGGCAAGGCCATCCCCCTTGGGGGGTGACCTCTCCTTGCTTTCTGTCTCTCTGGCAAGCACACACTATAGCAAAATATCTCTCTTCAAAAAAAAATGAACAATTATGAATCATTATCTACCAGATAACTTAATATTCAATATTTAAAAATAATAAATAAGGCTCAACAAATCAATGAGAAAAACAATAATGACAAGACCTTATTATGTCAATGGAGAAATGAAATACATAGGCAACCCAAAGAAGAAACATAAAAGCTCCACAAAAATGGTAAAACATTACCAACATCACTTTTTAAATGATCATTTTAGCAAATACTTAAAAGCTTAATAATACATAATGATTATATAAAATGTGAACAATATTGGTTGGAAGTTGAACTATCATAATTACTTTGAAGTGTTATCTGTCATTATCTCACAATTTTAAATGGATACAGGTTTTGATGCAATAATTGCAGCTCTGGAAGTTGGTCTGTCAATACCCTCAAATGTATATGCATGACTTTTATTGTAATAATGTTTATTATAACAAATATCTAGACAATCTAAATGATCTAAAACATACTTTGCTTAAAAAAGTTATGGGGCATCTTTTCATTAAAAAACTATTCAGTAATTTTTTTTTTTTTTTTGGAGAGGTTTTTGCTATAGGGCTCACGCGCTTGTCAGAAAGACAGAAGTTTGAGACTCGTAAACAGGAAGGCAACACGGGTGATCAGGAACAAAAATTGGACTAAGATCTCAATGCCTCTTAGCATGTTCTCAGCCGGCTACAGCCAGAATCAGCTCCAGACTGTAGCACAGTGGCTATTAAAACATGCGTATTTATTGAGGGATGTTTAGGAAGTAAGGGGGGGTGAGGGATAGTAAAAAATTTACTCTAAGGAACAGGGTATACAAAGTATGGAAGCAATAATTATAAAACATGCTGTTTATCTTGTCAGATCAGGTAAAATCAATCACAGTTCTCAGGATGAGGAAGTTCATTTGTCTGTGTATCTTTTTCTTAGATCTTGATTACTGGGAAGGGTCTTTTGAAGAGGGGGCTTGAAGGATGTTTGATAGTTTTAGTCCCAGGCCAGTTTGATAACTTTGCTGAATACAAAGACCTAGATAGAAATCTTGTTAAATAAAGACACAGTTAATATATGGACTATCTATACATTACAACAATAGAGGGTGAGTCTATGATCTATATGGGAAAGGAAGATGATCTTGTAGCTCAGGAGACAACACAGGATGTTTTATTAGCAGTTTTTCATAGTAAACAGCACATAGATGAGAAACTTTTTGTAGTTGAAAGCTACCTGTTGCTTTAGATAAGAGCTCCCAGCTAAGGTCGTTAATCTTTCTCTGGAGCCCTCAGGTTTGTTCATCTTGTCATTGCCAGTCAGGCTTTTCCTTTCTTAAAAAATCCATGGGTTTGTTTTTTATTTGCTGAGTCTGTCAATTAGTGAGTTCTTTTGTTTTATCTCTTGGTGAATGTGCTGACTTTGCCTAGCATGAGCTAACTTTGGCCTGTAGCTTTAACAAGGGGTATTTACATAAAACTAGCCTTAAACTAACTTAATCTACATATATTACTAATGCTAATTTGGCTTATACTAACTTAATCTTAACATATGTTAATTTTGGCTAAAACAGACAGGTCGGGGAATCTCAAACCTCTCGCCCTCCCATGCCTTGCTGTCTTAGGAAACCACATTCCTACAAGATCACTAGTTGGCTTTATTGTAATGGTTAGGGGTGATATTTTACCGTTGCAGGGTACTGTAATAACAGTAAAACTCACAGCAGAGAAATTAACTACAGGCCAGTAAAATGACACAAGGAGGGTTAGTAAACCGCCAGCCTTTTCTCGCAGTTTCTTCCCAGCCCAGGCCTTGCCTTTAGACATGGGAAACAGCCTCTTTACCAGCTTATGTTGTCTGCATGGCCCCCTCATCTCCCCCTTTTCTGTTTTGTAATTTTTAGAAGTGAATCTCTGCCTCAAACGATGTAATTGCTGTCCTTATACGTCTAGTGAGGATGGTTTATAAAGTTTTAACAATAGGGAAATATAGGTTCCATTTAGGGTTGGATTAAGGGTGAGTCTAATGCAGTTCCACAATTGTTCATTTGATATAGGTGTCTTCATGGAATGCAGTTTCGGGAAAGCAGGCTCCAGCAAACAGAGATAATTATCAGCTGATGCAGTGTGGCAGCCATCTTGTGATTACTGAGTATGATACTGAGCATGATACTGAGAAAAGAAAATCTCAAGTATAGATATTAGGTCTTATGGATTTCAATAAAGAATGGAACTTATATAATTTTATAGGGGTCTAAAGCTTAATTCAAGGAATCCTAATATATGTTAAAGGGGTAAAACTACTGCTTACTAAGTAAGGGCGGGGACAACTTTTTCGACTGGTGGTAAAGTGACTAACAAGTTAATGAAGAACTTTAAG
>NW_006209511.1:1446282-1505334 GCF_000334495.1 Tupaia belangeri chinensis | reverse complement strand
AGTTTCCAGAGCAAATAGCAAGCAGCCTTGCTGACATGCTTTTAAGCTAAGTTTTATTCCTAGGTCGGGGGTGGGGGAGGGGGGGCCACACAGCAGAGGCCTTGCCAATGTGCTGACCCAACCTAAGTGATACTTAGAAGGTCAAAAACTCAAAACAGATCCTGGGGCCCTACTGGGTTGGACTCCTCCACATTATGCTAACTTCAGTAATTATTTTGAAAACTAAGGAAGATTTATTTTTTTAATTTTTGCCAGAGAACACAAGTGCTAACTAGAGAGAGAAAGAGGACAGAGGAGAGAGACAAGATGTTTCCCATGGAAAATAGTCATGCTGCAATCCTTTCTCTTTCACTTCTCTATCCTGTCAGAATTGAGGGCACCCACATATACATGCCCAATGTGTTTCTCTACTGGGTCTGGTGATCCAACTACGGGATTAGCCATGTGGAATATGGCTGCCCTAACCACCAGGTTTCAGCTCAAACCTATAAGGAAATTTTTTTTTTAAGAATTATTTATTTAATTTTATTTATTCATTCACTTTTTTTTATTTGACCAGAGAAAGACACACACACACACACACACACACACACAGAGAAAATGATAAAGCAAGCCACTAGGTCCGGGACTTGAACTATGGTCGGCCATTTAGGAGTGTCCAGCATCTTAACCACCATGCCACCTGCTGGTTCCCCTATGAGGAAAATTTTCATGTGTTGATATGGGGAGATCTCCAAAACATAGAGTTGTTAAATGAGAAGAAAAACTAAGTGCAAAAGGTTTTATAAATACAGTTCCTTTGTATTAAGAGCATGTCCATGGAGCCAGCAGGTGATGTGGTGTTTAAGGTGCTGGACTCCCACATTATTGACTGTGATTTGAGTCCTGGACTCAATGGCTTGAAAATCATTGTGGGCGCATGTGTACATGTGCCCAACATCCCAAAAGGAGAATAGAGGAGAAAGGATTGCAGCATGGCCATCCCCTTTAAGAGATGATTTTTCACTTTTCCTCTCTCTGTCTCTCTCAGTGAAAGCAGATGCCCTAAAGCAAAAACCTAAAAAACTTTTTAAAACATTAAAAAGAGTACATCCATTTTTTTGCATGGCAGGAACAGTATGCATAGAATACTTCTGGAAGAATGCATATGAAACTGTTAATGGTAATACCATAACAGAAGAGAAACTAACATATTTTTAATTCATTGGCATCATTAATTTTCTTTGGTAACCATATGCATAATTTTATAACATTACATAGCAAACAATTCTAGCAATAGCATAGAAAATGGACAGAATAAAAATGGGTGATCTTAATATGTCTCTTGGTCTTTTACAGGTTAAACATAAAGTAATATCAGAGAATAAAATTTGATAACATGTACTTAAAACAAAAATATTGAAATAAGTATTCCTTGCTATTGTCTTTGAAATATTTATTAGAATATCTAGCATCTAGTAAGTTCGAAGATCATTTCATGTACACAAAATGTATGGGCCACTTTTTCATAGATATAAATGGAGTACAACAACATTTGAATTCCATAATAACGATAGAGAGTTGCCCCCATGGCAACAGTGGTTGGGCACTGTGCATAGGGGGTGAATCCCACATGGCTGATGGCATTTTGAATTTTAGCTCTTTTTGCTTGAGGGCCAATCCAGGCACCAGTGCATGTGTGCCAGGCACCTCGAGGGGAGGAAGTGGTAAAGGGGAGTATTGCAGCATGGTTGTTCCCCATTGGGGGACATTTTTTTCTTTCTCTCTTTGCAATTGCACATACCTTCTGGCAATGGTGGGGGGAAAGTAGAAGTAACACTTTTAACCCCAATTAAATAAAAACAAAATAACAAATCCAGTACCTGGAGCCTGGGTCCTTCATGCTAAAGAAAAGTATAGGTATATATATAATAATATATAAGTATATATTCAAATGATTTGTATATATATTTTTTATTTTCTGAATTGACTTTATTGAAAAATGTCAGAAGCAATTCTTTTTTTTTTTTTTGGTCTCTTTTTTTTTTTTTACATTTTTATTTATTTATTTATTTATTTTCATTTCATTTTCTTCCATATATTCAATCACATTATTATTTGTCTTACAAAATGGATAGTTTGACAGGTGAACATTTCTCCCTAGTACTGTTGATAAAACTATGAAATATCTCCAACAGATAATACCACACCTCTTTGTGCCATTAATGCTTTGCCTCCCTGTCCCTCCCCTAAATGTCCTTCCTCAGACTCTCCTCTTTCACACACACTATATCTGGTATTTACATCTATATACTGCGTTTTTGTATATTAACAATCAAAACAGTTCATATAAAATCACAGAGTTGTACCAAAAGCAATAATCTGAGGAAAATTAATAGCACTAATTACTTTCATCATCAAACAAATTAAAGAAAAACTAAAAATAAATTGATAACTTATTTACTTTTATTTATTTACTTATTGATGAAAGTAAATATTCAGGCAAATGAAAAGTCATCAGTAAGTAAATAAATAAAAGTAGATAAGTTATCAATAAGTTAATAAGTAAAATCTAAGCACTAAATTTTTTATAGGAAAAATAGACAAAGCTTTCCAAAAAAAATGAGACAGAAAATGAATATGAACTCAGAATAGGAACCCAGGATTTTTCCACACAGGTCCAGCCTCACAAAGCGCAGCATTACTCCTGTGCCACTGGCTGGCCCCTCAGTGGTCAACTGTAATAGAGCTAGCATGTGACTACAAGGAATTGACATTTGTTGTATTTTCTTCTTTTTAGTTTTTTGCCACAGGGTGCATGCACTCACGAGAGAAAGACAAAGAGAGATAGTAAGAAGGAAAATGAAGAATTACACACACACCTCTCCAGTGGTGATAACCATGTTGCAATCCCTTCTCCTCCTCCATTCTTCTTCTGGAATTTTAGGTATGCAAGTACATGTGCCAGCATGATTTTCAAGTGACCAGGTCAGGGACTTGAACTGCAGTCAGGCATGTGGGAGTCAAACACCTTAACTGCCACGCTACCTGCTTGACCCAATATTTTCTATACTTTCTATATATTTGAAATATTTCCAAATAATTCATGAAATATAACAAAACATTAACTAAAAAGGTGACAGTAGGAGTTTTACTAAATAAAAAATATAAAAATGAACCAATTTTTAACATCAGCAGTAATATAAAATAAAAATTTAAACTACACTCAAATAGATACATGAGATATTAAATTGATTGAGATTTAAGAGTTCATATAATCAAATGCTTATAAGGAAACATTGCATTCTGAAAAACAACATAACAATATGTGTTAGAAACCTTTAACTGTGTTTACCTTCTGACCTGTGTATATCCTCTATAAAATTAGCCTAAGATAATTATAAAAGAGATGTCAAAAATTAGAACTAACCAATAATTAGAAACATTATTAGAAACAGCTGATAAAAAGAATTGTTTAAACAAATAGATATAAAGTGGAACATTATGCAGTCATCAAAATGAGAACACAATTGGAGTTTCATAACAGTGGTAAAGGACTACAGTTCAGAGATAAAATCACATTGGAAGATATAATTTATGAGGGGATCTTCAAAAAGTTTATGGAAAATATGCATTATAAAATAACTATGAATTCCAAAAATTATTTTGCACCAAAATAAACTTGTACTTTACTTCCAATTTTCAAGAACTGATTGCAGTCCCCTCATGTTCCTAGAGAAAAATATCTCAATTCCCTTATCATTTGGATAACACACATTAAAAAATATATATGCAGTAAACTTTAATTAATAGTTTGATAATGGGTCTCAGGTAACATTTTTATTTCTTCCCTTTATTTTTTATGTTGTACAGATTTTTAAAATTTTAATAAGTTTTTAACTCTCACTCTTCCCACAGAAAATAGATTACTATCGATAGAAGATAGTATATATACAGATATATAGATCATAATGTTGACAATACCAATCTCTAGTTGATAAAATTACATCTGTTTTTTCTTTCTTTTGCTTATTTGTATCTTCTAGTTTGCCCACAACTGAATAATTATCATTCAACAATGATAATCTTAATAGTTAATGCTTATCAGGTGAGTGTATATGAAGATTCAGTAAGAGTAAATTATTAAGGTTTTGCTAATAAAATTCAAAGCAGAGTTGGAAAAGGTAGCTTTGAATATATACCTTTTATTTATTTTTTTAAAAACATTTATTTATTTCCATTTTTTATTACTATTTTGTCATTTGACCAAGGGTGGCGGGGAGGGAGAAAGCAAACTGCTAGGTCCAGGACTCAAACCACGGTCAGCCATGTGGGAATCCAGCTCCTTCATCCACCATGACACCTGCTGGCTCTGAATATATACCTTTTATACCCTGTCTCTTGGTTGGTCCTTTTCCTTACCAGTTACCACTAAACACTAGATTCTATCTATTCATTTCCCTTCCCTCTTTTACATACCCTCTTTTCTTTTTTCATACAGAAAGAAGCTTTCAAAGAGGCTTCTGGCTAAACACCAGAAGTGACACAATTTCCTTTCTCAAGCAGACAATTCACTCAGTCCCTGCTTCTCTTCCTCAACTTACAAAACCTCCTCCTTTTTGCAATTGCTCCCCTTGATAAATGATTCCTTTGCAAGTCTCATCTGGAGAAATTTTAATTCCTTGTATGTATTTCCTTTTCTTATGTTAAATTGTGCTCTGCTTGAGAGTCAGACTCTTGTTTTATTTACCCTGTATCCACAGGCCTAGCGCAGAGCCAGACACATAAAGGAGTCTCACACACACAGGTTGCCTCCCCACAGTGGTCACGGTGCCTTCTGGGCTTCTCTTAGCGGATTTCCATTCAGATTTTCCAGTGGTGATTTAACCTAGCTATATACAGACTTCTCTTGTCTTAGCGAGAAGAGTTCCCATTCAAATTTATCAGTGGTGATTTAACCTTGTATATATATATATATATGATGCATTGCATGCAGAGTACTAATTACTATTCTCAAAATGTACTACATGGTATTTTTAATGATTTTACTGGCATAGATTTAAATATTTGTAAATTAGGAATGTATCCAATTATATATGCTTTCAAACCTATGAATTACTTATTTTTGCATGTTGCATTTAGTCCTTAGAAATTTAGAGTAAATTACTTCTCCTTTGCACACGGTTCAACAATATCTCTCAAAAAGCTGATTTACCTGAATATTAAAAGTCTACTTGCTGGGACCAGCAGTTAGCGTAATGGCTATGTCACTGGACTCCCACGTATTCGACCGCGGTTCGTGTCCCGGACCTGGTGGCTTAAAACTCACACCGGGCGCGTGTGCGTGTGTGCCCAAGATCCCGAGAGGAGAATGGAGGAGAAGGGATTTTGGTGTGGCCATCCTCCCTGGGGGTGATTTCTCGTTTTCTGTCTCTCTGTCTCTCTCTGTTTGGCGAGCGCACGTGCCCTATAGCAAAAACCTATCCAAAAAAAATAAAATAAAGTCTACTTGCTTAGCTTCTTATTCCACATCAACACATCAATTACAATTAGTATAAGGGACCAGTTAGTGTATTAACAATTAACACTGATATATGGTGTCCTGAGTAGTTTCAATGATCACATGATTATTTCCCTTTTAGAAATCAGGCATTAACAATTTAAGTAACTTACCTAAATTTACACAGCTGGCAAAGAGGACCAAAATTCAAGCCACAGTCCTTTGTATTCAAATCTAGAGTTATCCTTCCATAATGAATTCATTCATTGAAGAAATATTTAGTGAACCCTGATATGTTTCAGAACCTGTCTAGGGGATACAAACAGAAGCTAGTCCCATGGAATTTGAAAGTTATCAGGAGAAACCAAGTAATTCCTGTATTACAATCATGGTAAATATCATGAAGCAAAAACAATAGATGAATAGAACATTGCTAATACTAGGAAAGAGCTAGATACGAATTTGGATACTTTATCAAACATCCTTTGAATTTTCCAGCAACCCTTATTGAGCGCTTACAATGGGTCAGCTGAGGTTCCAGACACTTTGCATGTATTGTTTCCTGGAATACTCCCTGGGAGGTGGATTATCTTCTTACTATTATTGCAAAGATGGGGAAACTGAAGTAGAGATTATAGAACTAGCCGATCATAGCCACACCTTCCAGAGACCCTGTTGTTTTGGTTCTGGTTACCTTCTTTATTGACCTTGAGAGGATGTGCTGGTCTTGTACTGCTAGCACTTACCTTATATCCTCATGCACAAAAGCTGTTAAACAACAAAATTGACCCAGCCACAGTGATGCAGGGAAGTAGGGGCACTGCTGCATAATGCTGGAAGCCATATGTGAAGCTTCAGTGCTCATGTCCCAGGTCTACCTGAATATACTTGGTGTGCCCAGGAACGAGCCAGTGATCCTGCTGGCTTCAGGGCTGGGGCAAGGATCACAGCATGAAAACCCTGTCAAGGGTGCCAACCCCCTCCCCACACACACACACACACACACACACACACACACACACACACACACACACACACACCCACCCCTTAGGAAATGAATGAGCTCTTTTTTTTAATTGCTCGAAGATAAACAAGACTCAGAAGACACTGATTTCTATAGAATCTCCTACACATGAATCTACTTTGTCCTCCACAGTTTCATACCTGGGTTATTACCACTGGCCTCACTGATGATGGAGGCTACTAACAAGGACTCTTCTGTCCCTGAGAAGAGGAACCATAGTCCCCATCTCTTTCACTGTTTTTTTGTTTGTTTGTTTTTTGGTAGTGCCATTTGTTTTCAGATTGGCACATGTAGAAGATGAATAGCCAAAATGAAAGGAACTGATCAGTGACTGCCTGTTCACAAGATAGATCAGGACCAGGACCCAGTGGAAAACAAGTCTCAGTGGCCCTGTCCCTTGGCTCAGTTGCCTGGCCCCCATTTGAGTCCAATTGCTTAGTTTTCTGCACATCCCATGAAAGCCAATTCCCGTGCCACTCTGTGTCTTCTTTATATTTCTCCATAATGTAGTCTCTGGCTGTTTAACTGCGGCAGGCTTTATGATAAGGGTGGTTGTTTTGTTTTTTTCCTCTTCCTTGGCAGAGGCAAAGACTTAATTTTAAAAGACACACTCAAACTCGAACAGCTCTGAATGACTTACATGGAAAGCAGGGTGTTTTCTAGCTTTGTTTTTAAAATATTACAATTTTTTTATTAGGCAATTTTATCATTGTTATAAATAAGTAATTGTACTGGGGAGAAGGGATAATCCTTATTTAATTAAATTCATCTATACTCCCAGGTTGGCAGCAACAAGACATATGTGAGACTAATACCCGCAGCCTGCCTCTTTGCATGTGCAATTAAAAATTCACTCTACAGTAGCACTGGCAGTTTAGTGTTGCTTTTGGCATTTACAAATTCTTTTATTTTGTGACTTTTTTTTACCATACACATATGCTGGAGCAGATGTTGCTTATTTGTTGTTTATTCAAATCTGTAGGCTCTGGCAGCTAACTCCATTGTTCTGTAATGAAGCTTTATTCACTGTCCTGTATTAGGACCCAGCGCCTGCACGAGAGGCTGCGTTAGTTCCCAGTAGGATGCCACAGTTATTGCCCTTGTAGTTGGCTGTTGATAGTTGGAAGCTTCACTGGGGGAAAAAGCAGCAGCAACAAAGGGCTGGGTGGTCACGGTCGGGGTGAGTGCAAGCTAGGTCATCTAGCTGTCCTCCACTCTGTGTTTCTGCCCGGTGTCCCCAGTCTGGTATCCAGAATCAACTGTTAAGGGGATTTGGTGACTGAGGCTGAGAAGAAGTATTTTCTTCCTGCTCTTTCTCTTTTCTTTTCCATTCTTTTGCTCTTTCGTTCTTTATTTCATTGACAAACAGAGCGTCTATTGCATCTTCCTATTCCACCTCTTCATTTCCAGTATATCTATAGATTTGTTAATAACCGTGCTTAGCTGTAAGCATTCTGTCCAGGCCAAACCTGTTTCCTGCTTCTTCCATATATCACACCCTCATCACGTCTTTCCTCATCTCGTTACTGTTTCTGGCTGCCCATGTCTTGGGGGTAGCTACACTTCATAAAGTCGAGAATGTCAGGCCCATGTTGACCATAATAAAGACCTGCTGATCCCTAGAGCTCAAATGCCAATTTGGAGACATTCGCCTTCTGGAAAACCCTTGTCTTGGCCAGGAGGCAATCAATCAGACATGTAACCACCTCCATCTGGCACATTATGACACGGAACCTCACTATTAACACATTTGTGATTCATCTTGTCCCAACGAGTGATGCCAGGGATCAAACCACATCCTCCCTCCCTGTGGCAGCTGGGAGCATTCTAGCTTCCCAGCATGCAGACTTAACACGTTGGCTCCTGTGACATCGCAAGTAACAATTCTTTTAATTATCACACCTTCCCTCCTCCTCCCCACCCACTCCACAGACATTTTGGCACCATGGGGATATTTTGCAGCCGGCAATCAGTACTTTTCTTAATTGACTGAGTATGTTCCAATAGTGTGAAACCTGGTATTACCCACCATTAAATGAAAGGGGCATTTGCTAGAGGCTAAATTCTATAGATATAACACTCTACACTTGTTTGGGGGCTTTTACTTCCAGAAGGATGTTGTAGGGTTCATTCATTTTTTAAAAATCGGTATCTCTTTATTGTCTTTATAATGGATATGAATCTTTTCTGAATTCAAGGTTTTCCCATTCTGACCTCAGCCCATCCTTCGTGTTTTATTTCCTCTCCCACACCCCAGACTCCACATACATTGACCTGCTCACCGTTCCTCAGAATTCCCTGCTTTTACAATGCTGAGGCTATATTGCTCCTTTTCCATGGAATCCTCTTTTTATTTCCTTTTCCACAGGTTAAAAGTCATCAGTCCTTTCATGTCTCAGTTTAGACTTTGCTTCCTCTGTCATTTCTTCCAAGAACCCTATTTCCCAGGGATATTCCTTCTGCTATGCTCCTATAAATGTTGACATAGGCCTTAACACATTTTACCTCCCATTATTATTAGCTGTGTACAAAACATGTATCCCTAACTAAAACATTATTTATTTTAAGGACCTTTGCATTCATCTTTGTATCCCTAGCCTTTGTAGAGCAAAATTTTAGTGGCGTCCACAGAGTAGTTAGGATAAGGTGTTACAAGGAATGGCAATAAGCCCTTATTAAGCATTCTCCTTGCTAGGCACTATACCAATCATTTTACATTCTATAATTATCCTCAAAATCACCATGAGAGAAAGTGGATCTGACTCCTATTTTAGAAATGACAGACTGAGGTTCAGAGAAAATAAGTAATTGGGTCAAGGTAATTTAGCTAGTCAATGACTGAGCTAGGATTCACAAGTCTGTCTGATGCCTAAGTGCCTAAGTTGTCATTCTTGCTAAAACACCACTCTATGTCCCCAAAATAATTTAATGTTGCTGTGTTAGAATAAAAGATGTTATACTAATATAAAACCTAGGTAGGATTAGATTTATAGTTCAATAGAGAAAATACTGCCATATTTCTAAATAAATATTTATTAAAATCAAAGTCTAGTAATATGATTGAAATGTTCCATATGAAGAAAAAGGAGCAAACCAAAGTTTATAACTTAACCAGAAGTTAAGTTTATTTAAATTAAGGTTTAATATTAATAATAATTCTATATTGTTACCACACACCCCAATCTATGTTAGATATAAAATTAAATAGGAGCATGCTTTTCTATGCTGCTCATAAAAATTAAATTTTTATGTTTAATAAGAGATGTGTTTCTTGGGGCTGGCAGGCGGCATGGTGGATAAGGGCGCTGGACTCCCACATGGCCGACCGCGGTTCAAGTCTCAGACCTGGTGGCTTGCTTTCTCACCCTCCCTCGCTCACCCTTTCTCTCTGTGTCTTTCAGGTCAAAATTAAAAAATAAAATGAATGAATAAATAAAATTAAATAAATAATTCTTTAAAAAAAATAGATGTGTTTTTGAGTTTTTACAGAGGATAGTTTATGTTGGATAAGAAACCAAGAATCCTCTATTTCTTTTTTTGGGGTGGGGAGAGGTTTTCGCTATAGGGTGCGTGCGCTCGCCAGACAGAGACATAGAGACAGAAAGTGAGAAATCACGCCCCAGGAGGTATGGTCATGCCGCAATCCCTTCTTCTCCATTCTCCTCTCGGGATCTTGGGCACGCACACACATGCCCGGCGTGAGTTTTAAGCCACGGGGTCTGGGACGCGAACCGCGGTCGACTATGTTGGAGTCCAGCGACATAGCCATTACGCTAACTGCTGCTTCCCAAGAATCCTCTATTTCATTTTAACCTGAGGCCTTTTGAGCCTGGAGGGAGGGGTGAAAGGTCAAGGTAGATGATAGAAACCTCCAAAGAAGAAGGTAGAGAAGGTAAGTTTTATCACTTCAGATGCCCCTTCTCACCTTTTATTCTCTATTCTTTCCCCAGCTCTGCTCTAAGACTCCCCATACTCCCTCATTAGATTCCTTTAATTACTGGCCAAGTGCTAGTATAAAACAGTTCGAGGTGAATATTGCATCAAGAAATTCAGGCCATGAGACCAGCAGTTAGCATAATGGCTATGTTGCTGGACTCCCACGTAGTCGACCATGGTTCGCGTCTCGGACCTGGTGGCTTAAACTCACACCGGGCACGTGTGTGTGCATGCCCAAGATCCCGAGAAGAGAATGGAAGAGAAGGGATTGCGGCGTGGCCATCCCCCCTGGGGGATGATTTCTCGCTTTCTATCTCTCTGTCTCTCTCTGTCTGTCTGGTGAGCGCACGTGCCCTATAGCAAAAACCTCTCCAAAAATAAAATTAAAAAAAAAAAATTCGGGCCGTTAATTAAGAAGTCTGCCTTTTGCCAAAAGTGCTAGGTAGAGGAAATTTATGTGAAGGCATCATCTTTTGTGATGAGCACAAGGCTCTGGAAGAGGCTGAGCAAATAAGGTACCCCAGTATAAAGGAAACTGGTGGCAGGCGAGGCTTTAGATATTGGGGTTCTTCCTTTCATAGCTGACCTTATTCTGGCTATTCCTTTTCTGGAAAGAGAGTTGACATTTCCCCCTGATAACCTTCTCTGGGAAAGTTGAAGTCAGAGGTGAGGCTAGTTCTTCTTTCTACAAAGAGAGTGGCTCAGTGCCAGAGCAGCTGAAATTTTGATTGGTTTCTTTGACTGCCAACTCTATTCGCCTGCTGATGCCCATACAGACCTCAACGATAATATATGATATGGTCTATTTCCTTCAGCATGTGCAATTTGCCCACCTGCATGGCAATGTCACAGGCTTAATCTTGGTCATGGGCTAATGCATGAACCAATAGAATTTAAATTTTATTTTATAGAACATAACATAGACTTGTATATATTCTGTTTTCATTAAATGTCTTTCATTTAGTTATATGTAGAGTCAGTCTACAGAGAATTTCAAAGTTTTGTGTTTATCATTATTGTTCCTTTTATATTAATAGATAATACTATGAATTCTTGCTCCTGAGAAAAATGACTATTTTAAAAACCGGTATTTGTTCTTTGTTAACTTTAAAATGAATAAATTAGGATTTTCAAGGAATCCAAACATCCTAACATGTACACTCTGGCAATCACATGTTTAGTATAGGACCTGACTTCTACTAGGAGCTCAGTAGGTATCTGTTCAATGAGTGAATAGGATCAATGCATATTTCTCAGGGACTGTATTTCTGCCTCTGACCAAAAGAAAAAAAGACAGTCAAGTCCTTCACTTAATATCTTAATAGTACACTGATAAAGACAACTCTGAGAGGGATAATTAAGAGATTAAGAACTCATGATGGTCATGCGCCAGAGGTTTAAATAGAACCAAGGTCACTTAAAAAAATAATGTAGTTCAGGCCAGCATATGGCATGGTGGTTAAGGCAAATGGATCCCACATGGCTGAGTGTGTGATTCAAGTCCTAAAACCCGCAGCTTGAAAAACTTATCAGGCATGTAAGTTTGCAAGCCTAAAATCCCCAAAAGGGGGAGAGATAGAGGAAAATGGACTGTGGTATGACCATTCCCCATGGAGGGTACTTTCTCACTTTCCCTCTCTCTGTTTCTCTCTAGTAAGTATACAAGTCATCAGGCAAAATTTAAAATAATAGTAACAATGTAGTTTAGTATTGTAGATTTCTTTTGATCTTACTTGAAATGGGGAAAGAGCTTTGAACTTATTGGAATAAAAGTTATTCTTAAGTCCATCCATTACTTTCAAATCCTAATATCAAAACTGATGTTTTCATCACAGAAATTGAGAATTGTAAGTTTACATGGAAATGTTAATAAATAAATAAATAAATAAATAAATAAATAAATAAATAAATAAAGATATAGGCCAAGATGTTTCCAGAAAAGCATTTTTTCTCTTTTTGGTTATTTTCCTTTGCATATTGGCAACTCTTTCCTTCCAATGCCTTTTAAATATGTTTTTTTTTTCTCAAGATAAGTTTTTACATCACATAAACCAGCAAATCTAAATTCACTTGGCACCTACCCTTCTGGCAATTTCTTGTTTAAAAGAATATTTAATTAATTCTATTTGTTATTATTATTTTTTAATTTGACCAGAGAGATACAGAGTGAAAGAAAGGGAAAGTTAGAAAGCAAGCTGTGAGTCTGTGGTATGCCACGTGGAAGTCCAACACCCCAATCACCATGCTATCTGCAGGTCCCCCCTTCTGGTACTTTTTATTCTTTTTCTTATTGGATGGAATGATTTCTAAGCCTGCTATTAGGCTGTCATTTTGAGTTTACCCTTTGCCTTACTTACCTATTTTTAATTGACAGAGGATGCACATCTTCACCAGTGGGAGATAGAAAAAGAGAAAGAAACTGGGAGGGAGAAAGTGCTACTTCAAATAGGGCATGTCACACCACAACTCTTTTCCTCCACTTCTCCATCCTATTGGGATTTTGGACGTGCATGCATACACTTCCACTGTGATTTTCAAGCAACCAGGGCTGAGATTCAAACCACAGTTGACTGTGAAATCGAACTCCCTTAATCACTAGGCCATGGGGCTGATGTTGTTCATAATAGTGTGTGCACATACTTATGAGAGAGAGAGAGAGAAAAGTACCCTTGATAGACTCCTCACATTTGTCACACTGTGTGACAAGACTTTTCTAGCCCTCCAGCTCCTCAGAATCTGGAATACTCACATCCACGCCCCCAGCATGTTTTTAGCTAACCTAGGGATCTCAACAAAGAGAAAAGGAGAGACAGAGAAACAGAAAGAGAGAGAAGAAGAGAGAAAAAGCACCACCCAATGGAGTGTAGTCATACTACAATTCCTTTTCTTCCTTTTCTCTACTCTATTGGGACTTGGAGCAACAACAAAAATGAGAACCAGCCATATTTATAACTCAAAAGATACGAGAATAAAAAGATACAAGAGTTCTCAGTAGCAATGACTTCTAGGACTGGAAATAAAGAAGGGTGTGAAAATAACAAGACTGAATGAGAGCTATTTATTTAATAGACCATAGATTTTTCTTCTCCAAAGCCCACAGTATTGAGTGGTTACCCATCTCTAGTCTAACAAAAATAAAGAAGTTTACTCAATAGATCTGGGAAAACACAAAACAATAACCTGTTGATGTTGTATCTACCACACACGCACACATGCTTGGTATATTTTCCACATCACTAAGAAAATCACAGTCAGATATGTGGGATCCGGCTCCCTTAACTGCTGGCCATGGGGCTAACCTTGTTGTTGATAATTTTCCAACACTAGTTTTCACTCTTTTTTTTTTTTTTCTTTCTGGAAATTATAAAATTTGAGAATTGGCACTCATGAACGGGTTCTTTCATTTTCTCAAATTTTATCTCCTACTTCCCATTTCTTTATTTTTTAGCTCTGGTTTTTGGAAGACTTTCTCAGTTTATCTTCCAACACTTTTATTGAATTCATTTCTGTTTTTATGTATTTACTTTAAATGAGGTTTATGTTTCCAAAGTGCTTTTTTTCACTATAGCATTCTATTCTTATGTTATAGTTGTAATGGTTCCTTTTATTTTTGTAAAGGTATCAATGATGTTTATATGTGTGTAAACACAGTTTTGCATATCTTTGAAGTTTTCTTCTCACTGCATAGTTCCTTTTCCATTCTGGTTGATTTTTTTTTTTTCTTATTGTGGTCTCTATCTTCTATATTTGTAGTAGTTATCTTAGATACCTGGCAATCCTTTATTGGTTAAGAACAGGCTTAGCAACAGGACTAAAAAGAAAATCCCATTAGAAATTCTGAATATATGAAAGAAATTTGTTGAATGTCTAGCTAAATTTCTAGGTTAATCTAGAATAGACAATTTAGGGAGGAATCCTGGTATAGACATAATTAGATAATTTCTCTTGGACTGGTCAGAGTCCTCAGAGAATAGTCTTCAAATACCCTACCTCGTATAACAATCAGACAATCAGTGATCTGGGAACCTAGTCAAGAAGAGCTTAGAGATTTTGGCATTTAGTATTCAATGTATGCATATCTGCAACGTGGTAGGCACAACATCAACAGGTTATTGTATCATGTTTTCCCAGATCCATTGAGTAAACTTCAATTATTTTGCTAGATTAGAGATGAGTAGCCACTATTTTGTGGGCTTTAGAGAAGGAAATATAGGATCTGTTACATAAATGACCCTTATCTAGTCTTGTTATTCTCATGACCTTCTTTACTTTCAATCCTAGAGGTCATTGCTACTGAAGATTCTTGTATCTTTTGATGGTTTTGTGTTATAAATAGGGCTAGTTCTCATTTTTGTTTTGATGATTTAGCTTCCACTGTCTATTGTCAGTTACACTCTTCCATCTGCTTCCTGGTTCTTAAATCTAGGCTTTACATCCTTCCTCTTCTCCCTTTATGCGTTTTTTTGTTAATTTTTCCATTCATTTGTTTTCCATACTAACTTTATTGAAATACAATTTTGCATACCATAAAATTTGCCCTTTTAATATGTACAATTCATTAGTTTTTAGTATATTCATAGCATATACGATCACTACTAATTTTAGGAGATCTTTATCTTCCCCAAATAAATCCTTCACTCATTCCCAGTCACTTCTTCATTGCTGATGTCCCCTTCCCCCATCTTATGGCAATCACTAAACTACTTACTGTTTCAATACCTGTTCTGGACATTTCATGTAACTGAATCATTTGATGTGTGATTTGTGTGTGTGTGTGATTGGGTTCTTTTACCTATCATAACATTTCGAGATTATGTTGTAGCATGTATCAATACTTTATTTTTTTTATTGTTGAATAATATTCTATTGTATGGATATATTTTATTTTATTTATTCATTCATCTGCTGACAGATGTTTGAGTAGTTCCCACATTTTGGCTCTTATGAATAATGCTGAAACAATCATTCACATGTAAGTTTTGTGTAGACATACAGTTTTACTTCTCTTGAATATATATCTAGGAGTTAAATTGTGGATCATAGGTACCAGCAGTTGGTGTAATAGCTATGTTGCTGGATTCCCATATAGTCAACCACAGTTCGAGTCCCAGACCCAGTGGCTTAAACTCACGCTGGGCACATGTGCATACATGCCCAAGATCCCAAGAGGAGAATGGAGGAGAAGGGATCACAGCATGACCATTCCTGCAGGGAGTGATTTCTCACTTTCTGTCTCTGGCAAGTGTACTCACCCTATAGCAAAAACTTCTCCCCCAAAAAAGAGTAAAAAACAAAAATTGCAGATCATATTGTAGCCCTTAATCGTTTTCTTAATAGTTTAACATTTTGAGGACCTGTCAAACTACTTCCCAAAACAGCTAATCATTTTACAATCCCACCAGTAATGAATAAGGGTTCCAATTTTCCTCACCTTTGGCAAAACTCATTATCTGTCTTTTTTATTTAAATGTGCTAGTCCTAAGAACTAATAATATTTAGCATTTTTTGTGATTAAGCATGAAAATTACATGTGAATATTCATTGCAGCCATTTATATAACTGCTTTGGAGAAATTTTTTCAAATTCTTTGTCCACCTTTAAGTTTAGTATTTGTTGTTTTGTTTCTGAGTTCTAAGAGTTTCTTACATATTCTAGATAGAAGTGTTCCTTATCACACATGTGATTTTCAAATACTTTTTCCCATTATATTGATTGTCTTTTCATTTTCTTAATAGTGTCATTTGGACCTCAGTTTTCAGCTTTGATGAGGTCCAATGTCTATTTTTCTTTTGTTGCTTATGCATTTGGTATCACATCTAAGAAAACATTGCATAATACATGTTAGTCAAGAATTCCTTCCATGAGTTCTTACTCTTACAAAATTGTTTATTATACATTTGAGGTTTTTTTTTACATGATGAAAGGTAAGAAATGCAACTTTATTCTTTTACATGTGGTATTTACTTGTCTAAGCACCACCTGTTGACAAGACTACTTTGCCCCACTGAATTACTTTAGTTCTCTCATTGAAAAATCAGCTGATTTTAAGTGTTTAGATTTATTTCTAAGATCTCACAGCTTAGTTCCATTGATATATCTATCTATCTTTATGCCAGTACAATTCCATCTTCATTACTGTTGCTTTGTAGTAAGTTTTAAATAAAGAAATGCAAGTCTTCCATCTTTGTTCTTCTTTTTCAGGATTCTTTTGACTTCTTGGGGTCCTTTGCATTTCCAGGTGAATTTTAGGATCAGTTTGTCAGTTTCTACATAGAAAAAGTAACTCGGATTTTAATAGAAATTGTGTTGAATCTTCAAATCAATTTAGAGACTTTTATCACCTTAGCAACATTAAATTTCCTGTTCCATTCATGAAATATCTTTTCATTTGTTTATTCTTCTTTAATTTCTTTCAACAACATTTTGTAGTTTTCCATGTATAAGACCTGCAGTAGTTTGGTTAAATTTATTCTAAGTACAGATGGTCTCTGACTTATGATACTTCAACTTTAAGGTTTTTGACTTTATAATTGTGCAAAAGTGGTATGTACTCCATTGAAAACATACTTTGAGTACCCATACAACCCCATACAGCTATTCTGCTTTTCACTTCCAGTACAGTATTCAAGAAATTACATGACACTTCCAACACTATTATAAAGCAGGCTTTGGGTTACATGCTTTTACCCAATTTTAGGCTAATGTAAATGTTTTGAGCACTTTTAAAGTAAGCTAGGTAAAGCTATATTGTCCAGTAGGTTAGGTATATTGAATGTATTTCAATTGATGGTATTTTTAAGGTACAATAGTTTTATCTGAATGTAACCTTGTCATAAGTGGAGGAGCTGTATTTTATTCTTTTCATGTCATTGTAAGTGGAATTAATTTCAATTTTGAAATTCTCATTGCTAGTATATATAAATAATATTGATTTTATAATGATCTTGTACCCTGCAGTGTTGCTGAACTATATATGTGTGTGTATATATATATATATATACATACATACATATAATACACATACATACATATAATCATATTATATGCAAATAGAGATAGTTTTACTTTTCCCGTTTCATTTGTATGCTTTTTATTTCTTTTTCTTGCATAATTGTCCTGGAAATAGAAATTAAGAGAATCAATATTTTTATCTCTTTCTTGATCTTATAGGGAAAGCATTTAGTCTTTTACCAGTAAATATGATATTAGCTGAAGTGTTTTTGTAGATACCTTTTATTGGGTAGAGGATATTCAGTTTTATTAATAGTTCATTGAATCTTTATCATATGATAGTTTCAGATTTTGTCAAATGCTTTTTCTACAGCCACTGTGGTGACTGTATGTGTATAGTTTTTGTTTTTCGTTCTTTTAATACTGTATATACATAGACTGACTTTCATATCTTAAAATATCCTTGCATTCCTTGGATAAATTACATATGGTCATGGTATATCATTCATCTTGTAATTACTTTATTTGTTTTTTTTTAGGGTTTTGTTTAGAACTTTTACATATACATTCGCAAGGATTATTGGTCTGTCATTTTCTTTTCTGGTAATGTCTTTATTTAGATTTGGTATCAAGTTAACACTGGCTCCATAAGTAGAATGAGTTGAAAACTGTTTTTTCCTCATATTTTTAGGGGAATTTGTTAAATATTGCTATTAATTGATCTTTAAACATTTGGCAGAATTCATCAAGAGATTTATCTGTATCTGAGCTTTTATTTGTGAGATGGTTTAAAAGTACAAATTAAATATCTTTACTTGTTATAGATCTACTCAGATTTTCTATTTCTTCCAGAGAAAGTTTCAGTAATGTGTTCCTTTCTCAGAATTCATTCAGTTTATATTTATAATCCTTTCTATTCCTGGGAGGTTCGTAATGTTTCTTCTTTTGTTTCTAATTTATAATTGAGTCTTCTCTCTCTCAGCAAGGCTATTTAGTTTTATTTTTTTTCAGTTTTGTTGATCTTTACAAAGAACTAACTTTTTAAATACAGGCATTTGTTTCTATAAATTTTCTTTGAAGCTTTTGGCTAAATCCCATAAATTTTGATATATTTTGATTTTTATTAATTTTGAAGTACATTCTAATTTCTCTGTAATTTTTTAATCCATTGCTTATTTGGAATATGGTTTTAAATTTTTGTATATTTTTGAATTTTCCAAATTTCTTTTTGCTACTGATTCTAATTTCATCCTATTTCAGTCAGTAAACATACTTTCTATTATTTTAATTATTTTAGATGTAATGAGGCTTCTTTTATCATCTAATTATTGATATATCCTGGAGACTGTTTTATGTACTCTTGAGAAGAATCTGTATTATTCTGTTGACTGTAGTGCTCTATGGATGTCAGTTGGACCTAGTTTATATTATTGTTCAAGTCTTCTATTTTATTGTTGATTTTCTATTTGGTTGTTCTTTCCATTATGAAAAGTAGAGTATTGAAGTCTTGAACAGTCATTTTTAAATGATTAGTTGTCTAGTTCTCTTATTTTTTGTTTTGTGTATGTTGGGGCTCTGTATTTGTTGCATATGTGGGTTTGTTTGTTTGTTTGTTTTTGTTTTTTTTGAGAGATTTTTGCTATAGGGCACGTGTGTTTGCCACAAAAACAGAGAGAGACGGAAAGAGAGAAATCACCCCCAGGGGGGGATGGCCATGCTGCAATCCCTTCTCCTCCATTCTCCTCTCAGGATCTTGGGCACGCATGCACATGCACCGGGCGTGAGTTTAAGCCACCGGGTCCGGGACCCAAACCACAGTCAACTACATGGGAATTCAGTGACATAGCCATTATGCTAACTGCTGGTCCCACATATGTGTTTTGTTATTTTTATTTTTATTTTTTTTGCTATGAGGCATGTAGGCACACCAGAGATAGACGCATATGCACCGGGCGTGAGTTTAAGCCACCGGGTCCGGGACCCAAACCACTGTCAACTACATGGGAATTCAGTGACATAGCCATTATGCTAACTGCTGGTCCCACATATGTGTTTTGTTATTTTTATTTTTATTTTTTTTGCTATGAGGCATGTACACTCACCAGAGATAGACAGAGAGAGAGAGAGAGAAAGAGAGAGAGAGAGAGGAAATGTAAAAATCATCCCTGGGTGTGGGGGGAATGGTTATACCACCCTCCCTTCTCCTCTGTTCTCTTCTTAGGATTTCATGCATACACACATATGTACCTGATGTAATTTTCCAAGCTACTGAGTTTGGGACTCGAATCACGGAGTCAGCTATGTGGGATCTACCTGCCTTAAACTCCACACCACCTGCTGGCCTGCATACATATTTTTAATTGTTATGTCTTCCTAATAGATTGACTCTTTTTTCATTACAAAATGTTCTTTGTCTTTAGCAACAATTTTTGTTTTAATATCAATTTAATATAATATAAAAATAAAACCACTCTAGCTCTCTTTTGTTACTATTTAGACAGTCTATATCTTTTGTCATTTTACGTTGAGTCTAAAATGTGTCTCTCATAGAGACTTCTGAAATATTCACACAAGAAGCCATTTTAAAGCTGAGGTGTGTCTCAGCCTGTTCCGGGGAGCTATGCTCTAAACCCCGTTATCTGGACTCTCACAATGTTCAGACAAGTGGAGGATAGATTTTGTCACAGAATGACCAGAAACAGTATGAGAAGCACAAGGAACATGAGAAATCAAGAAAATAGCTCTCCCTTAAGGGAAAATAACAATCCCTCATCATCCAAAGACAGTACAATAGAACCCATGGAGATGTCTGCTAGAGAATTCAGAATATTCATAGTGACAAAACTAAACGAGATACAAGAGCTGAGAGATAATGAACTCCAGAAGATAGAGGAGAAAAGAGACAAGTAGCAGGTGTTCAAATGCTTCCATGATCTGAAAGAGAAAATACACACTATAAAAAAGAATCAAATGGAACTATTAGAGATGAAGGCTGCCATTCAGGAAATCAAAACTTCCCTCAAAAGTATTAAAAGCAGATTAGTCCATGCCGAAAATCAAATCTCAGCTGTTGAAGGCAAAACTTCTGATCTAGAAAAAACAACCAAAAAAAAAAAACTATGAAAATAACCCAAAAAATGAGAATACTATATGAGAAATACTAGACAGCATTAAGTACCCAAACATCCAAATAAACAGTATCCCTCAGATCTGAATTTGTGTGTTTTGGCTATGTATACTGCTTTTCATAGAATTGGGGGAGTTTGGAACCATTAATTCTTGAAACATTCTTTATGCCTCTTTCTGCATCTTTCTAGACTCCTATCATGAGTATTGCTGCATTTGATGGTGTCCCACAGGTCTATGAGTATCTGTTCATATTTTCTTCATTTTGCTGTTTTCGTTATCTGGATCATTTCAATTACTTTTTTTCCAAATGCACTTTATTTTTTGCCAGATCAAATATAATGTTGAGACTGTACACTGAATTTTTCATTTGAGTTATTATACTTTGCAACTCTAAAATTTTGACTCTATTTATAAATTTTATCCTTTTAAGAATGTTCTGTATTTGATGAGACACTATTCTCATCCACTTCTTTAATTCTTTAGATACAGTTTAATTCTTTGACTATATATACCCAAGGGGGCTTCATGGAAAAATTGAGTTAAAAGATAAGAACAAAAAATAATAATACAAATATAGGCTTTATTTCTCAATATAAGCCCCCTTGAGTTTAAGACACTATTGAAAAACATGATACTTGACATTTAGTCTATCTCTAAAGAACTGAGGGTCCTGGGAATTTAACCATGTCAATGCTGTCTTTTCTTCACTATTAACTGAAGAAAAACAGGTGCCCTTTAAATATATTTCCAAGATTAAGAAACAAAAGAAGGCAGAGGTACTGAGTAAGGACTGTAAGGCAGGTGCCTAATGATTGTTCATTGAAACTCTTGCAAAAATTGTCTTTGTTTGAGGAGAAGAATGAATAGAAGCATGGTTGTGGTGGAGAATGACCTTCTAGTAGTTTTTGCTCGAGTTTAACAGCTAACTTTCTCAAAACACTCTCATAATGTACAGATATTATTGTTCTTCAGTCCTATAGACAGTCCAAACAAGCAAAATGCTTTGAGCCTTCCAAAACTCTGTGGCTATGACTTCTGCTTTAACTGAACCACTTGCATCTTTTGGTAGCTATAGCTTTGTGCTTTGTCTTCAAGGTCACACTGGTTAACATCATGTATCATCTCCTGTTACTTTTTTCTTTTCCAAAGAAATCCTTCAAGATTCTAATCTCACTTGTTGAAAATTTGCACTGAAAGCTCTGATCTTGTCTGCAGTTACTGGGCACAAACATTTTAGCACTCATTGAACAAGAAGTTCACTAAACTTTCATTTTCAGTCAGAATTGCATAAGTTTAACCAGTAGAGATGTCTACGGCATTGGTAAATGTTTCTGCTGTTGATCAGCTGTCCTCTTCATTTAGGGCATAAACAAGATTTATATTTCCTCATATATGGACATGAACTGTTGCTAAGTATATCATCTTCAACATTGTCTTACCTTTTAAAAACAAGCTAACCATTGGTAAACTGCTGATTTTCTTGGGACCCTGTTCCCATAATAATTTTGTACAGCATCAGTGATTTAACATTTTTTTCTTCCCAAACTTCACTATAAATCTGATGTTTATTTTTGTTTCCTTTTGGTAGAATTCATATTGCTCTTATAAGGGCTTTTTTGAACTGATGTCTTAACCTTAACATTTCAAACTAAGATCCTATTCAAACATGTTATAAAATAACATGCTAGTACAATTTTATTTGGGCAAACACAAACAAAAAAGTTTAAATCTATGCGTAGTTTTCTTTGGTAATATGAATTTCCGTGAACTTTTTGAAGACTCTTTCTGTGTGATGTCTGATTTATTTATTTATTTATTTATTTAGAGAGGTTTTCGCTACAGGGTGCCTGCGCTCACCAGAGACATAGAGACAGAAAGCAAGAAATCACCCCCCAGGGGGGATGGTCACGCCACAATCCCTTCTCCATTCTCCCCTCGGGTTCTTGGGCACACACGCACATGCGCCTGGCGTGAGTTCTAAGCCACCGGGTTCGGGATGCGAACCGCAGTCGACTACGTGGGAGTCCAGCGACATAGCCATTATGCTGTTAGCTGGTTCCCTGATTTATTGTTTTTGTCTAGTGGGTACAACATCTGTACTTCATCAAGGACAATTTTTATTAGCTGTTATTGTATTTTGTTTTGTTTCCCTTTGTGCAAACCATACTTTCCCTGTGTTTTTGTATGTCTTATAAGTTTTCATTGTAAACTGGACGTTCTAAACAATATAGTATGAAAACTATCAAACTCAGAGATTCTTCTAGAGTTTGACCTTAAGAATGTATCTGTGTTAAAGTGATTTATTGAAAAGTGTTTCCAGTAAGAATAGTATGGAGTGGAGAGTAGGACAGTGAAGAAGAGGTAATGGACTCATTAACACATCCTTTCATCCATCAACAAACTTCCATTTTTTTTTTTTAATAATCTCATTGATTTGACAGGCACCATGTTATTTCAGTTTTGAGAATACATAGTACTTTAAATCACAGAGATAATTCCCCAGATAGCTTAAAAAGTAGTTTTCAGTGGTCTTTTTCTGATTTCCTCTGTGCCCAGAGCAGGGAAGAGCATGAGGATTATGCACAAGTAAATGAGAACAACAATGACAAAAAACAAGACCAAACAGTTTCTAAAATTCATATGTTGGCAGCTTACAGTCCCTAACTCCCAAATCCACTCTTTCCTTTCCCAACCTGAGAACTCTGTGTATGAAAGAAATTATTTTAATCTTGGTGGTTTGTGGGTACAGTGAGGTTGTCCTGGTCATATTCCAGTGTAGATAATTATACCTTCCTCCTGTTACTTATATTCCAAGTGACATTTTTCTTTCCTTTTTAACAAACGGTGAACAGCTGGAGGGAACTACCCCAGAGGTGAATGTACATCAATGGTAGGCGAGCTCATCCCAATTTGTCTATCCACTTGTTCAAATTTTAAAGCATTTGGCATCTTCCAGAAAGAAAACTTTGAGAAGAAATTATCTTATTATTACTCCTACAGTCTCAGTATATTTGAAGCACTGGTCTAATTATAATAGAGATAATAACAATGATTAAGAAGTGATAGACCTTTGCAGAGAGAGTGATTAATAAAAATGAGTGTCTCAATAACACACATTTCATTGATAACCTACAACAAAAATAAGCCTTAAATTTTAGGTTTCTGAATTTTACACCTGAAGCTCCCTGCCCAGTGTAGGATGTGGGACTCAGGACTAGTTCAGCTCCAGCAGCCCGAATTCTGATCTTGTAGTTTCAGTGTTAGAAGGTAGGTACATTCATTCTTTCTTGTGCTAACGTTCTCTTCACTTCCCTCCCCTTCTTTTCTTTTCCCTTCTCCTATCCCAAAGGAGCAGAGGGAAAGCAGTCTTTTTTAAGAGCAATTTTTGGGATCAGCAGATGGTGTAATGGTTATGTCACTAGACTCCCATGTAGTTAAACATGGTTTGAGTCCCGGAGCAGGGTGCTTACAACTCACACCTTATGTGTGAATGTCCAAGATCCTAAGAGAGGAATAGAGGAGAAGGGATAGCAGCATGGCTATCTCTCCTGCGGGGGTGATTTCTCACTTACTGTCTCTCCAGGAAGCATGCATACACTCTATAGTAAAAATGTTTCTCTCTTTTAAAAAAATAAAAAGAAAGGAAGAAGGAGAAAGAAGAACAGAAAAACAATTTTACACCTAAAGTTTTCTGCTCAGTGTAGGTGTGAGATGCAGGGCAGATTTGGTTGTCATGTCATGCTTTTGGCATAGCAGTTTTACTCCCACATAGCCAACCATGTCTTGAGTCCTAGACATGGTGACTTTTTTCTCACTTTCTCTTTCTCCTTCTCTCTGTCTCTGGTGAGTGTAAAGATTAAAACAATAATAATTGATCAATTAACTTTTAAAAATTTATCACCTTGGGACCAGCAGTTAGCATAATGGTTATGTCGCTGGACTCCCACGTAGTTGACCGTGGTTCATGTCCCAGACCCAGTGGCTTAAACTCACACTGGGTGCGTATGCGTGTGTGCCCAAGATCCCTAGAGGAGAATGGAGGAGGAGGGAATTGCTGTGTGGCCATCCCTCCTGGGCGGTGATTTCTCACTTTCTAACTCTCTGTCTCTCTCTGTCTTTCTGTTGAGTGCATACGCTCTATAGCAAAAACCTCTCCCAAAAAAGAAAAAAAAAGTATCACCTTACATTCTCACTTTGCTACTCAACTCTTACCCACTTAGAGAGCTGAGCGGTTTAGGTGCCAAACATCTGAACACTGTGAGGCTCTAGAGATATCCTCTCCTCCCTCAGAATCCACCAATAAAAAGAGAGCAACTCCTCTTTATAAATCTGAAACTAAGACTTCTGCTTCAGATACCACATTGGAAACCACAGTGAAGAGAGTAATTAGCCCAGAGCTAATTCACAACAAAGAGACACACACAGGCACATAGCTACAGAAACCTACTCCAAAAAATTTGCAAGAAGTGAACACATCACAAAATGACAAAAAAAAAATTGCAGAAGACCCTCAACTACAAGAAAAAATAGGAAATACTTCTCCAACAAGGGAACACAATAACTCATCTCCAACTAAGGAAAATCAGAGGAAATCACCAACATGTCAGAAAAAGAATTTGGAGTATTTATTTTAACTAAACTTAATGAAATGTAAGATCAAACAGACAACCAACTGCAGAAGATGAGGAAATTATTCCATTGTTTGAAAGAACTCCATAAAGAGATAGACACAATAAAAAAGAATCAAACAGAAGTGCTAGATATAAAGACTACAATACAAGAAATTCCATACACTCCTAACAGTATTAATAGAAGATAAGACATTTGCAGAAGATAGGATATCTGACCTAGAAGGCAAAGCCTCTGACTTAGACAAAACCACTGAAAAGAATGAAAATATAACCCTCCAAAAATGAGAATAACATATGGAAAATACTTGATACCATTAAATGCTCTAATATTCAAAAAATTCATATTCCAAATGGTGAAGAATCTGATAAGGGCATAGAAAATCTATTCCACTTTCAGAACACTTTCCAAATCTACAGAAACATTCAGACACATCCAGACCGAAGAATACAAAGGATACAAAATAGAATCAGTATAAGAAGATCATTCTCCCAGCAAATTATAGCCAGATTGATCAAAATCAAAGACAAGATTCTAAAAGTTGCAAGAGAGAAAAGTAACATTACTTACAAATGTTAACCTATCAGGGTAGTACCAGACCTCTTGACTGAAACAATGAAAGTAAGAAAGGAAGGGGCAGACATTGAAATCACTGAAAGAAAGGCAATTTCAATCAAGAATGTTATACCCAGCAAGATTATCTTTACATGGAAGAAAAGATAAAATCATTCTCCGATAAACAAAACCTGAAATAATTTACCAACACAGCAGCAGCTCTTCAAGAAGTATACAACCACAGAGAGCAATTGTGAATACTCGTGACAGTGTGGGAAGAAGGTAGGAAATAAGGAGGTAGAGGAAGGGAGGGAATCAAGGGTAAAAAAGAGGCAAAACATTTAAGGACACAAAAATGGAAAATTATCTGTTGATGGTAATGTGTATGGTAATATCTCTAGTTGGTCTAATATACAGTGTATTCATGCTGGGAAATTTTTCTTTGTATGCGATAAAGATATATAGTGGTTAAATGTAAACAAAAAGAAAAGAAAAGAAAAAAAAGAAATGGCAAAAGGACCACTATATCAGGAAAACAAAAGGGAGAGAAACAGAAATAAGAAAACAAAAACAGTCAAGAAAATGGTTAACAAAATGGCATAAATAAGTCTGCGAATATTGATAACTCTGAATGTTAATGAATTAAATTCTTCTATTAAAAGACATAGATTGGCTGAATGGTTTAAAAAAGAAAAACAGAAACCTTTTTATTGCTGCCTACAAGGAATGTACCTCATGGATAAAGACATATACACTGAAAGTGTGAAAGGCTGGAAAAAGATAATCCATGCAGATGGAAATCAAAAAAGAGACTGGAGCCATGATATTGATATCAGACAAAATAGGTTTTACAACAAAAATTAAAGAAGAGACAAGGAACACTACATAGTACCAAATGGGCTACTTTACCAAGAAGATGTAACACTTGTAACTATCATGCACCCAACATTGAAGCACTCAATACATGAAAGAAAGACTTCTAGAGCTAAAGGAAGAGATAGACTGTAACAAGCTAATGGTTGGGGATCTCAATGCCCCACTGTCTCCTTTAGACAAATCATCTAGACAAAAAATAAGCAAAGAGAGAAAAGATCTAAATGATACCATAAGTCAGATGGACTTGACAGACATCTATAGAACTTTCAGTCCAACAACTAGAAAGTATATATTTTACTCACCCTTGCATGTGACATTTTCAAAGACCAACCAGATGACTTGGCACAAAACAAGCCTTTACAAGTTCAAAGGCATATGGAACATATTCAAAGACTGACCACATGATTGGACATAAAACAAGCTTTTTTTTTTTTTTTTTGAGAGAGAGAGATTTTTGCTATAGGGTGCATGTGCTCACCAGACAGACAGAGAGAGACAGAGAGACAGAAATCAAGAAATCACCCACCAGGGGGGATGGCCATGCCGCAATCCCTTTTCTGTTCTCCTCTTGGGATCTTGGGCACGCACGCACACGGGCCCGGCGTGAGTTTTAAACCACTGGGTCCAGGACACGAACCATGGTCGACTATGTGGGAGTCCAGCGACATAGCCATTACGCTAACTGCTGGTCCCATACAACAAGCTTTTTCAAGTTCAAAGGCATAGGAACTATATCCAACATTTTCTTCAAACAAAATAAAATTAAACTTGAAATGAACTACAGGAAAAATCCTTGAAAATACACAAATACGAAGAAACTAAGCATTTTTCTCCTGAACGACTTCACAACCACTAAAGAAATTAATACTGAAATCAAAAGATTCATTGAAATAAACCAAAATGAGCACATGAGTGGTCATACCTATGACACACTGCATAGCAGTCATATGAAGAAAGTTTTTCTTGTGCAATTAGTGTGCACAAGAAAAAAATGGAAAAGTGGCATATAGACAACCTAACAACACACCTCAGGGAACTGGAAAAACAAAATGAAACAAAACAAAACAAAACAAAACATGCTAGGAGAAAAGAAACAATAAAATTCAAGCAGAAATAAATGAAATAGGGAATAAAGGAACTATACAGAAAATAAGTGAAACCAAATGCTGGTACTTCGAGAAGATAAATAAAACTTATACTCTGTTAGCTAAACAGAGAAAGGAACCAGATAAATCAAATCAGCAATGAAGCAGAGAGAATATTATGCAACTATATACCAACAGACAAGAAAATCAGGGTGAGATGGAAAAATTCCTGGACTCATATAATCTACCAAGATTGAATCAAGAGACATAGAAAGCCTGAGTAGACTAATAACAAGTGTTGAGATTAAATTAGTAATAAATAACCTTCCAACAAAGAAAAGCCCAGCTCCCAATGGCTTCACTTATAAATTCTATACAACTTTTAAAGAAGAGCTGATCTACATTGTACTCAAACTATTCCTGAAGATCCAAAATGAAGGAGCCCTTCCAAATTCATTCAATGAAGCTTCTATTACCCTTATCCCTAATTAGAAAAGCACATAATGAAAAAGGAAAACTCCAGACCAATATTCATGATGAATACAGATGCAAAAATTCTCAACAAGCAAACACAAATTGTTTCCAATGACACATTAAAAAGATTATATACTCTGACCAGGTAGGCTTTATTCCAGTCATACAAAAGTGGTTCACATATGCTAAATCTTAAATATAATGCACATATTAACAGAAAAAAAGATAAAAACCATATGATCATGTCAATTGATGCAGAAAAATTTTGATAAAATACCACATCCCTTCATGATTAAGACTTTCAGCAAAATTGGCATAGAAAGGACATTTCTTGACATAATAAAAGCCATATATAAAATACCCGTAGCTAACATCACACTGGATGGAGAAAAGCTAAAAGCTCTTCCACTAAAAACTGGAACAAGACAAGGCTGTGCACTTTCTCCACTCTTCTTAAATATCGTACTAGAAGTCCTTGCCAATGCAATCAGATGAGATTAAAATAAAAAGCATTCAAACAGGGAAAGAAGTGAAATTATCTCTATTTGCAGACGATATGATTATATAAATAGAAAATCCAAAAGAATCCACAAAAAGCACCTGGAAGTGATAAATAAATACAATAAACTGGGAGGATACATAATCAACATACAAAAATCTATAGCATCTTTATATACCAACAGTGAACAAACTGCAGTAAAATTGAAAAAGTGATTACATTTACAATAGCTACATAAACAATAAGATGCCTAAGAATACACATAACCAAAGAAATCAAAGACCTCTACAAAAAAAAGTATAAAAAAG
This sequence comes from Tupaia belangeri chinensis, assembly GCF_000334495.1. Lineage (NCBI taxonomy): Eukaryota > Metazoa > Chordata > Mammalia > Scandentia > Tupaiidae > Tupaia > Tupaia belangeri. The sequence continues at coordinate 1,476,389 of NW_006209511.1, read as the reverse complement.
TTCTAAAAAATTGAAAATAATACAAAAAATGTAGAAAGACAGCTCAGGTTCCTGGATTTGAAGAATTAACATAATCAAAATGGCAATCCCACCCAAATTAATTTACATATTTAATGCAGTCCTGATCAAATTACCAGAGATATTCTTCATCAAATTTGAAAAAAACAATCACAAATTTTGTCTGTAATCATAAAAGGCCCCATATCAACAAAGCAATACTGCACAAAAAGAATAAAATAGGAGGCATCTCACTTCCTGACCTCAAAATATATTACAAAGCTGTGATAGTCAAAAAGCATGGTACTGGCACAAAAACAGACATCCAAATCAATGGAACAGAATAGAGAATCTAGAAATAAACCCCAAAACATACAGTCAACTGATTTTTGACAAAGGGTACAAGACAATCCAGCGGGGAAAAGAAAAATCTCTTCAGCAAAGGGTGCTGGAAAAACAGGATATTCACCTGCAGAAAAATGAAAAATGATAGGTAGCCCCACCTCTCATCATTAACAAAAACAACTCAAAATGGATCAAAGATCTAAACTCAAACTATAAAGCTGCTGGTAGGAAACACAGAGGAAACTCTTGGAGACATCAGAGTAGACAAAGATTTCTTAAATAAGACCCCCAAAGTGTAAGCAGTAATTCCCAACATAGACACATGGGACTACTCAGACTAAAAAGCTTCTGCACAGGAAAAGAAACAATAATTAGAGTGAGGAGACAACCCTCAGAATTGGAGAATATATTTGCAAACTATGCCTCAGATAAGGGACTGATAACCAGAATATACAAGGAGCTCTGACAGCTCACTCACAAAAAATATATCTATATATTAAATAATTAGTCCAATTAAAAGATGGGCAAATGAGCTGAACAGACAATTCTCCAAGGACAGCCAATGAACATCCAAACAGCATATGAAAAAATGTTCAACATCCCCTTTGAATTTCAGAAGAACATATTTGACTTCTTAAGAAAGAATGCGAATGAGACCAACAGATGGAGTAATGGTTCCATCACAGACTCCCACATAGTCGACTGAAATTCAAGTCCTGAATCTGGCAGCTTAAAACTCATGTTGAGTGTGTATGCATGTGTGCCCAGAATCCTGAGAGGAGAATAGAGGAGAAGGTATTACAGCGTGGCCATCCCTCCTGGGGGGTGATTTTTCACTTTCTGTCTCTCTGTCTCTCTGGCAAGCACATGTGCCCTAACGCAAAAATCTCTCCAACATAAATAAATTAATAATAATAATAAGAAGAAGAAAGCATGTGCTTAGGTTTACTTCTAGCACTACAAATCACTGGAGGAAAAGAAATTAATTTTTTATTTGTAGCAAGAGAAAGGAGATGATGAATTTCAAAGGCACATTACAGTTGTCGTCATGAGAGAAATTGTTGATACTCTGGGGACGTTTCCAGTAGTTGTGACCTTTCTGGGATCCTAAGGAAGCTGAGAGAAGACAGAGACCATCTGGCTCACAGATTCTTAAGAAATTATATGCTATCTTGGTGTCCACCTTTGTGACATGAACAAGAACTGTGATGTCTGTAACCCAGACCAAAGGTGTAACCATTTCCCCAAACTCAAAATCATCTTTTCTACTTCATGTATATTTTCCCAATTGTCACTCAGTTTGTTAGCCTTCCAATATCCTCTAACAAACAATTCGAGCTGTTAATGGGAAAAGCCAATGAGGATAGATTCACATTTTCAGTGGTTGGGGGAATCTCTCTCACGTCCTTTTCTGACACACAATACTACCAATGAATCTATTTAAAAAATAAACATCAAGGGTCAGCAGGTGACATGGTGGTTAAGGCACTAGATTCTCACATGCCTGACCACAGTTAGAAATGAGATCTGGACCTGGTGGCTGTTTGCTTCCTCATTTTCCCTCTCTCTCTGGTGAGCACATGTGCCCTATAGCAAATTTTAAAATAATAATAATAATGAATCAAATTAAATGTAAAATTCTTTTTTTTTTTGAGGGGTTTTTGCATGTGCATTCACCAGAAAGACAGAGAGAGACAGAGAGACAGAAAGCAAGAAATCATCCTCCAGGGGAGATGGCCATGCTGCAATCTGTTCTTCTCCATTCTCCTCTCGGGATCTTGGGCATGCACGCACACACACCCGGCGTGAGTGAGTTTAAGACACCGGGTCCGGAACTTGAACCACAGTTGACTATATGAGAATCCAGTGGCATAGCCATTATCCAACTGCTGGTCCCAAAATGTAAAATTCTTTAAAATAAAAAAGAAAGAAAAACATGTAGTTGAGTGCCCACTGTTTGCACTCAAGTTTCACAATTTTTTTTTAACAGAAATTTTTGCTATAGGGTCTGTGCACTTGCTGGAGAGACAAAGTGAGAAATCATCCTCTACCCCGAGGGGATGAGCATACCGCAATCTCTTCTCCTCCATCTCCTTTTGAGGTTTTGGATGTATACACACGCACTTGGCCTGAGTTTCAAGCCACCGGGTTCAGGACTAAAACCATGATTGACTATGTGTGCCACCTGTAGTCTGCTTACCTCTTTTGATTGAGACAGGGAATGTTTTTTGGTGATCCATACCCTAATCCCAAGGCAAAAATGCCTTCTAGGGATCCTTCTTCTTAAAAAGGTAAAGATGAAGTTAGAAAAGTGTTTAAGTCAAGAAAACAATGGACTTCAAGTCCAAAAGAAAACTTCTTAAGCTTCCCTTTCCTCATTGGGCTACAATGCCGAATTCCTTAATTATTGTTGACTATTTGGGCTTATCAACCATTGTTTCTAATTTATGAAGCCAAGCCTCCTGTAGATTAACTTGCCTGAATTGACTCAGCAGGTTCTAACTCAGGTTAGAAGCAGGATGAAATTGTGGTCTTTCTGACTCCAAGTAGAATGCTCCTCCCAAATTCCATACTGAAAATGTAAGTTATAAGTATAACTTTATTATTGAAATTTATTTGCTGTTGCATATTGCATTTCATAAGAAGCCAAAATGGTAAAAGTGATTTATCGCACGTGTCATAAGAGAATGGGTGACACAAAGCATTTTGGGATCCACTGTGTAAGACCTGATTATTCACAATGGTGTGCCTAGGAGAAGAAATCTCTCTCTGTTCTCCTCCCTGTTTATTTTTATCTTCTAATTTCTAGACTATCTCACATTACCTTTAATCTGTATATATTTACTGTAATATTTTATTAGTCTTTTAAAAATAAATTTAGTCCCTTTTACTTTTTTTTTCACTTGTAAATACAAAATATCCTTTCTAATTCTCTATAGGCTTTAGTAGACTATATATTGTTTCATTTGTTTTCCTTTTTCCATTCATGAGGGAGAGAAGGAAAAAGAGAGAAAAATATAAGCATTGTTTTTGACAGAGCCTCACTGTGTCTCAATCCTTCTGCCCCAGCCTCCCAATTAAATAGAATTACGGATGCGTGAAACTATGCCTGGCATGTTTAGGTTGCCCCACGAACTGAACCAGGAACCCCTACACAAACACCCAAGTAACTGAACCCTTTAGTGGACCATGTTAAATGATACGTATACACATGATAGGTATTTGGGGTGGGGCTAGAGGAGTTATAGCTATTTTTAAGTGATCATATTTTTGTTGTCATAAAATGTAAGGCTTGATGATTAGTTTTTTAGGCCAATCCTCATACTTTATATATGAGAAAAGAAAGGTTTATGACATTAGTGATTTGGCTCAGGTGCCAATTCTCACTTCTGAATTTTCAATTCTGGTTATTTTATGATTATCCAGTTCTCTGTCTAATATGTTCTGTACTTTAAACTCTATGTGTAAAACTAAGTTTTTAAAAAACTATACATGTAAAGCTAAGTTTGATGCAGGTAAATCCTTTACCCTATAGGATGCTGATGGCAGGTATAATGCCTGATTCTTCTTTAATCCTTACGATTTACCTAGTGCCAGGCATATACCAAATAGTCAAAAGTACATATGCTGAAGAAACAAGTGATTAAATAGGATTGTAAATAAAATGTGCTCTTCTTTTAACAGCTAAAAAATAAGTAAGCTTTTCCTAAAATATCTTTCAAAATGCCTTTTCTTTATAAAGTGATTTTGTAAATGTTCAATAAAAATAAAGCTATCTTATCTAAAATTAAAATGATGTGTTTCAAATTCAGCTTTACAATGATGTGTTTCAAATTTACCTTTACCAAGTGCTAATAAAAAGGTCTTTATTTTAAAATATTCAATGATGATAGAAATCTTCAGTAAACTATGTTAAAACTTTTTTACCCATGGCTAAATATGTGATTTTTCCAGTGTTAAAAAGAGCCCAAATTGGTTCTAAAATCAAAGAACAGACAGAAGTTCAAGTGGGTTGTAAACTTGGCAAAAACAGGTTTTACTAAGAAAAAGAATTCAGTCTCAAAATCTGTGACTATGTATGTATCTGCTGGTTTTACTTTTGTAAGAGCAAAGTCCATAAAAAAGGAATCATAACTCATAAAGCAACAGAATATACTCTGTGATTAAAGAGGTCAACTGTTGAACTTTTGAAAAGTCAATTTGAAATAAGCCACCTAGAGACTATAATCATGCTTAAAGTGTATATGTTCTGAGCACTACCACTGGTACCATTTTTCTTGAAAAGTCTGTCAAGTACCTGGGACGTACCCCCAATCCTTTTTAAAAATTTGCTAGGAGGTATGTGCAGCCATAGAAGAAAGAAAGAAAGTGAGAAAGTATCCCCTTGGTAGATAGTCATGCCGCAATCCCTCACTCTCCATTTGTCCTTTCATTTTTTGGGGCACACATGCACATATGTCTGGCATGTTTTCAAACTGCCAGGTCCGAGACTTAAACCACAACATGGGAGACATTCTTTAAAGAATCATGAAAACTCATGTGAATCGGACTGAGATAAAAGTAGTTAAATCTGACAGATATAAAAGACAATGTAGCAATCCTTGGTCTCTCTTTCCTCCAAGCTTTAGTAGGTTAAGATCTCTAAAAACCCAAACTTCCTTTCTATCAAAAATTGAGATTAGGTCCAGAAGATGCTATTCAACCATATGGGATCCAACCACCTTAACTACCGTGGCACCAGCTAGTCCCCATTAATATTTTAAATAACTATCACAAACTTGGTGCTACTAGATAGAAGTAAGTTTTTCTAAACAATTTGTGTGTGCACTTGCCAGAACGCCAGAAAGATGGAGGGAGACAGAGAGAAAGAAAGTGAGAAATCAGCACCACCACCACCCCCATCCCTGGGGATGGTCACGCCGCAATCCCTTCTCCTCCAATCTTCTCTCGGGATCTTGGGCATGCACCCAGCGTGAGTTTAAGCCATCAGATCTGGAACTCAAACCACGGACAACTGCATGGGAGTCCAGTGATGTTGCCATTACACTATCTACCGGTCCCCTATTTTTACTCTTTATACTAATATTTTTACTATTTATAGATTTGTAGTTGTTCTTTGTACATTATGCTTCCCTTTGCTATCCTAAATATCACATAGATGGATATGACAGCCTACTTTGATTTTTTTCCCTGTAGCAGTAATTCAGAATTTGTCTTTTGAATCGTCTTTAACATTTGAATCCAATGTTTTACATGCCAGTGAAACCAACTCCAAAAGAGGGATCAATTCTTCTGGGGCCTCAGATAAAAGGACTTAATTTTAAATGTGCCTATAGACTATGATTATAAGACAGTTTTATTTTTCGTGATGGTTACTGAACATCTTCAGAGCTCATTCTTTGGAATATCAGACTGTGAACTTTTAGAAAGGAGAGGTACAATCTTATTTTGTATCACTTGGATATTACTTCTTACATTAATCTTATATTGTATCCCCTAAATCTAGCACACATTGCCTAACACATGGTGAGCACTCATTAGATAAATATTTGTGGATGAGCAAATAAATACAGCAAAGTTCCTTCTAGAGGGTGGTGAATTATCCAGCTTTAATATTAATTAATTCTATTTTATTGCCTAAGAGGTATGCCTTGTGAATTATGTGTCTCCAAAACACATATGCTTGGGAAGGTGTTCTGAAGTATTTTTCATTGCTATCGAATCAAAGTAAAACACATTCTTAGTATTTATCTTTACCATCTAGTTGATCCTTAATCTATAGGTTGTCTACTAGACAAGTTCCTCAAAGCCTGGCTATGTCTCTCAACTTTTCCCATTGCCCATTAAGTGTCTCACACAGAGCAACCAATCAGTAAATGACTGTTAAGTGAATGAATGAGAATAGATAAATTTTATATTTTTTAAGGTTTTTTTTTTTTCTTTTTTTGCCATAGGACACATGTGCTCACTGGAAAGAGACGGTGAGAGGGAAAGTGAGAAATCACCTTCAGGGGGGATGGCCACACCACAATCCCTTCTTCGCCATTATCCTTCTGAGATTTTGGTCATGCATTCACATGTTCCAGTGTGATTTTCAAGTCACCAAATCTGGGACTGAGACCACAGTTGGTTATGCTGGAGTCCAGCACCTTAACCACCACATCACCTGCTGGCCCCATAATACAAAAATTTTAAAAGTAAAAGTGTTTTATCAGAATGTAAAATTACTTGGAAGCAGTAAAAAGTATATATCAGTTATTGGAAGACATTCTTTAGAGAATCATGAAAATACATGCGAATGGGATAGATATAAAAGTAATTAAATCTGACAGATATAAAATCCTTGGTCTGTCTCTCCTCCGTGTTTTGCTGGGTTGAGGTCTCTAAAATCTCAAACTTCCTTTTTATCAAAAATTAGACTGACACCAGCAGATGGTGTAATGGCTATGTCTCTGGAATCCCATGTTGTGGACTGTGATTTGAGTTGCAGACCTGGCAGCCTCAAACTCACACTGGGTGCATGTGTGTGCATGCCCAAGATCCCAAGAGGAAAATGGAAGAGAAGGGATTATGGCATGGCCATCCCCGTAAGGGGTTGTTTTTCACTTTCTCTCTCTCTTCCTCTCTCTCTCTCTCTCTCTCTCTGTGTGTGTGTGTCTCTTCAGCAAGCACACGCCCTATAGCAAAAAAATCTCTCTAACAAAAAAAAAAAAAAAAAGAAAAAGAAAAACCAATAATAATAAGCTTAGATTACACGGCAGGGAGGTTAAGGTGGCTGGGTTCCACACAGCCAACTGACTAGCTTGGGTCTTAGACCCAGTGGCTTGAAAACATTCCAGGTGCACATGTGCCCTATAGCAACAACAAAAAAAGAGATGAATTATACTTAAAATGGAAAGATATAATGCTATATGAATACTAGACTAACAACTGCAAGGACATTTTAGTTGTCTGGTTGATTGTATTGGGTATATCATTCCAGCTTTAAAGAGCATATTCAAAAGGGTTTAACTGAAGAGTTTTTGAAAGGGACTATCTAATGAGTTGGGCTAGATTCAAGGAATTAACAAGAAATGATGAAGCACCAAAGCTAGCAGGAGCAGAACGCCACTATTACACCTAGGTCTGAAAAAAAGGGGGGAGGGTAGAATCTATGAGTGGAACCTATAAAAATGGCAGCCTTAGAAGAGAACCTCTCAGGGAACCAGCAATTAGTGTAATGGCTATGTCGCTGGACTCCCACGTATTCAACCACGGTTCGCGTCCCGGACCCGGTGGCTTAAAACTCACGCCGGGTGCATGTGCGTGCGTGCCCAAGATCCCAAGAGGAGAATGGAGGAGAAGGGATTGCAGCATGACCATCCCCTCTGGGACATGATTTCTTGCTTTCTGTCTCTATGTCTCTCCCTGTCTGTCTGGCGAGCGCACGTGCCCTATAGTGAAAACCTCTCCAATAAATAAATAAATAAATAGAAGAGAACCTCTCAGAAGGAGCTTTCACTATAAAGAAATGCTGCCATTCAATATTCTACTCCTATTTGTTCACCTCGCACTGACTGAGAACAGGTGAAAGCCTGGAGCATAGGCAGGGTAGAGAATGATTGGACCAGAAGGTAATGGAAATGGGGGATGGGGGCCAATGGAGAATAACCAACACACAACTGGCCTCTCTAAGAACTTGTCTGTCTCTGATGGAGTCACAATACAACTAGACAGGGAAATTAAGCATAAGGTTGATTCTTGATGGAAACCTTAGTTCTCTAGCTTGTAACTTCATTTCTTCTCCTTTATCATCTTTGATTATTTCTTTTGATGAACTGAGCTGCTGTGTAAAAGAACAACACTTTAACCATCCCTAATCTGAAAATTTGAAATCCAAACTGACATAAAATCCAAAACTTTTGAGTGCTGACATGATGTCACAAGTGGGAAATTCCACATCTCATTTCATGATGGGTAGAGCTACAATGCAAGTACACAAAATACAACTTATGTAGTGTCCCCACAGGGCTCTGTATTAATGGTATGTGATTTTTATTTTTACTGTTAATAACTTATGAGTGAATAATTGCAGCAAAAGATTGCTTATTGGTATGGAAATTCAGAGTCAGTTGTCCACATGAGTGACCAAGAAAGTTTGTTTCATGCACAAAATTATTACAAATGTGAAAAATTATCATCAGCTATGTGTGTAAAGTTTACATGAAAAATAAATACATTTTGTGCTTAGATTTGACTCCTCCCATCCCCAAAATATCTCATGTATATGAAAATATTCAAAAATCTAAAAACAGTAGAAATTCAAAACACTCTGCTCTTATGCATTTTGTATAGGAGATACTCAACGTGTACTTCCTCCCACTTACTGGTTAAGCATTTAACATAATCTCCTGCCATCAACCAACTAATTCAAACAAGGATAATGTTTGCTTCCAGACAGCTTCCCAAGACAAGGGCATTTGGACTAGTCATCTTTGTACTGTGGTAGTTGAATCAGTGTTCCAAGGAAACTGGCATTGCTTGTATAAAATTTGCAATCTATGTATTGACTCAAGTAGTTATGAGGACATTGTTCATTTAGACCTGGAAACTTCTATCCTAACAATATTTTCAAATGTGAGATAAAGTACCAGATCTAAATGAAAATTTGTCATTACAAGCTTTCAGGACAATGAATACAGGTTTGCTATTCAAAGTTAGATTCCTTCCCCCTTCCTTTTGTCTCAAGAACATCTAACAAATATCTATGATCTATGTGTGTTTGAACAATACAATCTTTATAGAGTCATATAAATACTGTTTCAGAAATATATAATTAGACTAAAATCCTCACTCATTTCATTCCAGTATCTTCAATCCAACATGACCAAACCCCTGATTACTTCTTGTCACTGAGTTCCCAGCACTCTGGCCTCTTTTACTTCGTGTGGGCAGAAAAATAGCTTGCAGGGGAACAAGCAGCAGGGAGAATATCACAAGGTCACCCCCTTTGAATCTACTACTGTAAAAGGTCCTTTTCAATAATTTTCATGTTATCGTATTGATATGATGGTTTTTAACAAAATGATAAGCAATGTTAGAGGAATCAGTATGAATTATATGTTTGAAAAATAAAATTGCCAGGGACCAGCAGCTGGCATAATAGTTATGTCGCTGGACTCCCACATGGCCAACCACAGCTCGAGTCTTGGACATGGAGGCTTGAAACACACTGGGTGCGTGTGTGTGTGCCCAAAATCCATAGAGGATAATGGAGGAGAGAGGATTGTGGCAAGGTCATACCCCCTGGAGGGTGATTTCTCACTTTCTGCCTCTCTGGCCAACACACATACCCTATAGCAAAAATCTCTCTAAAAAATAAATACATAAAATGGTCAGATCACAGGACTAATAGACAAGTCTTTTCATGTTCTTTCACTTCTCAACAAACATCCTCTTATTAGATGCCCAAAGATAGTGAAGGTGCATCCAAAACTAGTGAAAATGCTGTATCCTTTCAAGATGTCATATGAAGCAACATTTCAGATAAACAAAACTCAGGAAGTAGAGTACCCATCTTTTCTTCCTGAAAAAGAAATGTCAAAGATTTACACCAGCCTACTAGAGAAAGAATTCCTGTTTCAGAGGACCAGCAAGATAAAGTCTACTGACTTATAAATTCTATAGACATGATATAAATATCATGAAAATTCTTAAAAGAAATATTAAAAAATAATTTAATGACAATTGCTGAATCTAAAATCCTAGATCATATCATAAAAAGCCAACTGATATATAAGAAAATAAAACTGTCAACAAATACTGATTTACTGGGGAGTCAATAGACACAGGTTTCACACCCAGCCATGGGAGCACAACAGACATGAGAAGCTCCATGATGTTGAGGCCATACAGGAAGGTCTGGGTTCAAATCTGACGTGCCCTTCTGTACCTGGGCATGCCTGAACATCTTGTGCCTGTGATTTTGACTGGCTGAGGCTGATGTGGATCATGGCATGAAGAGTTTGTTGGAGGTTCCTCTCTTACTTTCTCTCTCTCTCTGCTCTTCTCTTTCTGTCTCCCTCAATGAAAAACTAAATACATTTGAAAAACATAGATAATGTGCCTGAATCTTGGTTGCATGAAGTAATCAAGGGTGTGGTCATGTAGGGCCTCATAATGAAGCAAGCTAGAATTTTATTCCAATTAAATATTTAAAAACAGAATTCTTAATGTTGATAATTGCAGTTTGAAATAAGTTAGAATTTTTGGAATTACCATTAATGAAATTTTAAAATATAAGTCTTCTGAATTACCAGAGGGGAAAAAAGCAATCACAGAAAATATAGTCCACTTGACAAAAGAATTGAAAATTGAAAATTAATCACATTAATAATACAAATACTGAGTGCAAGGCACTATGCTAAGTGTTCTACATTATCTCCTTTAATCCTCATTTAAGTCTCTGTGTAGCTATTTATGATGTGGTTCAAAATCAGGTCTACTCAAATGTGAAGTTACAGTCAATCTTCATTAATGCTCCAGTAAGATAACAAACCAATTAAAATATATGTCCTAGTTCTCATCAATTAATATTAACCATTGGTAATAGTGAACTAATACAGATTCTGAGGTTATAGTAATGCCTGTTTTCAGAACAAGAGGGAGAATTTGTATCAAGTGTGCCATGTATTTCCTATAACAGCTATAAAAATAGATAATATAAAATTACAGACAGTAAGGCCAAATATATATCTTATGGAAATAGTCATAGATGGAATAAGTGCACCTAACATAGAAAAAGACTCAAAGATCAGACTTCCGGTCTGTGACCCGGTAGTTAAGACAGCTGAATCCCACAAGACTGACCCTGTGGCTCTAGTCCTGGACTTAGGAGCTTGAGAAACATGCCATTTGCATGTATGTGCATGCCCCCAAATCCTGAAATGGAGACGATATTGCAGCATGACCATTTCCTGTGGAAAATACTTTCTCCTCTCTCTCTTTCTCTATTTCTGGTAAGCACAAGTGGTCTCTTGTAAAATTAAAAACAAACAACAAATAAAAAACTCAAAGATCATTTAAACACATTATCTAGAGTTAAAATAGAGAATTAAAGGAAAGTTAAAGCAGAAAGAATGGGCAAAATATACCAAAATGTATGGCACTTCGAACAAAAAGAAATGGGAATTGCAACATTATTATAAAATCATGTAGAATTCAAGGAAAAAAAAGAGAAAAATGTGTAATTCGGCATACCAACATTTGTGACATAAAGTCAAAGCTAGGGTAAGAGGAAGCATAGTCCTCCTCCTCCCTTTTTTTTTTTTGAGAGATTTTCACCGTAGGGCGCGTGCGCTCGCCAGACAGACAGAGAGAGACATAGAGACAGAAAGCGAGAAATCACCCCCCAGGGGGGATGGTCACGCCGCAATCCCTTCTCCTCCATTCTCCTCTTGGGATCTTGGGCACGCACGCACACGCGCCCGGCGTGAGTTTTAAGCCACCGGGTCCGGGACACAAACCGCGGTCGACTACGTGGGAGTCCAGCGACATAGCCATTACGCTAACTGCTGGTTCCCTAGTCCTCCCCTTTTTGAGGAAGATGAATTATTATTACATTAGAAAATACAGTTATCGTTAACTTAAAGTAGAAATTCTGAAATGTCAAAAACTGTTGAAAAATTAAAAGTTGCCCGAAAATTTCTTTAAGGTTTACCATTGTTGGTGATTTTATGGTTAATCTCTTTTAACATTTTAAGAAAGTGATACAATGTAAGCTTCCCAAGTTGCTGAAGAACATAGAAATAAAAACAGAGAAAGAAACCTACTTAGTTATTTTTCACAGAAGTGGCACACTCATAATGCCAAAATGTGAAAAAATTGCATGTGCTCACAAACACACATACATGCACACACACATGATTATAAGGAATTTTGAGTAAGAAACATTTGCAATATATCATGTGAAAAGAAAGGATATCAAGTGTGTGTTATGATTATTATTTTACAAAACACACGCATATACATGTACTCAAAGTAAATGCACTAGATTTTCTACATAGAAATATTTTAGTTGTATTCCTGCATACTTAGTTATATATAATTCTTATTTTCTTATTTTTATTTTTTCATTTCCCAAATACTAAAAAACAATTAAATGGTACTAAGTCACAGGAAAGTTAATTTTAGAGAAGCAGCTTTCTTTATAAATGATGAAGGAAAGTGATATGGATTAATGAAGAAGAAACTGCTAAACCTGGAGCAATAACCTACAAAAATAAAAAACAAAAAAAGAAAAAAATTTAAGGAAAAATTCCCAGATCATAAGAGCGTAAAATAAAAATGTCAGCAGGATGTTAATGGAAGTTATCAAAATGCTATCTAGAAGTCTTATAAGATAGAAACTCTTCTAATCACTTCTTGGCCTTCTAAAGACCAAGTGTGGCCAGAAACTCCTCTATCTAAGACTTCAGACATAGAAGGAAGTATTAACTTGCCTCAGGAACAGTTTTTCATAAGTATAAATATTCTTTCTTTCCTCAGTGTTAGGGTTAGAGTGAAGATAAATATAAGCACTCTGAGGGCAGGGGCTGTTGTTGATATTATCTATGCAGAATCTAGAACAGTGTGGTACTCTGTAGGGCTTATTTAACATTTGTTAAGAAGGAAGGTTTCTAACAGAGCATCACTAGGCTCTGTATCTATGTCCTATTTTCTTAGAATATTAACAGTGAAATGGCCGACAGCAAAAATATTTTTCAAAGCCACAGACAACACAAATAGATTTCAGAATAAAAATCAAAATTATCCTTGATGATATGAAACCATGGTCCCAAATGAGCTACATCAGTTTGAACAAGGATACAAACTAAATCATTCATTGGGGTTTTGAAATATTTCTCAATTTCAAAATAGACTGATGTCAATATCACCCAACACTGGGAACACAAACTTTGACTAAACTAACACAGCCATAGGCTGTGGGTATTGAAGTGAAATATCCAGAAGCAGAAAAAGAGCAGTTCTTGGTTCCACACAAGGTGGACGGTAGCGCAATGACTATGCCAGATCAGCAGAAAACATTAGTAAGCTTATTTAAAACTATGAGGCACAAGTGACCTGGGAACCCTGCCTTGTAAGGACTAATGTAGAGGGTCTGGGGAGATTTAAGTTGAGGAAAAACGCCTGGGGAATACAGAGAACTATGTTCAGGAAAAGGGGTTAGACATATTCTGTGTTACTTCAAAGAGCATAATCTCAACCAACTAATGAAAACACTAAAGCAAATTTGGCTCAGTATAAAGTATTTTCTAAGAGGTATGATATGCTCTGACCACCACAGAGTAGTCTCCTGTCACGAGAAATGTGTACAACGTGTGCTAGCAAGATGACCATCTATAAGGAATGTTCTGTAAGGAATTCCTACTTTGTATGGTATGTAGCACCGTCCTGAATTCCAACCCAGGGATCTGAACACTGACTGTGGAGAGAAGTCCTCTGGTCTATAAGACATTTAAAATTAATTTTTTAAAATGCCTTTGGGAGAACTAACAGCCTCTAATCCAAATAATCTACTCCATTCTCTTTTGTCTTCATCCCAGCTACTTCACATACTTATGCTCCCTGCCTAGCTCCTCAGGGCATTTGAGTTTACCTAATCTGCAATGCCCACTCCAATTCTAAGATAGCTTGCTTCAGTGACTCAACTTCAACACTGAATTGTTCCAGAATTTTCTCCACTGGAGGCAAGAACAGATAAAAGCTTGGTAATGAAGTATATAGGTAAAATAAAATTGACTGATGAAGATATTTAACCCCAAACAGTCTATCTCCTGCTTCACAAAACTTCAGAATGTTTCACACCCCTGAGACCCTCTTCCTTATTCCCTTTCCCCATTTGTTTCAATGCCATAGATGTTTGTTTTTTACCTCTGAACCTCTATAAACTCAGTTTTACTTCAAATGTAAAACTTTCCATTTAGGATTCAGAAGTTTTTATTACCAATCTAGTTCAAAAAAGTCCTTCCGGTTGACCTTTTTTTTACTTTCAACCTTTCTAGAGTTCCCTTGCAGGGATCTAATGTCTCCATTCTGTGGTTGGTGCAATGCTGCCATCTGGTGATTGTTCTGACAAAGTGCCTGAGGCATTTCTCTCCTTGGGGCAGAACTGTTTTCAAATTTCTATGACAGTTGAGTGAGTAGTCAGTCCTGCCCAAGGCAGGGCCCACCTAGCTCTGTGAAGGGAGGTGTGTGCTGAAAAAAGGTGATTTCTGATGAATATTAGTATTTCTCATGATAACCAATATTTAATTTTAATATTAATATTAGTGGTGATTGAGCTAAAATAGATAATATTAAAATGATGTTCTATAGCAATATATACATACATATATAATTAGTCTTTTATATATAATTATATAGTGTGTGTGTGTATATATATATATATACACACACTCACACACAAATATATATTCTTTTACTATTCACATATATAATTATATATGTTATATATAATTATATAGTCTTTTATATAGCTATATATGTTATATATAATTATATAGTCTTTTATATAGCTATATATGTTATATATAATTATATAGTCTTTTATATAGCTATATATGTTATATATAATTATATAGTCTTTTATATAGCTATATATGTTATATATAATTATATAGTCTTTTATATAGCTATATATGTTATATATAATTATATAGTCTTTTATATAGCTATATATGTTATATATAATTATATAGTCTTTTATATAGCTATATATGTTATATATAATTATATAGTCTTTTATATAGCTATATATGTTATATATAATTATATAGTCTTTTATATAGCTATATATGTTATATATAATTATATAGTCTTTTATATAGCTATATATGTTATATATAATTATATAGTCTTTTATATAGCTATATATGTTATATATAATTATATAGTCTTTTATATAGCTATATATGTTATATATAATTATATAGTCTTTTATATAGCTATATATGTTATATATAATTATATAGTCTTTTATATAGCTATATATGTTATATATAATTATATAGTCTTTTATATAGCTATATATGTTATATATAATTATATAGTCTTTTATATAGCTATATATGTTATATATAATTATATAGTCTTTTATATAGCTATATATGTTATATATAATTATATAGTCTTATACTTGTGCATAAAGTCTTCATGATATATTATTGGGTATTATACTCATTGCAACCCCCCAGTAACATACTAGTCTTATATTTAGTTTTTTCCTTATGAGGTGACATACTCAAAGAGGGTAAGTGGCATGCCTGAGATCACATAGTTTGTAAGTAGGACAGTCACAATTGGAACCCAGTTGACTCCAAATTTTCTAGATGTCTCGGTTATGGAGCCTATCTGGACAGTAGTAGCATATATTGTATAGAAGTTAGCACACTTGAACTATGGGGTAGGCAAGGTTGGGGGCGGGAACAATCTAAAAGAGCATGACAAAATCATGCAGGTGGTGTTGGCAATAAAGGTTTCCTTTTGTTTAACTGATTCAGAATATTATCCAGTTAGTAGTGGGATGCTTGAGTGATAATATCTAGCTAGGGGAAAAGGACAGATGTGGAAATCAAGGCCCCCATTTAGTGTCATAAGAAAGAGTTCTGGTTCTTTGGGTACATTAAGTGCCTAGAGAAAATTCCACTGGACATAATGAGACTTCTCAAGTTCTCCCAGTCTTCACCTAGCTATCTTCAGAAACAGAATGAGGTTGGTCTGGGCATGCTGTTACCACTTTCATTACTCTTGCCAGATGCCATATTGCTTTTCCCAAAGTCAAGCCCTTTCTTACATTACACACGAGGTACGAGGTTGTGGGAGTGATAAATGAAGCACATATGTATTTATTTGTTTAATAATCCATCAGCATTATCTGGGCTAGGTGATTTCTCATCATTTGACTTATTTAATTTCTTATTGCGAATTTGGAAACCCAACAATGTTTACAATCTAGTTACTAAAAAGTTGCTTTCTAAGGTGGAAGGATTTTTAGCCTCCTGAAAAAATTAAGCCATCTCTAGATTGGCCCCATGTTTTGTTTATAGAATTACAAAATTATTCAGACATAAGCACCTGACCTCTAAAATACAATGAATAAATGTGCCTCTATTCCTGAGAGAACCATATCCGTTTCCACTATTTACTCAAAGTGAGGTCTCAAGGTCTGAGTGTTTCATAAATTCACTTAAAGGATTTCCAAAAATGGTGTTGGTTTGTTTGTGCTTTACACAAGTACCATTAATGGAAGGTAACAGTTTTATCATAAATATATTCCTTTTAGAGGATATTACTCTTTCTAACTTTTAGGAATCCTTTATGTTTATTTTTATTTGGACCAGGCTGATAAGGACCAGCCAGCACATAAATAATTGGGCTGTAATATATCGTTTTGTTCTAGTGTTCTAATATATCATTTTTAAATTTTTATCATAATCTTTTTTATATTACATTGAATCACATATATCTTTACTATGTATTAAATTTCTTTTTTCCAGCAAGAATATTATGCATATCAATCAAGACATAGACATTACTATTCACATCATCATCAAATAGCTTTTCATCATTTTTTTAGATTATTGTTATTGTTATCATTATTTTTTTAAACAATCACTACATATCATTTGGCTCATAAAAAGAATTTACCCAACCTGAAATACTTCTCAGACCCATCCAATAGAAAATACTATACATATTATCATTAACAGGTAATAAGCCGTTTCTGTGTCCCACTAATGTCATGCCTCTCTATTTTTTCTCTTGCAATCCTTCTCTATACTCTAACATACACTTTTATCCAAGCATTATAAGAAAATAAATAGCAACCATTGTATGTAAAGTTTGTATCCAGAATAATAATTATTTAAAGATTATCTGGAAAGTTGAAATAATAATGATATACCAAGAGTCCTTCACAGTTTGTGACATAAATCTCACATCAACACATAGAAAGAGCAAGAGGTTCCAAGGTCTGCCTCGCCTGTCCTTTTCACAGAGACTCAGCTTCATCAATTGAGTATCTTTGGATTCTCTACAGCTTATATAATACGTGGATGGGGAGGGAGGAGTGAAAGTTAATTCATCTTGATCTTTTCTATCCATATATCCTGTTTACTGCAGAGGGGCTCAGAGGTCTGAGTGGAGGGTCCTGAAGCCCATAAGTGGAACCTGGAGTTTTTTTGACAAATTTTTGCCCCATCTATATGGTTATTCAATGAAGGAGCTCCTGCAAAAGTGGCCAGGGCCCTTCACATAGGAAAAAAAAAAAATTGGAATTATGCAATGAGCTTTTGAAACTTTACTATCATAATCATCATTTATTTGGCACACATAGTTGACAGAAGAATAAAAATAGGTGATTTACCCCCCTTAACTCTAAAATAACAAGAAGAGTTTTAATATTGGTTGAATTCATTATAACAAGGACAGTAAAGTCTTGCATTTTACACAAGAAATGTTATAAATTAAATGTTAAATGAGTACATTTTTATAGTAAATATACAATAAGTATGCATTATTTCCTCTGATTAAAAGTTTATAAAGGTTGCATATCACAGTTCAAGAAAAATCTCTCAGGCAGCTCCTTCCATACAAACTATAAATTTTATAGTAGCAGAATGTTCATTTCTGTAGACTTTTCTAGATCTTCATTATAAACCTTGCACTACATTGTTATTATTTTTGTTTAAATAGTCTATTATATTTTTAAAAGATTTAGATAATAAAAAAATTTAATACATAACACATTTTTTTTTCTCTCAGTTCGCTAAAGATGTTATTGAACTGTCTTCTGGCTTGATTTATTTCCAATGAGAAATCTGCTGCCATTCTTATCTTTGCAACTCCATTTGTAATATATCTTGTTTTCTGGATGATTTTAAGATTCTTCTCTTAATCACTGGTGTGGGACAGTTGGATTTTGATGTACTTTCATATCATTTTCTTCCTCTTTCTTGTGCTTGGGGTTTGTTGGACTTCATGAAACAAATTTTCTTTAAAACATTTTTTTCAAATGCTCCCTCTCCTCTTTGGGATTTCCAGTTACCTACACGTTAGACTACTTGAAATTGTCCCACAGTTGGTTGATGTACTTTTCAAATTCTTTTTTTCAACTCTATGTTCCATTTAGAATAGTTATAATGGCTATGTCTTTATGTCACTAATCTTTTCTGCTGCAGTTTTCAACCTGCTGTTAATTCTATTCAATACAAATTTTACATGAGCTATTACAATTTTCATCTCTATAAGTTTAATTTAGGTCTTTTTAATGTTTTACTCTTCCCCACTTCCTGTATTTAAACTTTCCTCTAGCTTTTGAACATACAGAATATAGTTCCAGGAAGTATTTAATGTCCTCGTCTGCTAATTCTAACATCTGTGTCAGTTCAGAGTTAGTTTTGATGATTGATTTCTTTTTTCCTCCTTATTATAGATTACATATTTCTCACTTGTTTGTATGCTTGGTATTCTTTGTTATATGATAGTCAGTGAACATTTTACCTTGTGAGTACTAGATTTTTTTTTTATATTCCTATATATCTTTGAGATATGCACTCATGAGTAGATAAGTAACCTTCTTAAAAGCTGGAGAACACTAGTCAGGCCCTTTTTCCACCCTGACATCTCTTCTACCATGTAAAGTGAGGACATAGCATTTATTGCTCCACAGTTCACTGATGCACTTTTGCCCTTCCACTCTTCTGCCATGTGTAGACACAGCAAGAAGGCCTTTACCAGACACCTAATGCTACTTGATCTTAGACTTCCCAGTGTGCAGATATAAATGTCTGCTCTTCATAAGTTACCAGGCAGTGGTATTTTTTTAAACTTTTCTTTTTTTGAGAGATTTTTGCTATAGGGTACGTGCGCTCACCAGAAACACAGAGAAATAGAACGCAAAAAATCACCCCCCAGGGGGGATGGCCACGCTGCAACCCCTTCTCCTCCATTTTCCTCTTGGGATCTTGTGTTCACATGCACACGTGCCCGGCATGAGTTTAAGCACTGGGCCCAGGACTTAGAATCTAATTTTGTTTGAAGCTGAATTGAAGAATGTGGTGTTTATAATTTTAATTCTATGAAGTTAAGCCTTTCTTTATACTCTGATTTTAGGGTGAGTAGCTGGGACTTGGGCTGGGTAGGCCATCTCTGAGACTATGTCTGCACTTGCTGCTTTTCTCAGGCACATGGGCGGTTAGGACTGGTGTGAGACACTCCTATGAGGATCTGGGTGCTGCTGATCTTGTAAGTGGAGCTGTCCTTCAAGGTTGAATCTAGAATACCTAAGCAGAGACCAAGGCCATTTTTCATCCTTTGAACTTCTACTGTAGTTAAGTTGTTCAAGCAAAGGCACATCCTTTGTTTCTCACTTCATTACTAAATACTCAAGTATTCACTTTGGAATACCTTTTGGGAGAATGTTTCTTTGACTAGGAGCAAGTGTGTGTTCCCTTTTACTGTGGACTGAAGACTGCCAAAGTCTCTCTTCTGTTCTATTTAGCAGTGTGATCTGAAGGGGAATATTCTATTCAGGTGTCTGGCTGACAAAGATAGAGGTCTCTGGGTTTGAGGGTGCCAGAAGGCCCTGCCTCAGTGTCCCTTAGGCCAGGGAGTACTCAAGTATTATATCCAGTAACAATCAACTTTTCCTTTCAACCCACTTCTCAGACCAATACCCAGTCTTATTTCTCAGGACAAGCACAGCTTCTCCCTCTGCTTCTTGTATTCTAAATAGGCTAATTCCAGTCCTCCTCCCAAGAGATTTCCTATTCTGGCCTATACTTTGGTATAGCTGGAAGCATTCCTTATTAAAGAAGAGGGTGAAAAAAAAATCCCTTAACTTGGGGCCAGTCCTGTATACTATGGGTCAACTACATTCAAGTTCCAGGCCCCAGAAACTTGAAAATCACACCAGGCACCCAGATGTGTGTGTGCCCCAACTCCTGAGATGGAGAAATGGAGAAGGGATTGTGGCCCACTGGGGGGATGCTTACTCTCTCTGCCTTTCTCTCTCTGTCTCTCCCAGGCAAGTACACATACTCTTTGGAAACTTATAATAAAAATCTCATAAATTAATCTTTAATAGGGTAACCCTCAAGTTATAACCTATTTCTCTCAACCCCAATAATATATTGGGTTGTAGGAAAGTCATAATGCATTTTGCATAGAAAAATATGTTAGGACTTCTCTGACAACCCAATAAATAAATAGAATGTAAGAAAAATATAAAATACAATTATATATAATAAATTTAAATTTTATGAATCAATATAATACAACAATAATATAAATCATATTTACATACGAAGCTACAGATAAAAATGTCATGATGTTCATGTTTGCAAAGTCATGACATGCTGGCATTTAACGCTATTCCTTCTCTGACTGTTGTAGCTCTCACGGTGACAAGAGCAGTAATCTAAAACGTGAGCATGATCTTGTAGTCACATAGAGTCCAGCTGAAGTTAGCATACATTTCTTATCCAAACTTTAGGAAAAAGACTACATACACACGTGCACATCAATTGTGGTTTTTCATTGTTTTATTTGTGTGACATTTAAGGCATTTCTTTTAGGATTTTCTTCAACCTAAGTAAATTTTCATCTCATAATTGTATTATTGTTTAGTTTTAAGAGATGTTAGTTCCTCTTCCTTTGATTGGTGTTTTACTCTTTGTTTCAGGAAAACCAATGATGCAGTTTTATATGAACTCTTTGACAATTAAGAAAAAGGTACCCTCGGAATAGTGGACATTTATGGAGGATCTACCATGTGCCAGGCCCACAGAGGGTCGATCCTGGTCCTATAGGCAACACATATTCACTTAAGTAACTTCAAGGCCTCTTTCTTTCCACAGGTGCCAGTGTAGACAGAGCAAATAGCTGTCAGTCTGACAGCAGTGGGTTTCTGGAGGAGTCACTGGAACCACTGCCCCTCCAGGTAAAAGGGTTTGGCATAGAGTCCTTAGTCTCTTTCCACATGCCCTACTTCAGCCCTGGCTGCCACTCTGCCCTACCTCATCTACAGCTCACTCAGAAGGAAAGATAAATTTCAAGTGCCCACCACATTGGAAATGCACAGAAGTCACATGTCACATGCACCCAGGGGTAGCGGGTTGTAGAGTCACAATAAATAAGATACCAGGAAGCTCAGCCTCCCTTTCCTTTCTATTTTTTTTTTTTTCCAAAACAAGAAAGCTAAACCTTGTGGAGAAGAAGATCCTAAGAAAACAGTAAACTGATGTGAAATCTGAGTTTACTTTACTCCTGACCCCTAAGTTAGTGGTAATTATAAGAAAGAAAAAAAAAATCTTTAAAAATCTATTGCCTCCTCTACTTCCTGACCGATTTCCCTTCATCCTGCTTTCTCCTACAGATGCTTTCTTTGCCTAGCAGCCCATGTCCTGCTGAGAAGGAAGGTAGAAAGCCAAGGGGTCAGAGCCATGGCTTAGTATCATCCCAGGACTGTCAGCCAGAGTCAGACGAGTCTGATGCCAAGAGTATGGTGAGCACATCTTTTTCAAGCCAGGACTGGAGTGTCTTGGAAGAAAAGACCTCAACATCTGTGGGAGAGGAAGAGTCTCAGCTTGAGGCTATAGAAGGACCACTAGAGCCATTGATCCCAGATGGGACCCCTGCCAAGACTGTCACTGGGGGAGAATACCCCAGGAAAGACGGCTATTCACAGCATCTCCAGCCAGTGCCCCACATTGAACACGAGGTCACTGGAGCCACAGTCACTTCCAAACCCCAAAGATCTGTTGGGATTATGGAAACTCACACTACAGAAGTGAAGGACAGGTTTTGGAGGCTTGAAGGAGCTGAGGAAGTGCACATGAAAAGTCACCACTGTAAGCCTCAAAGGCCATCTGAACATGACTGTGCTCAGGACAGGGTCTTCTGCAATGATTCTGGAGCCCCAAGAGGAGAGGAAAGTAACAAACTCTATCCTGACACCAACCTCACTTCACCAACACAAGAATGTTCACCGCAGCATGTGCCCAAGCACAGTGAAGTCACGTCCTGCACAACTGATCTAATTCAAATATCTGAAAAGTCTATTCCCCACATAAATGAACAGCCTGGAGATACTCCTCTGGTGAAGTCTAGGTGTAGTGCTTTGAGTCAGACACCTTGGGCAGAAGTGGAGACAGAAAACCTTCTTCCAGATTCTGACTCAAGGACTGGCAATTCCAGGTCTGTGACAATCCAGATGACCTCCAAGCTGGTGATGTCTGCTCAGAATGCTATGGCCATGGGGACTGATTCTACGGGAGCAATTTTAGAATGCACTACGTGTGACTCTGTTAACACAATGGCACCAAGTCTGGGCACAGAAGCAAAACAGTTTAATGATGTTTCCATTCAGACATGTATGTGTGAGCTCAGGCCTTGGCATTGTTGTTTGGCCCCAAATAACAAAACCTTGACACGTAGACCCCAGGCCTTCACCAAATCTCTCTCTCTAGACATGGGCTTCCCTGATGTCCACCCAGTAGGCATCTGCCACACTGTACCTGCCCACTGTCATGACTGCTGTCTCCATTGCCAAGGACACAGGCCGAGCCCTGGCCTTGCAGCTTCAATCCATAGGCATTGCCTGTGCGCACATACCAACCATCCAGAGGTCCAGTTCATGAAGACTTTGAAAGTCCTTCAGGAGACTGCAGTGAGGGAACTATGTTCTGTAAGTATTTACCTCTGCAAAGAAGGGAAGGCAGTTATACCAGTGATAAACACCTCAGGAATGATGTTCAGTCTTCTTTTGCAAATGCAAGATCTCAGAGCACACCTTTCTATTTTAAATCATGAACAGCATTTACAGGGTATTTTGTTGTTTATGATGTAGTCAGAAATTTCTTCCTATCTGATGTTTGCAATCAATCACCTTTGAAGTAAGGAAGGTGAATGTTATTATTAATCCTCATTTTATTGAAGGGAAAAAAACCTAAGGCAGAGAATAATAAATTCATATGTCTAAGGCTATAAACATTAATGGATCTGTAACTCACCTGGAGTTCAGTCTAGCTGAGAAGTTCTGTGCCTTGAATTCACTTAGCTGTACGGTCTGGCATATGCAGTTGAATCTCTCAGGGCCTATTTGTAAAATAGGAAGACTATTCATGCAGCTGACAAGGGATTGTTTTAGGACTAAAAAAGATAAACCTTGTAAAGCGCTCAAGCATACCCAGACACAGGTCGTAGTTTGTGGCACATTGAAAGTTCTGGGTAATGTTAATTGTGTGGCTGCTACTTCTGTTACCAATTTTCGTGACTGCTTTATTAT
This sequence comes from Tupaia belangeri chinensis, assembly GCF_000334495.1. Classification (NCBI taxonomy): domain Eukaryota; kingdom Metazoa; phylum Chordata; class Mammalia; order Scandentia; family Tupaiidae; genus Tupaia; species Tupaia belangeri. The sequence goes on along the minus strand of NW_006209511.1, from coordinate 1,452,721 downwards.
ATTGTTCGGGTCTTTAATCTACAGCTTCTCATGTCAGATAGAGGGACTTTGGGTCCATCTTTGCTAAGCTTATTTATGAGAGGACATTGGCATTATTGAGAATTGAATTACCCCAACCTTCTTTTACCTCTTCATTTGATTAATCAAGTATTTAATGAGTTCTTCCAGTGTTCCCTCCTTAGTAGTCCTCAGGTGAGAAATGATCTAGGCCTTCAAGGCTAACCATTATTTAAAAAATTAAGACTATCACACATGAAACAACAGGTATAAAGAGTTAAGGGGGAGTTGGTATAAATAATGTGGGGTTGCAGTTATTCAAAGAGAGTAAAGAGGTGCTATGATTTATTGAGAACCTGCTGTTTACTGTCTACTAGATTACCTTCCTATTTTTTAAATTCCACAAATACTTGTTGAATGCCTATGCTAACCACTTAATTTATGTTATGCATTTAACCTTCAATTTCATCTGTACTATAAATATTTAATGGTCCCCAGTCTGTGCCAGATTCCCCCTTTTATAGGTGAGGAAACTAGAACTGAGTTTAAATTTCTCAGTGCCTCCCAACTACTAAGTGATAAGCTCAAATTCAAATTCTTGGGCCCTACATTCCAGGAAAAGATATATTTGATTTTAAAATACCTAAATTTATGTAAGTGCAACACTAACATTGGAAAGTCATTATTCGGAAGATAAAGCAAATCACTACATGGTCCTTCAACATATAAAGATTTATATAAATGTAAGATAAACAAAGAAAGTAATTACATGAAAGATTAGATAATTTACCACATCATTTTCTCATATTACAAGACTTTGAAGCATGTGGAATATTTAAAAATGAGCCATTAATCAGGGCTGAAAGAGTAAGAAAAGGCTTCATTTAGGCTTTGTGAACAAAGCTCAGTATGTTATCCAAAAGTTCAGTGGAAGAAAAGAACAAAGCCTAGTCCAGAAGGTGGCATGGAGGTTAAGGCAACTGGATCCCACATGACAGACTGCACTGTTTGAGTCCTGGACCAGCAGCTAGAAATTCATACCGGGCACATGTGCCTGTGTGCTCAAAATCCTGAGAGAAGAACAGAGGAGAAGAGTGGTCATCCTCCTGGAGAGTGCTTTTTTACTTAAAAAAAAAAAAAAGAAAGGAAAAAGAAAAGAATGAAGGCTAATACGTGGCCAGGGATTCTCTGAGGTACCAACAGACCCAGATTCAGACTCTGGAAAATAAGATCATCATCATCATCATCATCAAGGAATTTTTTATAATCTCAGGCAGAGGTTTTTCAACTACTACTAATTTTTTTTCTAGAGAGATCTTTGCTATAGGGAATGTGTGCTCACTGGAGAGACAGAAAGTGAGAAATCACCCCTCAGGAGGATAACCACACCACAATCCCTTCTCCTTGGAATTTTGGGCACACACACACACACACACACACACACACACGGCATGAGTTTTAGGTTGCTAGGTCCAGGACTCAAACTGCAGTCAACTACATGGGAGTCGAGCAATGTAATCATTATGACATCTGCTGGTCCTGGATAATTTTTGACCTCTCACCCCCTAGATGACATCCAGTAATGTTTAGAGATATTGTTAATTGTCACAGCCTGGGTGAGTGGATGGTGGTTGATACTGGCAACATGTGGATAGAGGTTGGAGATGCTGCTGACATCCTACAATACAGTTAAGCTCCAACAGCAAATAATTATTTGGCCCAAAATGTCAAAGTTGAACATCTCAGCTCTCAGGGAATAAACATCTACTTGACCTTATTGTTGGTTAGAGAAAATATTAGGGATAAAAAGGTAGCTGTAGCAGGTGAAACTTTGATAGACTAAAACAGAAAAAAAAATTACATTAAAGCTTAGAAATTAGGTACTTCAGTTTCTATGATAAAAACCAGATTACTGGTGTGACATGAATACTTGGCTTGAAAAAAGGTTATTTTTCTCATTTACATTTTAAGATAAGCTTTTCAAAGGTACACATATTAAATCATACTTAGTTTTATATTTTGCTGAAAATAGTGAATGTGCATAAATCAAAATTGTATTAAAACTTTAGAGAAAAGGTCCTTCTGGACATATCTATTATTATTCCTTCAGTATAGATGCTGCCAATATTTAGACCTTAATAAAATTCTATTGATCAATAGTTTCTGTTCATATCACTACTCTGAAAAATACTATAGGGCTGGCCCTATAGCCTAGTGGTTAAAGGAGTCTGAAAACCCATGGGTGATTGAGGTTTGAATAGCAGTGCCAGTGTCATGAAAAACACACCTGATACATGTGCATGTGTGCCTAATCTTCTGACAGGATGTAGAAATAGAGAAGGGATTTTGGCATGACCACACCCCGTTAAAGGGTGCTTTTTCTCTCTCTCTCAGGCAAGGACATTCACCCTCTGACAATGAAAACAAAGCAAAAAACAAAAGCAATTTAAATCATTTATTGATTGTGTTAAGAAGAAAAATAACAAACATGTATCTGTAGACTAAGAAGCTAGAAGTCTATTACATCAAATTGTCATTTAATATTATAATCAGGTGTCTATGGCAACAGTTGTATATTGATACTTGATTTGACTATCATTTATTTGGTGTCAGAACCACCAGTGAAAAAAAGCAAAAAAGGTGATACAGTCTTCCATGTCACAAGCAGATAATATGTCTGACATAGTTGGGGTGCTAATGAGGTAATTTGACATAGACGGGGTGCTTTTGATAAATGCAAACAAAAAAAGGTACCAGGTTCTAAAGTGGATAAGGGTGAGACAATACAGGTGACAGGAGGATGCTAATTCATACAGCACACCAGAGAACCTGGTCGAAATAAGTATAGCCCAGTAGAATGGTGAATAGGAAAGGTTTGGGCGTGTCCTTATAAATGTGTAAGGGCTGGTTCTGGAGACAGAACAGTGGGACAGCTACTGGGAGCATATCTGCAGACAAGAGATGGCCCTAGAGAAATTCAGGAACAGGAACCCAGGGCCAGGTACAAAGAAAGGTGTTGTTTAGGATAAGGACAGAAGATTAAACCTGAACAACTGCAGTTGAGTATAGGGCAGAGGTCTTCTCATTATTCCTACCTTGTATCAATAGAAGGCCTTGGGCCTGAGAAGCCCCAGCTGTGTAGAAAAATTTAGTAGCTGGAAACAGGTGATCCTTGTGATTTGACACTGTGGAATATCAACACTTCTGCAGGAAATAGAGAGGTTTTGTGGCTTATTATACCCAATGGCCATCTTCAGACTTGTGTATAGGTTTTAAACAAGTAGGAGTTTAAATAAGTGTAAATGCCACCCTCCCACGGCTTCTAACCTTGCATTACATTGCCTAAGTTCTCTCTTCTTAGAATTTGCAATTTTACAAGACCAGCAGAGCAGGCGGCAGGGTGGTTAGGGTGCTAGACTCCACATGGCTGACAGAGGTTCAAGTCCCAGACCTGGCAGATTATTTTTTTATATTCTCTTCCTGTGTCTCACTTTGTGTCTGTCTCTGGTGAGTACGCATGCCCTATAGCAAATTTTTAAACAACTGCAATTTTACAAAGAAGAGGTACACTTATATCAAATTGATTTGGCATTGTATCCCTGCTGAAACAACTACTACACAAGATTTTACTAGATGACAGTGCATTTCTCTTCCTGTAGATCCAAGGAGCCAGAATCACTCACAGAGCACAATCAAAATTACACCTGTAAACACATGTAAGAGAGCAAGTGAAAATAAGGGATTACTTTTTTTTTTTTATAAGAGGAAGTTACTTAAAGAACAAAGATGTGCAGCATCTACTATGACTGAGCCTGGGTTTGCAAATCCTAAAAAAATATTCTGGAGAAAAATGTCTTTCAGTTAGACACTCATTGCTAGCTAGGTCTAGAAAAACTATTTATACAAGAATTTAACTGGGCTGGTCCCATAGTCTCATCATTGGAGGAGTTAGATCCTACTTGGTAAATCATGGTTTAAATCCTGATCCCAGTGGCTTGAGAAAAACAAGTTATGTGTGCCCCAAACTTCAACAGGATTGGAGAAAAGGAGAAGAAGGGATTGTGGAATGACCACAGCCCGGGGGGTTGCTCCCTCTCTCCCTCTCTCTGGCAGGGCACAGGCCCTCTTTCAATTAAGAAAATTAACTAGAGGGGCCAGCAGGTGGCATAGTGGTTAAGGTACTGGACTCCCACATGGGTGATTGCAGTTGGAATCCAGGACTTAGCGACTTGAAACTCATGCTGGGTGCATGTGCCTTCATGCCCCAAATCCTGAGAGAAAGGAAGAGAAAAGACTGTAGCATGGCCATCTGCCCTGGGGATGATTTCCCACTTTTTCTCTCTCTGTCTCTCTTTGCTGAGTGCCTGTGCCCTATAGCAAAAAAACTCTTTAAAAAAAATAAAAAAAATAAAAAAATCTAACTAGAAAATAGATCTTGAAGTAAGTGGGAATTGTAAGTAGGGATGAATAATGCTTCTTACATGACAATGGGAGTTCTAAACAGAGGAAATTGAAGGCAATTTTAGATAAAACACTTAAAAGACTCAAGGCCAGCTGGTAGCATAGTGGTTAAGGCACTTGATTCCCACATGACAGACTGCAGTCCAAGTCCCAGACTTGAAGGTTTGAAAATCACTCTGGGCACATGTACATGCATGCTCAAAATCTCAGGAAGAGAATGAAGAAGAAGGGATTGCAGCATGGCCATCTTCCCTGGGGGTGATTTCTCACTTTCCCTCTCATTGTCTCTGTCTCTCTGCTATTTACAAGCACACATACCACATTGCAAAAATCTTAAAAAACAAACAAACAAAAAGAGTTAAAGACTCACAAAAACACCCCCGCCTCACCTCCCTTACATTGTAGTATGTAACATTGCAGCGAATATTTGACTGATTGGTAAAAACTATTTTTGTGGTCTTGTGGTTTATCTAATACAATAGATTATTGACATAAATTCTTATATGTGAGTAAATTCTTCACAATGATGCATTAATTTTAAACAATGGCTTGTTGATTAATTACATTATTACATATAAGCAAATTCTTCAGAATAGTTTCATTTATTTAAGAATTATTTTATTTATTTATTTTAATGTGACCAGAGAGGGACAGAGTGAGAAAGAGCGAGAGAGATGGAGAATGAGAAAGCAAGCCACCAGGTCCAGGACTCAAACCATGGTTGGTCATGTGGGAGTCCAGTGCTTTTAACCACCACACCACCTGCCAGCCCCCAGAATAGTTTAATTTTTAAAAAAAGGTTAATAAATGTGGCTGGCTGGTGGCACTGGACTCCCACATGGTCAGACATGGTTTGAGTCCTGGACCTGGCAGCTTGAGACTCAATCCAGGCACATGTGTGTTCATGCCCATCTCCTGAGAGGAGAATAGAGAAGAGATTCCAGCATAACCATTCCCCATGGGGGCTTATTTCTCACTTTGTCTCTGTCTCTCAGGAAGCACACATTTCCTATAGAAAAAAATTAATAAAAATCTTTCAGAAGTATCAGAAATAAGATTTCTGAATATTAGAAAATTCTTCTTGAGCCACCAGGTTGCAAGGTAGTCAATGCACTGAATTCCACATGGCCAACCAACTGCATGGTCCAAGTTCCAGACCTAGTGTCTTGAAAAACACACCAAGCACATGTGAATGTGTGCCCAAAATCCCAAGAGGAGAATGGAGGAGAAAGGATTGCAGTGCGGTCATTCCATCTGAGGAGTGATTTCTCACTTTCTCTTTCTCTCTGTCTCTCTTGATAGTGCATGTGCTCTATGGTAAAAATCGTAATTAAAAAAAAAGAAAATACAGTTCCTCTATAAGGTTTATGATTTAGGTTAAAGGGAAAAAAAACATACAAAATTTTAAAAGTAGCATACCAATTCAAAAGTGAAAGTTCATTTTTTTTTTTATTAGTATTGCTCTTACTCTTTTTTTTTTTTTTTTGGAGAGGGCTATAGGTTGCGTGTGCTCGCCAGGCAGACAGAGAGAGACAGAGAGACAGAAAGCGAGAAATCACCCCCCATGGGGGATGGACACGCCGCAATCCTTTCTCCTCCATTCTCCTCTCGGGATATGGGGCACGCATGCACACGTGCCCGGCGTGAGTTTTAAGCCATCAGGTCCGGGACGCGAACTGCGGTCGACTACACAGGGGTCCAGCAACATAGCCATTAAGCTAACTGCTGGTCCCACTCTTGAAGTTAAAGTTTGTTGTAATGGGTCAAGGTTAAAAAGGCAGACCTAGCATTGTATTTGGCTATAATCTAGCCTTTATAGTCAAAAAAAAGAGTTTGACATATTTTCCTTCTTTTTTATTTATTTTTTGTTTCTTATCCCAGTTTTCTTTATTCTAAAATTACTTCTATACATGTTCCAGGGCTGAAAATGTATTTTTTTTTTTTTTTTTTTTTTTAGTTTTTTTAAATGTCCATAATGTGG
>NW_006209511.1:1441890-1445573 GCF_000334495.1 Tupaia belangeri chinensis | reverse complement strand
TTTTTTTTTTTTTTTTTTTTTAGTATTTCTAAATGTCCATAAGATGGCAGCATCTCAGAATCTTCCACATCACTTCCTTCTGAACAAATACTTCATCAGTTATTCCCAAATCCAAGCCCTCCCCCCATTTATGCCTTTCAATCACAAAGATCACCCCAAAATAACTAGATGGACATAAAATTCCATGTTTATTATGGAATTCAGCCTACTTGAGCACTATATTTCTATGGGCTTGGCATTACTGCCCCTAAAACGCTGAAATGAATTTTAACCAGTTAATCTGTCTTAGTTACTCACAGGAACCTACTAGAATAACTTAAATAGCTAATTTCTAAGGAACAAATAATTTCCCCATGTGTCTGCTATGCTGTCTTCCTTGCTGTGACTCAGATTTTAGAAGAAAAAGAATAAAACAAGAGACCTAGGTTTGGAATCTGACTGCCATTTTTTGACTATGGAGAAGTTAACTGACCATTCTGTGTCCAAATACTTATCTAAAAAATAAGCACTTCATGGTCTCCAAGATCTTTTTTAGTCTTTAGATCCAGAATGTAGTCATCTTTCAAATATTTTTGCCAACATCAATAACACCTCAAAGATTCCCCTAACTGGTTCACACTGATGCAAAAGCTGTTAGAGAATATTACTAAGCAAAATATGTTTCCAGTATCAGAATTAGCTGATAGAATAAAAGCTGAACTCTCAAAGATGGAAAATTTTCAACATAATAATAGTATTACTAGGAAATTTTTTCTATTATAATTTTGGTAAAAATAACTATCATTTAATAAACACAAATGTCACTTAAGGTCACATAGGTAGTGATTCAAGCATTCTGGGTCATGAATCTATTCAAGGCATGATCCAACCTAGGCTACAAAACAGGGGAGTCAGCTTTCATCACAGTGCTCAAAAAGTGGACTGGACTTAAAAAAAATAATAGATGCCTTAGTCTAAGCAGTGAAAACAGATTTTATTCAGTAACTGCTGACACTAGGGAAAAGAGCTGAGTTCTAATCTGACATGTGCAGAGGTGATTTGGGCATTTTAAAGAGAGAATGAGGGAGAGGGGAGAGCAAAGGCTCAGTAGTCAGAGAAATGAAAAATTATAGAGACAGTATAGACATCACTGGGCCAGCTGGATTTGTGAGCTGGCAGTTATTGAAGTTAGGACTGTGCCCTTCCACAGAGACTAGGAGACAGAAGCTCTTGCCATTCAGATGACTGCATTTCAAAGGAATATTTCTCAGGTCCTTGAGGAAGATACTTCTGAGTTATAAGAGATACATATTCGTGGTTGTAAGCCACCTTTAGTAAATGCTCTAAGAAAGGGAGATGAAGAGGCCTACTTTCAGATGTTGGCTAGAACAAACGGTAAATTTTTCTGGCAGCATTGGGCTTTCTCAGGTAGGCATTTTAAAGGGGAATTGAAGTTGGAGCTGGTCCTAGGGACACAGTCTTAAGCTATTTAAAGCTATGCTAGAATTTTGTCAAGTCTCCTACTTAGCACATGGAGCTGTTCTGTGCAGAGAGTTTTGAGGTTTTCAGGGGCTATAAGAATGTTCAAATTAGAATGCCAAGGTGAAAGCACAAGGCAGACTCAAAGCAAAAACAATGTGGAACAGAGTGGAGAGTGTAATCAGAGTTCAGTTCTAGATCCCAACCGCTAGAGAGGATTGGATACCTGTTTTGCCTAACTCTGAATGGACTTGTTAGCTTGGTGAAGCTGATTCTGCAGATTTTATCCTGCAAAGATTGTAGCTAAGCAAGGCTAAGACTGATAAAAGGATATTCTAAGCAGATTTTCTTTAATCAAACACAGTATCTCATCAAATGTGTTCGATGTTATTGATTCTCAGAATAAGACAGTACTCAGCACTAATCACCTTTTTGGAGCACAAGCCCTCATCCTCATTCTGGCCCTTCCCCCTCCTGTCTTCTGTTATGTCCTTACACTATTACAACACCTAGTCCTACAGAATCCTTTCTAGGCTCCAGGACATTAATGATCATCAACCAAGAGCCCCCAACAACCACTGCTCTCCTGTCACAGCCAAGTATTGCCTCTAGTTGCTTTGAGAATGCAAAAGTTGGACTTTCCCTAATCTTTTCCCTATACATTAGCAATAGGACTTTGCAAACAGAAGAACCCAAGTGCAGAAGTTGGTTCCACCATGATGAGCTCTCCAGTGAATCAGTTGTTTCTAATTGTTCTCAGTGTACAGTCCATGACATGGAAGCCATGAAGACGGTATGCCAGAGTTTCCGGGAGCACTTAGAGGAAACTGAGCAGCACCTTGAGGAACAGCAGGCATTCTTTTCCAGGGATATGTCAGAGGAGGAAAGGTAATTATCTAAGGGAGCCATAAAACTAAGTACCAGCTCACACACCTGGAGCAAAGAAAGGTAATCAGGGCAGGACAGATGAGCACCCTGGAGCAGGGCTAATGAGAAATCTGCCAGCTTTTGCTTTGCTTTCATGGTCTCATTCTTGCTGTCTCAGTGGGTGTCTGTGAGAACCATTTGCTAGGTAGGAACACTTATTATTTAGAGCCAGGGCTATTTGGAAAGGTCAGAAGGGTAGTCAACTGGAATGATGTGTATTGCCAGCAGGATATCTTTAATCAATGTAAATGGGGTTCACGCAAATGCGAGTTATGGGGATTACTAGAGTTTTGAAAATCTGCATTACTTTCACATAGATTAAAAATATATCCCAAAAGCAGATTGGTCATTTGTTGCTAGAGCTAAGGAATAGACATGAGTTTAACTATAAAGGGTCAGAGAGTATTTTTCTTGGGGAGGTGGCAGTACTTTAAAACTGGAGGTACTAGCAGTTACACTACTCAGTAAGTTTATTAAAAATAATTAAATTGTACTCTTAAAACAGAATAATTTAAGGATTAATAACTATACCAGTATAAAATTGTTTTAAAAAGAAGATACCCTGCCATAGTAATATTTCTATGTCTACAACAACGCAAATAAAGAAGGTGACAGTCTCTTTAAAATATGCAAAGGCAGAACCTACATTAGGAAAGGACAATGGAAGACTACACCTGAGGCAATTGTTAAATTTGATTGTTTTCTATTATTTTCATACAGAGAGGAGGCCAAACAACTGCAAACTTTACGTGGGGCCCTGAGACAGCAGGTGGCAGAGCTGGAATTCCAGTTAGGAGACCGGGCACGGCAAATCAGAGAAGGAATTCTACTGGTATGTATGGTGTGAGCAGGTATGGAGATTGACTGTATCCAACCTGCCACAGGAGGCTGCAAGACAATGCATTACATGAGAAACTTGATTATGCAATCATGTCATACTCTAGGGTTTGTTTTCACACCTGCACTTTAAGTATAAAAACCAAGTACCTTGGTTTGCTCAAGATCACACAGCTGGCTAATGGTGATCCTAGACTAGAACTGAAGTTCACCTAACTCCTTTGACAGTCTTTCCATCTGCCTCAAATTTAAGAGAGAAATACTATTAGCTGATTTTCCTAATTTTCCAAGAATCACAGGAATGGTGAAACTTACCTTCAAAAGTCAGTATGTGCTGGGAACCAGCAGTTAGTGTAATGGCTATATCGCTGGACTCCCACGTAGTCAACCACGGTTCGTGTCCCGGACCCGGTGTCTTAAAACTCACGCTGGGCGCGTGTGCGTGCGTGCCCAAGATCCCA
>NW_006209511.1:1351051-1441756 GCF_000334495.1 Tupaia belangeri chinensis | reverse complement strand
AAAAAAAAAAAAAAAAAAAAGTCAATATGTGCTGTGGCCGGCAGGTGGCATAGTGAATAAAGGTGCTGGATTTCCACATGACCCACCTTGGTTCGAGTTCCAGACCTGGCAGCTTGATCTCTCGCTTTCCCTTTCTCTCTCTTGCTGTCTCTCTCTGGTCAAGTTGAAACAGAATAATAACAAATAGAATTAAATAAGTAAATAATTCTTTAAAAAGAAAAATCAATATGTACTAAGTCACTACTAGAACCTGCTGCTAACTCAAAGAGCCTATTGTAGAGAATTTGCCACCTTATAGATATCTTTCTCACAAATCTGAGTTACCTGTTTGAGGAGAATCTGACAAGTTGTCCAGTTTTCTTGTTTTTGTTTTTCTTACAGCAACTGGAGCTTCTCACAGGGGAACCACCTGAACATGATACATATCTGCATGAATGTAACTGGACAGAAGAAAACAATTGCCAGACTTCCTGTGCTAAAATCCACCTGACCAAGGCCCCTGGGGCTGTCTTTCCTGCTAGTGATGGCTGGCAGGCTCCCTGCTCAGATGTGAGACAGTTGACTGCCTCGGCTCCACCCACCTTGGAAAACACCAGGGTGTCTCCTCCATCACCAGCTCTGACAGAGTCAGGTCCAGCTCCTATGTCAAGTTGTCCTGCTGGAGAAAAAGATATGAACATCTTCCTCTAGATCAGAAAGAGTTTGATCACCTTTATGTAAAATGTAAGAGTCTTGACTAGCTGTAGTAGTAAGGAAATCTAAATTTTCTACCAACCCTTCATCAGCAAGATTTTTCATATTCAGTCCTATGGTTAAATCCAGGAGAAACAGAATATATTAAGACTCACTCAATATAGAATACTTGAGCACCTATTACGTGCCAGGCATATGGTTTATGATAACCATATAGTATTTGTTTTCTCCTCTGCTGATACTTATGACTAGAGGAGGAGACAGAATATAAACACACACACACACACACACACACACACACACATATATATACACACATACTGTTATAATTAAAAATAGTGGAAGTGCCTTGAAGGAAGCAACAAGGTTTTATGAAAGAGAATACAGCAAGGAGTCTGTGTCTGATTTAGATGGATATTAGAAGGGCCTGACTCAAGAAGTGACAGCAGACAAGGGAAAAAGAATCCAGGCCCAGAGATACAACTATCCAAAAGCCTTGAGACATTGGCCAGTGGACATGTTGAGGAAGTACCTACCAGGTGCAGGGAACTCTTCTAGTGTTGGAGACAGCCATGGACACAACAGAATTTCCATTCAAGAGGAGTTGGATAAAGAGGGAGAGAAAAATCAACAAATTGATAATTTCAGTAATTATAGTGCCAAGGAGAAGACAATGTGATAATATTGCAGGAAGGACATGGGAATGCAAAAAGTACCACCTTAACCAATGCTTGGGGAAGGCCTGACCAAAAGGCAGTTATTTGGGTAAGACCTGAATATTAAGGCTGAGGCCATGTGAAATTCTGTGGAAAGAAGATTTAGAGGAGTGGAAAGTTCACAGATTCCACATAGGAACAGTTGAGTGCAAAAGGTGACGAGTGTGGCCAGGCCAACTATAGGCCCTGGCCTACAGTCTGAGAACCTGAATTCTTTCCCCAAGTGGGGGTAAGAAAAACAGCATAGGATTGTTGAACAGAATAAACACAGTGAATCACATGCAGTGTTTTATCCACTGGCCAACACATAGTAAGTGCTCAGTATATGTTAGCTAATATTACAAATGCACTTGCCAAGAACTCAATGAATGTAAACTATAATTATTATCTTCCTTCTGTTGATAAGTACTCTGTTAGCAAAGTGCTTTTTGCACAAAGAATATTAACAAATTCTTGATGAATGAATGAGATGGGAATAAATTCAGTCTCATGAGATAGTAAAGAGAATGATTGATGGCAGAAGCATTATTTTAGTTTGTAGTGGGTACTAAATTTAGATTTTAAAGGGAAGCTTGTTTGTGGCTTATTTCGACAATCAAGCAGGTAAGTTCAAATGTGATGGAGGAAATAAAGGAAACTCATTGCTTCTGGAAGAAAGATAGCATGTGGAATCTCTAGAGAGCTCCACACATTTCGTGGTATTTCCTGGTTTATTCTTCTAACTCTCCAATAAAAAGCACAAACAGGGAACCAAAATGTAGAAAGGCTTCCCCATCCTGCTCAGAATCTTTGCTGTTTTCAGTACCATGATGAACTGATTGCCAATGTACTTTCAGATATTACCCCTGATTCTCAGACTTTCAGACTTGGTCTGAATCACACCATTGTTTTCTGACTCATATAAATATATATATATATGCATATATATTTACAGAATAAATTTACATATGTGTGTATTTACAACTATAATAGATATCTTATTCTAATGCTCTATCTATCTGTACCCAAACACACCATTGATATATATCCTTATTATTTCTGCTTCTCTGAGAACCTTGACTAATACAGTAAGGAAGAGTTAAGATACAGAAAGAATGGGGCCAGTAGGTGGTGTGGTGGTTAAGGTGCTAGACTTCCATATGGCTGGCCACATTTTGAGTCCCAGATCCAATGGCTTATAAAATCACACCAGGCACGTGGGCATGCATGCTTGAAATCCCAACATAGGTAAATGGAGTAGAAGGGATTGTGGTGTGGTCATGATTTCTCACTTGGCCTCTCTGTCTCTGTTTCTCTCTGGTGAGCACACATGCCCTATGGTAGAGACCTTAAAAAAACAAAGATATTGAGAAACTGATAACCTACAAAGGCACACACTGAGTCCCACAGTTTATTATTAAGTCACAGAGCTGGGTGGTTAAATCCAGGGTGTGGGATTTAAATCAGATTCCACTAATTGTTATCTGTGTTGGATAAACTACTTAACTTCTCTAAACCTCAATGTCATCATCTGTAAATAAAGTTAATGCTTATATAGTCCTTTAAAGCAAGTCTGGAACTTGGTTATGGCTCAGTAGATGATAGTATTGGTGATCAGGATAACGATAATAACAATAGTAGATGCAGTTTCTGAAATATGTACTTTCTGGTAAGGTACTGGGCTAAGTATCTTAGGTACATTATCACTTATCCTCACAATAATTCTGAGAGAAATTAATCTGCACACACACGCACACACACACACACACACACACACACACACAGTTACTTAAAAAGAATGTGTCATCTGAAGTTCAACAACTAGTAAAGGATAACTCTCTGTTTTCCTGACTTGCCAAATCAATGGTTTATCATATGGATCTGCTAAGCCTTGGGGCTTATGTGGAGTCCACTCATGGGTCTAGACCAACTAGAGTAGGTCTGTGTCTATCTATATTACATATCAGACTTAAGTAGAAAATTTATTTTAAAAACAAGTAAACATACAAACAAAATTACTCATTGCTATAGAAAAGTTTGAAAAATAATGCCCTGTGCAAGTCACATCTGTCTCAAAGTCATATATAGGCTCTGAGTTGCTTTCATACAAGGACATGACTACCACCACATAGGATTCTCTTGGAACCCACCATCTAGGAACTCTCAGCTAACTTTCTTCTTGCCCCAGTGTGAAGAATAATAGTAAGAGTCATTGAGAAGTCCCTAAATGTTTATATGGGGAATCTTACTATGCTATCAATAAGTCCCAAGATACTGTGTTCTTTCCTCTTATACATTGAATCAGGAAAACCCAGACTGCATATTTGAAAACAGAGCAGGTCATTGCAATAAATATTTGCAGGAAGTAAATTGATATGCTACCTTACTAAACATAGCAAACTTGTAAATTCTAAAACCAAACTCAGGATTGGAGTAGTTTCATTTAAACGGAAAAGTTAGCCAGGGAGCAGTTTGACCTCTCTAACATCAAAGTACAGGGTCTTTCCATGTATTAATATTATTCCATCCAGATTTCGTTTCAGTATTCAAAGCCAAAAAAGTGAATAGAGAGAAGCAATTTGAGAAGTAATACTTAGAAACTCAAGTCACATATTTTTCTTGTTTTTTTGTTATGCATGAGTGGAGACCCAAGATGTTTGTTGGAAACAAAACGATGAAATCTTGAAGGTTGTTCTGAACCAGAGCATATGCCTAGGCCATGTAGATTTGTGTAAGAAAATTCATTTTTTTTCAGCCCACAGAAAAACATTCTCTATAAATGCATCCCATTAGATTTTATTTGTTTAACAGATATTCCCTAATACAAGGAGTTTTGTTTTCAGAGCTAGAGCTTTTTTCTACTTCAAAAGGAAATAATTCTGCTAAAGATTAAAAAAAAAAAAAAAAAGGTTTCCTAATTACATGAGAATCTGGTCTATTATAATTGTTTTTTCTTTGCTGGAGAAGCCATCTTCTGTGCTGTAACACAAGTCAAGTGAAATAGAACATTTGTGAAGAGGTTAATTTCCCTTTGAGACCAAAAAGTTCCTTAGTGTTCTCTTGTGGGATAGTGGGTAGCATATCCAATATCAAATTGTAATTGAACATCAGAATAGCTGCCATGATTTGCAAAGACTATGAGTTATTAAAAATAATATCAAATTGCCTTTCTTGAAAATTTTTAGAACATGGACAGAAGCCAAAAGGTAGATTGCACCTTTCTCTGACCCAAACTCAGCTCCTCTTATAGTCTGATTTTAAAACATTACCAGAAGGTTGGTATGCATTATTCCCTCTCTAAGTCTGTCTCCAATTAAGTAAAAAGAGAACTCTCCACATCAATGATTTCAAGGGACCAGCAGTTGGTATGTCGTTGGACTCCCCTGTGGTCAACTGCTATTTGAGTCCCGGACTAGGTGGCTTAAACTCATGCCCAGCATGTGTGCGTGTGTGCCCAAGATTCCAAGAAGAGAATGGAGGAGAAGGGATTTTGATGTGGCCATCCTCCCTGGGGGTGATTTCTCGCTTTCTCTCTGTCTCTCTCTTCCTGGTGAGTGCACACGCCCTATAGCCAAAAAAATAAAAAAATAAAGAATGATTTTAAATCATAAGAATCAAACTAACAAATTGTCCTTTTTGGATACTTTAAAAACTCAATGCCCTCTATACTCAGAGCAAATCCTCATTTAATCTATTTACCAGAAAAATGGAAGTGAAGGAAAA
Source organism: Tupaia belangeri chinensis (assembly GCF_000334495.1). Lineage (NCBI taxonomy): Eukaryota > Metazoa > Chordata > Mammalia > Scandentia > Tupaiidae > Tupaia > Tupaia belangeri. Next base: position 1,436,645 of record NW_006209511.1, on the reverse strand, counting down.
CTTCACTTCCTAAATGCACCAACACTTCCTTTGTTACTATTATCAATTAAAATGTGTTTACTGGCTAATGACAATGGACCAGATTCATAGGACATCTGTATATACATTTTCAAACTTAAAATATTTGGAGATATTCTACAGGTATGTAATTTTTAAGATATAAGAAATAAACTAGATGTACAATATTTTCTCAACCAAAAGCCAAGTGTTTGTATAATTTTTTAAAGTTACATGTTTCTACATTGGATCATTCCTATTCTATGAACATAGATAGACACTGTTTTGTTAGAAGTTCCTATAAATAAAATAAAATTACTTATTTCTGCTTTGTTTCGCCCACTGATATAGTTTCTTGAATTGTTGAAAGCTATGGAACCTTGTGAACTTCACACTGCTTTAATGAGTCCATTAATATTGATGCATCAGCGGGGAAGATTTCCTGCCCTGGTCAGCAACCTTACTCTCATTCTTGTCCATCTCACTGCTTATTTTATCTGCCCCATGGAGCCCAAGTACCACCAAGCCCTCTGCTTCCTCTCTCCCCTCAACAGAGACTCCAGGGTTAAGTGGTATAAGAGGCAGATCAAGTTATTTTGTTTCATGCTTGGTCAGTATATAGTGTGCGATTTTGTATTTTGGTTTAGAAAATAATTCTCTACTTCTTACTTAATCAAAATAAATGTAGCACCATGAATTGTACATTTACTTTCTCTGAAAACTGTTTTAAGGGTGCATGTACTCCCAGTGAGAGACAGACAGGGAGAGGAAAAGTAAAAAAAAATCACCCCCTCCCCCAAAGGGATGGCCACACCGCATCTCCTCTCCTCCAATCCTCTCCTGTGATTTTGGGCATGCACGCATGTGTGCCTGACATGATTTTCAAGCTGTCACTTCTGGGACAACTGCAGTTGACCATGTAGGATTTCAGTGCCTTGACCACTATGCCACTTACTGGCCCCTGAAAATTCTTTTAAAAATAGATATGGTCTGGCTATGGTTCATACTGTTAAGATGCTGAGAGGGGTGGGTTGGGAGGGGGTTCAGGAAGATTGTGGCAGCAAGAACCTGTCTTAAATAATAACGATAATAGGGATATTCTTTGAAATTTAGAAGGTTTCCTTTCTTGCAGTTTGGTAGTCTATTTTCCGAAAAACTAGATTGCAAGAATTCTTTGTGTAGCCACCTGCAAAATATTCAGGTCATTTAAAAACTATAGCAAAAACTTCCAACTTCTTTTTGCATCTTCTTGGATCGCACACCATGGATCACATGACCTTGCTCGCCCCTCTATAAATGCTTATTGAAACAATTAAACTGCTTTACTTTGTATAAAATAATGTTGTGAGATTTCATTTATGATCAAAGTGAGACATTTAAATATATCTATGTAAAGTCCACTTTACTACATCATATAACATTCCCATTATAAAGACACATAACAGAAATTTTTCTTGAATATCTACCAAGAAAGGTTAGTGTATTCTGGAGCAACTGATTTATTTACTTTGAAAATTGATAATCCCCCTTGCTTATTTTGTATGGTATTTCCAGTTTGATTAGGAAACTCAGAGATTATATTGTAGCCCTCCTCTGGCTAAAAGGAGTACAAAACATTTTGAACACTTACCGTTTCTGACTTTATCTTTTTTCCTAATCCTATTTTTCCATTATGATTTATTCATCTTTTTATATAATTGTATGTTTTATGGTTCTTTCTGCAAATCATCTCAAATCTCTTGCATAGGGTTATTATGAAAACTAATCAATTAGAAATACATATGTACTTAAGTATGCGATATATATCTAGAGAAAAACAGCAGTAATACTAATTAGAAAGTCAGTCAAACTATAAATATATATTGCATTTCAATTATAAATAAAACACTTAAAATTACATTGACAGTATAAAGAAATATGATGAAGTTCCTGGTTGCAAGGGACATAGTCTTATTGAAGAGAGTGGAGATAAGCCCAAGACAAGATAATACCAATAAAAGCAACAAAAGTTTGGTACTGCAGGAAAGGTACTCAAATTGATTATCAAAGAAGTCTATGTTAATTAATTTTCCATATTCAGAATCACATTGATGAATACAATAGCCTGATGACTATTTCGAGCACTCAATTGGGAAGCATATATTTTTGTATGTGAAACAGTGTAAATCAGAAAGTGGATTTATTTCTAGGACATATTATGTTATTACATGCAGGATTCAGTGAAGAAGCTGCTAAGGCATTGTTAAAGAAAACTTTAGACAATTTAATTTAGTGGCGCTTAATTGAGAAAAAAAGATTCAAATTGGGTAGTTCCCAGAAATGGCTTCCAAGGAACTCTGGGTAGCCTCATGGTCCAGTATATTTATGGTCCAGAAAGGGAAAGTGACACCAGCAGGAACAGGAAAGTGACCACAAAAATAGAAGTGGGAATACGAGGTAGAGAAATAAGTGGATTGATTTTATCTTCAAGTTTAAAAGGCACAATGTCTGTGATTGTCTGAAATATCGCTTCTGTAATTAGCTGTAACTTAGCAACTTACTAAGGAAGCAGTTTTCCAAGAGAAGTCATAGTTTGCTTACAGAAGCTAAAGCAAGAGTACAGAGGCTTCTCAGTCTGATATACTTGAACGACATTGTAAGCCGGTTGAGTGTCACCTCCTGTTGATTCACCTGAGAATCATTGACCCTATGGGAAGAGACAGTCTTCGGGAGAAAACAGGGTTTTGGGAATATTGTTTCTAAGTAAATCAGAAATTTAGATAACAAATGATATTTAATGACAGCCTCTTTAGATTGTATTACAAAGCTAAAGAAGTTGTAGATTTTGACTTGACATCTAGAAATGATCCTAAATGATGGTACATTGTGCTATTTCCTATCTTCCATGACAGAGAAGAGCTTGAAAAAATATATATGCTCTTCATGTATTTATTTCCCATTTACCTGGCACAGTTTCTTCTCTATTTCTTCTGCTCTGCTGAAATAGCTGCAAAATTGACCAATGATCTCTTAAATGGAAAAACAATCAAAGTGTTCTTGTCTTTATTTGAATAATATAAAGTCATGTAGCAGTGTTTAAAATTTAGTATATAAAATCAAACCCTATTTCTTAAAATTGTACTAACTTGGGGGGCAAGCAGATGGCATAGCAGCTATGTCACTGGACTCCCACATGGTCAACCATGGAAAAATCCTGGACCCAGAGACTTGAAACTCATGCCAGGTGTGTATGCGTATATGCCCAAGATCCCAGGAAAATAATTTAAAAGAAAGTATTGCAGCATGGCCATCCCCCATGGGGGGGAGGGGTGATCTCTCACTTTCCTTCTCACTTTCTCTGTCTCTCTCTCTCTCTCATGAGCACACAGGCCCTAAGGAAAACCCACTAAAAATCTGTTGTATTAGCTTGAGTAAACTATCTAATCTCTCTGAGTTATCATTCTTCATTTATATATAAACATAACAAAACAGAACTCACTACCAAATATAACAAAAATATTGATTATGAAAGTACCTACCTCATAGGAATGGTTTTAGAGATTGGGGTAACCAAATATAACAAAAATATTGATTATGAAAGGTTTTAGAGATTGAGATAAAATGATAACATTGGGCAAATGACAATGCCTAGAAAATGTTTAGCATAAGGCATGGCAGAAAATTATGTCAATTATTAGGTCTGTTTGTAGAATGTGAAACAGTTAACCTGTTTGGCCATGCTCTTCTTAGAAAGTTTCTCCCTTTGTCCATGCTGTAACATGGTCTATATTGTTTCTTTCATCTCATTTGCCATCCTTCTTCATTTATCTTAGGAATTCCTCTCTCTGCTTACTTGATATTGATCTTGTATTGATATTCTCGAATGCTCGCTCCTTAAATCCCTTGTCATTTCTCCCGAGCAATCCTGTTTCCACCTATGATTGTCCAAATGTAGATGCCTTTCCTATTCACATCTCTATCTTAAACTTAATTCTGTAGTCCAGCTGGCTGTTGGGCTCATCGTCTTCCTTTCCAAACTAGCTGTATGTGGCCTCCATGCCGACATGAGATAATGACACCATTATCTCCTTTATTTTGTTGGATGCCAGTCCTTCCAGAACTCTGGAGGACTGGAAAACTCTAGTGATAATGTTCAAGGACACCTAGGCGTTGCTTTTATTTATTTACTCTGGAAAGACCTGCCGCTGATCTGATTTTGAGTAAGGACCAGAATATATGTTGAATGTTAAATGCTAAAATGTTCTTAAGTAAACATGCAGAGATCGTTAGTAAATTTTATTCCAAAGTTGTGATTATTAGTTAGCCTCAAGTAGGAAAAAAAAAAACATGAAATATGCAAAAATTTGCGTGATTCTCAGCCTGGATGATTTTACTCTCTGCAAACAGAATCACCTGTAGCTATATGTCCCATCAGAAATCCATTGCACCCATATTGTAATATGCAGTATCTGTCCCCTCACTGTGTGTGTACTCCATTTCCAGAAAGTTTCTGGAACCTGGACCAATTAGGAGCTCACAGTATCTTTTTGTGTCTGAGTGTGTATATGTGTATATATTTGTGTCTATGTTATCTGTGAAAGTATGAGTGAATATGTCTGGGCATACTGTGATATGTATGATTTCATCCAATTATATGTATTTAGTTTTTCTTGTCAATCTATAAATCACCTAAAATTCTGTTCCCTAACCCATAATCATAAGAGTCATACTTAAGGGACCAGCAGTTAGCATAATGGCTATGTCGCTGAACTCTCATGTAGTCGGCCGTGGTTCGAGTTCCAGACCCAGTGGCTTAAACTCACGCTGGGTGCATGTACATGCATGCCCAAGATCCCGAGAGGAGAATGGAGGAGAAGGGATTGCGGTGTGGCCGTCCTCCCTGGAGGGTGATTTCTCACTCTCTGTCTCTCGGTCTCTTTCTGTCTGGCGAGCGCATGCACCCTATAGCAAAAAAAAAAAAAAACTCTAAAAAAAAAAAAAGTCATACTTAAATCTTCTACACTCAGTAAGAAAATTATGTATAACCTTCAATTCACTTTCCTGCTACTTCCTTAGTTCTTCCCTTTTCATCTTTCCCTTAGATTACCAAGAGTCCCTAAAGTGACTTATTTTTATCTAATATTATTCCAATAATATTTGCTCTTCATACCAGAGCAACCTAAAATCTGATTGTACTGTTCTTCATTTAAGTCTTCAATAGGTTTTTATTGGCTACAAGTTGTCGTCTAAACTCTTTCCTTTGTCCTACAAAGCCCCATGACTTCAACCCTATTTGGCTTTTTCCAGTCAAAATCTCTCTTCAAACTTTGTATATTAATCATAACTGTCAGTAGCAGGCACTGCTATACTACCCCATTCCACAGTTCTTTGAGGCCCTGTTCATTTTTTTTTTTTCCAGAGAGTGTACATTCACCCGAGAGAGTAAAAGAGAGAAAGCACACCACACTGGGGCATGGTCATGCCACTATCCTTTTATCTTCACTCCGCCTTCTCATCAGGTTTGTGGGCCTGCATACAACATGCTTGGTATATTTTTCAGGCCACCAGGGTTAGGATTCAAACCAAAGTCAGCCATGTGAAATTCAGATTCTTTAACTACTGTGCTATAGGATGGGACCAGATCTGTTCATTTTATATCAAACCATTTTTACCTTTCTGTATTTTTCATATTGTATCATTTTTATTGCTCTATCTTCAAACTCATTAACTCTTTCGTTTCTCATCGCCATTCTGCTTTTGAAAATCCTTCAGTAAACTTTTCATTTCTGCTATTGTATCTATCAGCTCCAAGCCCTTGGTATATCTTCTATTTCTTTGATGAAAATGTCTGTTTTTCTATTTATTTCAAGTATTCACTCTTACTTCCTGGATCATTGTCATAAGAGGTGCCTTAACGTCTTTCTGATAATCCCCACAACTCAAAATTGACATTTGTTGATTATCTTTCCTTTGAAGGATGTGATTATTTTCCTGGTTCTTTGTATGTCAGGTAATTTTGGATTGTATCCTGGACATTTTGAAATTATGCTATGAGACTCTGGGTTCTTTTAAAGTTTTTGTGGACAATGTTGAGTTTTGTTTGCTTGCTTTCTTTAGTAGATAACATGGCTAGGTTCAGAACACAGTCCTGCAAGTGAAGACTGTGGTTTCAGTGTCAATTTCATTTTCACAGCCTTTTTATGCTATCTGTTCCATCCTGTGTATGTACCACACAGTGGTCAGTCTGGGACCTAGGATCATTTACACTTTAGTTCAATGCTGAAAGCCTTTGGCTTGTTGCATCTCATCAGTACTATGCATGCTCAGTTCTCAGATGAGCCCAAGACTTTATCCACAGAATTTCTCTAGCCACTTCTTATCTGTGAATTTCCCTCTTACTGCCATAGATTACTTTTCCTGACTCTAGCTTAAAAACTATGGTTTTATCATCCCTACGCTGTCATAAACTTCCTGTACCTGGGTCTACTTTGGGACAAAATGACAAAAGAAAAGAACCTGAGAAGTCTCTGCTGCTACACTCCTGATTCCACCTTCACTACTACTGCTACTATTGTCCTATGTGGGAATGTCTCTTTAAGGCTGGAACATGCCTGGAATAGCATTGAGAAAGGTAAAATGTATCTATTTCCTAGGCTTTGGACCCCAAAGTGAGGGGTTTGTCTTGTAGCTTTTTCTCTTATCACCTGTCATATAATTCCAAGATTCAGGCTAGTCCAGGACATATCTAGAAATATGGGAGGAGAAAAGAAAGCAGGAACTCATTTCCATAGGTGTTTTAATTTGAGCTTTTTATTCTTCTCCACAGTTGATCTGCTAATATTTATTTTTCAGAGTCCTCAGATAGTTGCATCATGTGTTGTTCAGGACTTGTAATCAATGAAAAAGCAGAGTAACATGTACTTCATCTTAACCAGAAGTGAAATTTACCAACCAAACTGTTTTTAGTACCGTTAAAGGTACTAATACTTGCTTTTCATGTGCTAAATACTATTGTAAACCCTTTGCACAATATACAAATAGAAAAATGATAAGCATCTGAGGAAATTACTGTAATTCCCATTTTAAAGATGAGGAAACAGAGGCTTACAGGAGTTAAGCAAATTGCTCAATGTCACACATGGGAAAAGAATGTATGCTCCCAGGTGGATCTGATTTCAGAACTGAACTCTCCATCACTCTGAAATAATCACAACCAGTTCTTCCATGTAACCTGTATGGGGGCAGCTGCAAACATTCAGATACAGGTAGGGATCAGGAAGCAGTCCTCTCTGAAACCCATGTTTTTCTAGCTTTCAGCATTGATTAGGTCAGGCTGAAAGATATACTTATGCACAGGGAAGGTTGAGACTTAATATTGCTTTGTGTTGGTTATTGGGCAGGTGTTTGTTTAAAGGAAGTGAAAACAGGTGTGTGGGCTTTGATTCAATTACATGATGGAGGGGGACACACTGATCCATGGCCATTTTCAAGGAGAGATGCTGATTGTACTAATTAATCATTTGTCTGTCAGAACAATATAGAGCACAATAGAAAATGATGTTCCAGTTACCATAGGTATTGCACATAGACTCATGTGTCTGGCTTCCCCAGCAACCAGATGTAACTGTTTATGATGACAGCAATTAAGAAGCAGTACCTGAATCCTCCTCCAGGATTACCATGTCTGAGAGGGTCTGAAGGAAATTTTATAAACTCTTGCCAATGGCATGGGACTTCATCCAACTGGAATTGCCTCTCAGAGGAACCTTTCCCTTCAAAAAGATTAATTGAGTCTTATTAGATCATAAGGGTATCCCTGAGCTATAACTAGAAGGGACATTTTCAATTTTGTGTCTTGGAACACTCAATCTACCTCACCTAACCAAGGCAATTTTGTTCATAGTGGAGTATCACACTAATATTCAATTCATTCTTTTATTTTTCCACTCAACAGCCAGAGTAGGGTTTTTTTATTTGTTTGTTAAAAAGAAAAGAAGAGCATAAATCAGTACACTGGTCAACTACTTAAGAATTTCCACATGGGACCAGACAGTGGTGCAGTAGTAAAACACACCATTTTGTGAGGCTGACTCACATGTGAAAGCTGTATCTTCATGTCTGGAGATCTCCCTGACTTGGAACCGGCTAAAGCTGGGTGGATCACAGAATGGAGGCCTTGTTGGGGGTGGTGCCTCTTGGTCACCCTCTCTCTTTGCCTCACATTCTCATGGAATAAATAAATAAACTACTACTAATAACAATAATCACCAGTGGCTTTTCAGTATGCTTGTAAATAAATCCTAACTCCTTACCAAGACTTACAAAGCTCTACTAGACCCAACCCTGTATACCTCTCTGATATTGTTCTCTACTTTTCACACTATGATCCAACTTATGGTCTTTGCTAATTCCTGCATATATTAAGGGCATTTTCATTTCAAGGGCTTTTCCTTTACTATTTCCTCTTCATATTTATTTTCTTAACTTACCCAGATAGTCATATGACTGGTACCTCTCATTTAGATCTCTGTTCAAGTGTCACATCTTCAAGAATAGTTACTTGACAACACCACCCAAAACAGGGCATCTTCCAACACACATCTCAACATATATATTTTTTCTTTTTTTGGAGAGGTTTTGCTATAGGGTGTGTGCACTTGCCAGAAAGAGAGATAGAAAGGGAGAAATCACCCCCCGGGGGGGATGGCCACGCAGCGATCCCTTCTCCATTCTCCTCTCAGGATCTTGGGCATGCACGTACATGCGCCTGGCGTGATTTAAGTCTCCAGGTCCAGGACTTGAACCACGGTCGACTACATGGGAGTCCAGTGACATAGCTATTACGCTAACTGCTGGTCCCTCAACATATTCTATAGCCACCTACCCTACTTTGTTGTTTTCAGAGCATGTAGTATCTGGACTTTTATTTCTTTATTCATTTTTTTAGTGGTTGCCTTCTCTATTAGAATGTAAGCTTCATGGAGGAAGGATTTGTCTGTCTTCCTTCCACATCTTATCCCCAGGCATAAAACACTGGGAGGCACATAATATGTTCACAAAGGAGTTGATGAACAAATATAATTTAATTAATAAGAAATGTTTAGCTCTGGGAGGAAAACACATAGAGCTAATAATCTGTTGATGTTACTTCTTTGTTTACACTTTATGAAGCTCTCATCAAAAATAGGGATCCAAGCTTGTAGTCATCATTTGCACCAATTTGTGGAGAATTGAGAAAAAATAAACTTGAAATCAACTACTGAAAGAACTCTCAAAAAATCACAAACACATGGAAAGAAAACAACCTACTCCTGAATGGCTTTATAACCACTGAAGAAATTAAGATAAAATGGGAACCAGCAGTTAGCGTAATGGCTATGTCGCTGGACTCCCACGTAGTCGACCGCGGTTCGCGTCCCGGACCCAGTGGCTTAAAACTCACGCTGGGCACGTGTGCGTACGTGCCCAAGATCCCGAGAGGAGAATGGAGGAGAAGGGATTGCGGCGTGACCATCCCCCCTGGGGGGTGATTTCTCGCTTTCTGTCTCTATGTCTCTCTCTGTCTGTCTGGCGAGCGCACACGCCCTACAGTGAAAATCTCTCCCCCCCCCAAAAAAAAGAAATTAAGATAAAATCAAAAGATTCACTGAAACCAGCAATAATGAACACACAAATTTGCAAAATTTATGGGAAATAGCAAAAACAGTCTATAAGGGAAGTTGATAGCAATTAGTGCTCACAGAAAAAAACACAGTGGTGGCAAATAGACAACATAACACGTATCAGGGACCTGGAAAAACAACAACAAAATAACTCCAAAAACACCTGGGGAAAAGAAATAATAATAAAGATTCAATCAGATATAAGTAAAATAGAAAATAAAAGGAATACACAGAAAATAAATGAAACCAAAAGCTGGTTTTTGGAGAAAATAAGCAAAATTGACACACTGTTAGAGAGATTAAGAAGAACAGAGAAAGAAAACAAATGAATAATATCAGCAAGGAAACTTGCGCTATTTCAGTAGACATAACGGAAACATAAAATACCATGAGAGAAAACTACGAGGGACTTTACGTTAACTAACATACAAACCTAGATGAAGTGTAAAATATTTTAGACACATATAATCTACCAAGATTGAATCAAGAAGAAATAAAAAGTTTCAATAGACCAATAATAAGCAATTAAATTAAATCAGTAATGAATAATCTCCCAACAAAGAAGAACCCAGGTCTTATTGGCTTCACTTTTGAATTCTACAAAACATTTAAAGAAGAGCTAACCCCCATTCTACCCAAACTATTTCTAAATATCCACATTTCTCAATACAATAGAAGTCACATATGACAAACTCATAGATAACAACATACTTTAAAACTGGAACAAGACAAAGCTGTCGACTTTCTCCTTTTCAACGTAGTACTGGAAGTCCTAGCCAATGCAATCAGACAAAAGAGTAAAATAAAAGCCATTCAAATAGAAAAAGAAGAAGTGAAATAACCTCTATTTGCAGATGACATGATTATATACATAGAAAACATAAAAGAATCCACACACACAACAACAACAATCTCCTGGAAGTGATAAATGAATGCAGTAAAACAGCATGATACGAAATCAACATATGAAAATCTATAGCATTTTTATACACCAACAATGAAGAGATTAAGGCAGAACTGAAGAAAGCCATTCTGTTTATAATAGCTACAATAAAAATAAATAAATAAGATAATAAATAAGATACTTAAGAATAAACCTAACCAAGGCAGTGAAAGTCCTCTACAAGAAAAACTACAAACAACTAAAAGAAGAAATCAAAAAACAAAACACAAAAGTGGAAAAAAATCCCACATTCCTGGATTAAAAGAATAAATATATTCGACATGTCAATTCTACCCAAATCAATCTACAAATTTAATGCAATTCCAAACAAATTAACAGAGCTATTCTTCACAGAAATAGGAAAAAAAAACATCATATAATTTGTGTGGAATCATAAAAGTACTGGAATTGCTAAAACAATACTATGCAAAAAGAAAAATGTAGGAGGTATCTCTCTTCCTTACCCCAAAACATATTACAAAGTTGTGATGATCAAAACAGTATGGTTGCCAGAATAACAGACATGCAGGCCAATGGAATAGACTAGAGAATACAGAAATAAACCCCCAATACACAGCCAACTAATTTTCTTTTGAGAGGTTTTTGCTATAGGGTGTGTGCGCTTGCTAAACAGACAGAGAGACAGAAAGCGAGAAATCACCCACCAGGGGGGATGGACATGCCAGAATCTCTTTTCTTCTGTTCTCCTCTAGGGATCTTGGGCATGCGTCGACTACATGGGAGTCCAGCAACATAGCCATTACACTAACTGCTGGTCCCACAGCCAACTAATTTTTAATAAGAGGCCCCAGACAATCCAATGAGAAAAAGAAAATCTCTTCAGCGAATTATGTTAGAAAAACTGGGTATTCACCCACAGAAAAATGAAACTGGATCCCTATCTCTCGCCACTATAAAAACAACTCAAAATAGATGAAAGGTTTAAACGTTAAACTTCAAATGATAAAGCTACTGGTAGAAAACACAGGGGAAACTCTTGGGAACATCAGAGTAGGCAAAGATTGCTTAAAGAAGGTGCCCAAAGCACAGGTAATAATCCCCAAAACAGACAAATGGATCTACCTCAGGCTAAAATCTTCTACACAGCAGAAGAAACAATAATTAGAGGGAAAAGACAACCTTCAAAATGGGGGGAACAAAAACCTGCAAAACTATGCCTCAGATAAGGGATTGATAACCAGAATATACCGAGAGCTCAAGCAGCATATAAAAACATACTCAACATCTGTTATCATAAGGGAAATGCAAGCCAAAACTCCAATGAGATACCTCTTAACTGCAGTCAGGATGGCTAAGATAAAAATTCTACAGAATGATAAATGCTGCCAAGGCTGTGATGGGAAGGAAACCCTTCTACGCTATTGGTAGAAAAGCAAATTAGTACAACCACTATGGAGAACAATGTGGAGGCCCCTCAAAAACCTACAAATAGAGGAGCCAGCAAGTGGCAGGAGGCACTGGACACCCACATGGCCAACTGTGGGTCAAATCCTGGACCTACTGTCTTGCTTTTTCACTTTTCCTCTCTCTCCCCATCTCTCTCTGGTGAGTATACTTGCCTTATAGCAAATTAAGAAAATAAATAAATAATTTTAATTACCATACAACCCAGTAATTCCACTCTTAGGTGTTTACATAAAAGAAAGAAAAACACTTAGTCAGATAAACACTTGCACACCCAGGTTTGTTGCAGCATTATTCATAATTGCGAAGACTTGGAATCATCCCACATGTCCAGGAACAGATGAATGAATTGAAAAAATGTGGCACATACACACTATGGAACACTACTCAGCCATAAAGAACAATTAAATCCTGACATCTGATACAAAGTGGATGAATATGGAAGATTTAATGCTAAGTGCAGCAAACCAGGCTATGAAACACAGGCATTGTATGTCTCTGCTCAATATTAGAATATAGTGAATGTCAATACACTATAAGAAAAACTGAAAGACTGGAAGGTATAATAGCAGGGAGGGCAAACTGAAGATCCTAGAAACAGTACAAGAGGGAGAGTGGGGAACCAGCAGTTAGCGTAATGGCTATGTCGCTGGACTCCCACATAGTCGACCGCAGTTCGTGTCCCGGACCCGGTGGCTTAAAACTCACGCCGGGCGCGTGTGCGTGCGTGCCCAAGATCCAGAGAGGAGAATGGAGGAGAAGGGATTGTGGCGTGACCATCCCCCCTGGGGGGTGATTTCTCGCTTTCTGTCTCTATGTCTCTGTCTGTCTGTCTGGCGAGCACACGCGCCCTACAGTGAAAATCTCTCAAAAAAAAAAAAAAAGAGGGAGAGTGAATAGCCATGAGGGAGGGAGGGGATCAGGGGAAGAAAACATTTAACCAGAAAAAATGAATATTTATCTATTGATAATAATGTGCAAGGTAATATCTCTGCTTTGACTAATATGCACTGCATTCATGCTGGGAAAAATCACTTTGTATGCCATAAAGATGTACAATGATTTAAAATAAACACATAAATAATATATTAGGATAGCACGGCAAGTCTTCAATACAATTAATACAACTTATAAGAATAGATTTCCTCTTCGAGGTGACCTCTTTCTCTAAATGAAAGAAATTAGCTCATAGCTGTTTGCAACATCATATACCTGATTCCAATTTGTATCATCCACTGCCAAGATTTCTCCTCCACTTTAGGTACCTGCCTGCTTTAACAGCATGTGAAATTCACTTGTAAAACTGCTTCCTCTCAAAGAACTGCCTGTTTTGAAGCAATATTTAGTATGGGCAGGTTTTCTTTCCCTCTAGGACTTCATGCCATTCAGACTTTAGTCAAGCATCTAGATTAAAATAATCTAAGAGAGTTCAAAAAGTTATCAATTTCCATAAATTCACTCACAGAAATTTGTATATAATTAGTCTAGGGTAAGGCCTGGATATCTGCATTTTAAAATGCCACAAGCCATTTAAATATGTCCACAGGGTTAAGAATCATTCATCTTAATGATGTATAGAAAAAGATATTTACTAGAAAAAGATTTAAGCACATTTGCTAATTTTCCACTTTTCTTTTATGATAAGTACTATTTATAATAATAATAAAGGTAATCACTTCACAAGTTAAGCACTTCTTAGGCAGTACCTTCACCTACCAGGACCTACCAGGTCCTATCCTTGCTAGCTTACCCTCAGGCTTTGAATTTTTCTCAAAAATGCTTCATTCGAATTTTCTTTATAAGAACTTGTTCTAATTTTTCTCAAGAAAGCACACCTCTTACCTATATATGTAAATGTCACCCCCAGGAATCTTCCTCTTCCCCAGGTTTTCATAATTCAAACTTTATTCTGTATAAGGTTTCTCCAAACAGCTAGGTCCCTGCTTTAGTCTTATGAATGTAGAGGAATGGGGAATATGGAAAAACTTATTCTCTGGATTGCAACTCACTTTTTCCTGAAATATCTTTGTTTAAAAATACCTTGCTACATTAGATATTAATTTTTGAGAGGCCTCCTCCCACTTAGGATAGAAAAAGCTATAGAATATTACTCTTAACTATGAAGAAAAGCCAGATAAAGTCATTAATTTTATGAGCCTATCAAAGATGTGAGATCTGGACAACTGAATAACATTAGAATAGAAGAATTTCTATTCTACTTTTTACTGGACAATGCAATTAGGCAAATGAAGTTAATAAAAGGCATACATAATAAAGAGAAAAAAGTCCTTAAAGAAATGACGATCATATCCTAAAATTCACATAGGAAATAAAGGAAGTAGAAATAGCCAAAACAATTTGGAAAAGAAGAATGACGTTGAAGGACTTATACTCCCTGATTTCAAGATGTTTTACAAAGCTATAATAATTAAGAAAATACCGAATTAACAAAAAATCGTTCACTATAGAATAACATAGTCAAGAAATAAACTCACACATATAGCCAATATTGCTTATTCATAGATTCTATGTTTATACATTAATTTACTTACTACATTTAGTTTTAACTCCCAAATCAATACTCGTGGCATTTTGTAGTGAATATGTGTGAAGTGGTAAAAAAATCTGAGTCACCTGACACATGTTCCCAGTTGAGATGGAACAAAGTAGTGGTTCTTCCCTCTTGTCTCAGCTATTATATTGAAAATAAATGTCTTTTTTGGTGGTCTATTTTGCACCGTGTTTTTCACATTTGCACTTTTTGTTAGTGGCTTTACAATTCATGGTCCCTCAAGTGTAGTGTTGAAGTGTTGTCTAGTGTTTCTAAACTTAAGAAGGTTGCAGTGTACCTTACAGAGGAAATGTATGAACAAAATAAGTATTGTTCCTGTGTGAGTTATAGTGCTGGCAGTAAGTTCAATATTAATAAATCAATATTATGTGTTAAATAAGATGTCTTTAAACAGAAATATACATAAAATAAGTAGTATACAAAGAGAGAGATATTAGAAAATTCAATATTATTAAGATATCCACTTTGTTCAACTTGATCTATTAAGATATGCTGAGTCAAATAAAAATTTCAACATGCTATTTTATAGATACTGACAGATTCTAAATTTTATGTAGAAACGCAAAAGATCTAGAATAGCTAATATATTACTAAAGAACCACAACGAAGTGGGAAGATTCACACTATGTAATTTCAAGACTTATTATAACACTAGGGTAATTAAGAGAGCATGATATTGGCAAAAACACACATACAGGCAAATGGAACAAAATAGAGAACCCAGATATAGACTATTAGTCCATTATTATGCTGCTATACACAAATATGTGAGATTAGACAATTTATTTTTTTCAATGAGGTTTATTTAGCTCATGATTCTGTGGGCTGGGTAGTCCAAAGATGTGAGGCCAACAATAAGCCAGCTTCTGGTGCTACATCACCACATGGTCAATGGAAGTAGAGAAGAGAATGTGAGAAAAAAATAGGAGACAGAATGTTTATTTCCTCTGTTGCTCGCACATCCCTGGCCAGTTGGATAGTGCCCTCCTATTGGGTCCTGCCTCTTAAAGGTCTCATCGTCTCCCAGAGCATGATACTGTATTGTGGATACATGACATAGAACTTTACAGCACAGAAAATGGCCCATAATGCACATGCAATTAAAAAAAATGGAAAGTCAAGGAATCCCAGAATAAAATGCAGAATGACAGAAGAATCTAGCTGTGATACAAATACATAAAATATCCTCACTGTAGGAGGTGGGAAAAAGTTGCTGATCTACGGAACACTGGAAAAGAATAAAGGCCAAAGGTAAAAGTAATTTTACATGAGCACTGTATGCTAGTTGATGCAGTTGTTTTCTGCCAGGATATAGGTTAACAATTCTGAAACCACTATATGTGTATGCTGGAACTGAACTGTTAAGTAAATGGGTTGTGGAGCCAGCTTTCTCACTATGGGAGTTTACAGATAAGCAAAAGAAAGAGACTAAAGCAATCCATGAAGTGATAGATTATACTGGAGACAAAAGAACGAATTTGTGGTAAGCCAAACATAGATAAAGATGGAACCTACAAATTTACTTGTAGGACAGCCAGGTAACACAGTGGTTAAGCCCTGTACATTGGGAAACAAATTCTACTTGACTGACCACAGTTCAAATCCGAGTCACAGTGGCTTGAAAAACATGCCAGAAATGTGTGTGTGTGTGTGTGTGAGAGAGAGAGAGAGAGAGAGAGAGAGAGACCAAAATCCTGACAAGATGGAGATAATGGAGAAGGAACTGCAAGGTGACCACATCCTATTGGATTGTTTTCTCTCCCTCTCCAGTGAACACTCCTGCTCTCGCAGAAAAAAAAAAAGATAGATATGTGTGTATACATTGGTTAGTTTACACAGATACATCACCCTGTTCTATTTTGTAAGTTAAAAGGATTTAATATAAAAAGAGGCTAAATATCATTAGTTACTAACAATAAATTAAAACCACAGTGGAGAAAATACTCCTCAATGACATAGCATAGCACATCTACTGGAATGGTGTTAATAATTTAACAATAATAACAGTAATGCTAATAATAAATCTAACAACACTAAGTGCTAGCAAGGATGCAGAGCAATTACACTTTCACATATTACTGGTGGGGACGCAAAATGGGGTGCAGCCACTTTGAAATAAGGTAGCTGTTTCTTATAGCATCAAACATACATTTAGCACACATCCCCAAAATACTACTTTTATGTATTTACCCAGGAGAAATGAAAACTTATGTAAAAACAAAAAGTATCTCTATTCTTAATCAGTCAAAACTAGAAAGAGAAAACAAAAGCAAACATCTTTAACCTGGTAAAAGGAAAAGCAATCTGCTGTACATGCATACATGGAAATAACATACAGCAATGACAAGTAACATGGATGAATCCCAAATGTGTTATGTTTATGAAAGAAGCTAGAATCAGTTCAGCCAGTAATGGCATGGTGGATAAGATGGCTGGATCCCACATGGCTCTTCTGTACTTTGAGTCCCAGAACCAGTGGCTTTGAAAACATGCTGTGTGCATGTGGTGCAAGCCCAAAATCCTGAAAGGAGGGAGAGATGGAGAAGGGACTGTGGCATGACCATAGCCTGGGGGGAGGAGGATATCTACTTTCCCTTACTCTGGTGAGTATGCTTGCTCTTTAGCAAAACAAAAAAGCCATTAATTTCCTCCCAAAAATCTCATTCAGGTCTACATGCCAAACACTTTCCTGTTAGCATATCTAAATCTATCCGTGCAAATTATATGCTTACATTAATTGTGTGACATGTATAAGTTTCAAAATTATTGTAGTAATAGAAAAAATTCATTCACTCAAATATATAACGAGATCTTACTGAAGTTTTAGTACATTTATTCAAGAGAGAACCAGCAATATGACAGAAAGGTCTGTTTATATAATGAGTGAAAGATGAATATTTGGTAAAATTGCTACTTGAGATAAAAGATCAGCTAATTTTTTACAAGAAAATAAATAATATCTTTTGGGCTATTTTCCTCATTTGAACTAATATTTTCAATGTTTATTGTATTAAAAAGTCACTTGCATTTTATGAAGCTTCCTTCACCTTAAATCTAACTCTAAAGTTAGATGTGTTTGTGTCCCTAAAAATGAGTCAAAAAGAGTACATTTTTCTAAAAAAAAAGTACATTTTCCTAAAATAAATAAGGGAACAGTCATGGTGTAGTACTAACACAACTGGACACACATGGGATGTAATCTCAGGACCCACCTGAGTTTCCTGGGCACATATACACACCTGCTGGTAGTCTGGGCTGGCTGAGGCTGGGAGTGGATTGCACAGTGTTAAGACCCTGTTGTGGATTCTCTCACGCTCTGTCTCTCTCTCTTGCTCTCTCTCCCCTCATGAGAGAAAGAAAATTTAAAAAAAAAAAAAAAGAGAACTGGGACCAGCAGTTACTGTAATGGTTATGTTGTTGAACTCCCATGTAGTCGATGGTGATTTGAGTCCTGGACCCGGTGGTTTAAACTCACGCCGGGCACGTGTGCATGCATGCCCAAGATGAGAATGGAGGAGAAGGGATTGCGGCGTGGCCATCCCCCACGGGGGGGTGATTTCTCGCTTTCTGTCTCTTTGTCTCTCTCTGTCTTTCTGGCGAGTGCACGTGCCCTATAGCAAAAACAAAACAAAACAAAACAAAACAAAAAAAAACCCTCCAAAAAAAAAAAAGAAAAACAAAACAAAACAAAACAAAAAAACAGAAAACAAAAGAGGACTTCCCCCTAATGTCAGTTCACTATGGTAGGGAAGAATTCTTATTTGAGCCTGTTCAAATCTGCCTGAGCCCTCCATAGAAGTAAATTATTTGCCACATTTCTATTTTTTTCCCTCCTGTTCAAGTCCCAGGGATTGCAGAATATGTTTACTATGTTTATCAAAGGAAAATGCTTCTTAAATGGGAACACGGGCCTTTTGGAAAATTTCCTGGGGGTCTTCTTATAACTTGTTTCTACCTAAGTCATAGGCTATCTAAGAAGCTTTATATAGCCCAAAGTATAGAAGTATGATTAGATGTTCCAAGTTTGAGTTTGCAGTGGGAGAAGCCAAACCAGTTCTGACTCATCACAAGGAGTACAAGTTGGAGAGAAGACACTCATGTAGAGTGCAGTAGCAGAAATTAGCAAGACGAAGGTCCAGCACCAGGTTGTAGGGCTCCAGACAAGAGGGCTTGGGTTGGAGCACACTCCATTTATTGAAAAAATCAGAAAAGGAAAAATGTCTTGCTCTGATAAAGATAAGAGAAGAAGTTGGGAAAAGCATCTGGATGAAGGGGAATGGATTGGGAATATCCATACTAGGGCAGGGGTCTGTGGTAGAAACTGGTTACAGAGGTTAACTTAGGTAGAAGCAGCTTAAGGTGGAGACAAATTTCCATTAACTAATGAGGTGAATAAATAAAATGTGATATAACCATAAAAAGGAATATTCTTAGGCAATAAAAATAATGAAGTACTGATACCTACTACACATGGATAAGTCCCCCAAAATTATACTGAGTGAAAATAGCTGGCCACAAAAGACCATATATTTTAAGGTCTTATTTATATAACACTCAGAATGTTCAAATCTATAGAGACAGAAAGTAGATTAGCAGTTGTCTAGGGCTGGAAAATGGGGCGGAGAAATGGGAGTCACTGCTAATGGGTACAAGATTTCCCTTGGGGATGATGAAATATTATAAAATTAGATTATGATGATGTTTTTACAATTCCACTAAATTTTTTACTTTAATTGTATTGTATGTATGTTATATTTTAATAAAACGTTTTAAAAATTAATAAAGCAATTGTGCAAACACCTGAGAGCAGGGTAGTTCTAGAGAGGGAAGAGCAATGACTGTAACAACTGTTGGGGTTATATTGCACTGGCTCATCAAGGTAGGTCAGTACAGGGACATGAGCTGGGCATGAATTTTCCCCATCTATGGAACAGAGAGGAAGTCAGAAAGGCCAAAAAGAAATGTTACTTTATAGATAACAGAACAGCTGTCATGACTTATGCAGAAAAAGACTCCAGCCAAAATATTTGGCCCACTGCTAACTTTTAATACCTCAAACAAATCATACTTCACTGGTCATAAAAGAACAGCCTATTAAAGAAAAGTTTAAACTACTCTAACGTAATTAGTCTTTATAAAGAACTAATTATTTCACTTAAGTGTGTAAATACACTGTTCTCTGCAAAAGTACTGTCAAAGTACAGCATAGGTCACTTTATTTGTCGATGACAACTCTTTCCACACCAATTTTCAAGTTCACAGCAATCCAGTGAGGTTCCTACATCACAAACTATAGTCTTCAGCACTATGTTTGGAAAAGGAACAATAGGGTATCTGTAGGAAAATAGCATTTGCATCAAACTCCTCTTCTTGCCTAAGAGGTTATTTCCTCTGTGCAAACTAAAGTGGAAGGCAAAGAATAGGCAGGCTTTGTTGGGCCATTATTCTAGTAATGAGATTTGAAGTCTGCTATTCAACACAATTCTCAATGGGCACTTTCCCCAGGACTAAATTGTTGCCTACAGACATTTTGATTATTAAATAATAATTTTAAAGCAAAAGAAGACAAAACAACCCTTATTTTCTCTGTGTCCCATCCTTTTGATCAAGTCAATGTATGAAGAGATTTACACAGCAAAACATTGCACTCAACCTTGAGTGTCTAACTCTCACCTGGAAGTTGTCTGCCCTCCTCCTGTCCCATGACAGGTCCCAAAGTATCTCTGCAGATGACCCAGATATTTCTATGTCAGGAACCAATCAACCTTGTAAATATAAGTGATTGTATAACTTGTCTTTCAGCCAGCCCCAAACATTTATATACACATGCTTACTTCTCAATCACACTGAGCCATACCCACCCACTGGTGACAGAGCCTATGTATCAGTCCTAAATTTGTTTTTGATTGTTTTCTTCCAGACTCTTTCATGATACTGCACATATTCCTGTGAACTTTGTTTTGCTCCTAATACCTCCAACTGATAACTCTTTTCCCCTTATAACTTGGATTCTAGAGAGGTTGAACTATAATTTCAAATAGATTTTTAGGAAACTCTAATATTTCAGCCCCTCGCTGTGCTCAGACATCATGTTCCGTGGTAGTGGGAGCCTCTCAGGTCCACCAGCTCTCAACTGTAAACTACCTGCTGTGCACTCTCCAATCCATCCCACCATACCAAACCCGACACACTGGAATGAATGCCTGGTTCTCTTCCATGTTGTGTCCATGCAGTTGGGAATCATGAGACCCTTCTCAGATCCTCTCTCTTCTTATGTCCACCATGCTGGCATTTTTGCTATACATGGGACACTTTGTAAGTAGTTAACCAGTCTCTCAGAATGAGAAGGAACTGTAAGTCCCCTGACCTCTTTCTCAAGAAACCCCAGAGATCCAATAGGAAACCAGATCTACAATAAAATGAGATTATGTTCCCCTTCTTTTCTCTCTCCTACCTTCCCCTCCTTTATCCCTATTAGAGCTTTTGAATCTTATTATGGCAATACTCCTTCTTAGCATAATTTCCATTCTTTAATGCTTGAAAAGTTAATTTTCGATTTGTGAAAACTTGATTTAGGAATTTTTTAAAAAAACATTACTTTTATTGCCTAAAGCCATGCTTTTATAGTTTTTATCTTGATAGGGATTTTAAAATTCTCAAAGGCAAGCTATGACTTCTTTATCTTAGGCATTATCCATCCACTCCCTTTTTGGAACAGAAAACTTCAGACTCATGAAGAAGTCTCTCTATATATTGTTTTATAAGAGAGAGAGAGAGAAAGACAAAGGGGGATGGGTGGATGGGAACAAATGCTCTCAATAGGGTCTCATGCCATGATTCCCTCCCCAGACTCTCACACAGCCAGGATCATAGGCATTCATGCACTCCTGGCATATACATGTCAACCTGAAACTGAACCCAAATCCTTGCCAAGTTTTTGTGTTAGAAAACTGTTTGGCAAGGGGCAGGGAGATGAACTTTATCAAGAAAAGAAAACACATTGTATTATTTTTCAAAAATATTTACAAAATTGTAAATATATTATGGAACAGACATTGTTTAATGACTGCATCATATCCTATTATATTACTTTCCAATTTTGCTAATTCCCCATATAAATATAGGGATTACTTCTCATGTAGCCAGAGTATCCCCCTCTTGACATACGAAGAAGTGGTAAACTCACCAATAATAACCATTACTCCTTATTTTCTCCACGATGTCAATTTATTCATTTAAATATCTGTTAATTTGCAAAGGAGTTTGGCTTGTGTTTATCTGAATCCTAGTGTGGTCAAACATATTTTCATACACTTTGGACCCTTTCTGATTTCTTTTTTCTCTCTGTTTTTTTAAACTTTCCCCAGGGAAACTGTTTAGTTGTCTATTCAGACGTATTACCCGTCTTTATATGTTTGGGTGTAGAAGTAAAACAAAACCATTCAAAGGAGAATAAGCAGAGACTATTCATTCAGAGACTATCCTGACTATTGTAAGGCAGTCAGGCGCATTGCTTGTATTTGTCATAGACTAAAAGGCAGGCCAGGAACTGGGAAAGCTTGATAGTGAAAAAAGGGGAGGCTTCAAGAACACTGTGATGGGAAATTCTGCCATAGAGTACTTAGAGGTGGGCTACCTAGAAGTAAAACACCCTTGTAAGATTGATTTATGAAGCATATTTGGCTTTTTTTGGTTGATGTATGGAGTTGAAGTGGGAAAAAAAATTGGGTCATCTACCAATTTCTGAATGTTTGGACCAATCCAAGTGCTCCATAGATTGAGGATCAGTCCCTGTTTTTATATATGATATAGCTATTGTCCATTTGTATTGCAGGTAAGCTCCATACATTGAACTCCCCTCTTCCCTCCCTCTTCACCCTATCTCCTTGAAACAGAGCTGCAGTTCACAGCTGGGGATCCTACACAGCTTCTGACCATTACCTTCACCTCATGGAAATGACCCATTGCTAGGACCATTCCAGGGGATGCATACCCTTTCCACTAACAAGATTAGGGGAACTAAACCCTGAATGTATTCTGCTGATTCTGTTAATCGAAAAGCTAAACTTTCATTGTAACTTTCAGACAACATATACACAAACCAGACCCTGTCTTGATGACAGAGAATCTTCACTGATCTTTAATTGGTTTACAAATGCTTTGTTTTTAACATGTATAACCTGAGCTTGTGCTCAATGACAGCATGGATTGTTTTCTACCTAGCTGTCAATGAAGCATTCTGTTCTGCTCATGTAAATAATAAACCTGTGTCTTCTGCTGGACCTCTGTGTGCTTTTTTTGGAATTGGTAAACACTGGGGGCAAGCCTCTCAGATTTGTAGCTCCCCAGCACAGTCTGTAAGGAGGCGAAGGAGATTCAATTTTTTGTCATATATATTGAAAAGTAATCCTGAGTTTTTAATTTAATTATGTACTTATGTTATGTTAGTTTTAAATTTGTATATGATCTATCAATTTTCATGGCCTCTGCTTTAGTTTAGAAAGATTTTTTTTCACATTCAGAAAATATTAAATATAAAATATTCACTTGTATTTTCTTCTAGTACTTTTATTGGGTTATTTTTGTTTTTACATCTAATAATTTAATCTATTTGGAATTTATGTTAGTATAAGGTAGGTGGTAGAAACTGGTTTCCTTTTTATATAAATTGACATACAGTTGTTTCAACATCACCTATTGATAAACTTATACATTCACTATCAATGAATTACTCACCAATAGTTTGGTTTTACTGAGATTATAATTTCAGAGTGAATTTTTAATTAAACTGATGAATTACTTTCCAGAGTTTTATTTTTTTATTATTTTTAAAGATTTATTTAATTTAATTAATTAATTTATTTTAATTTGACCATGGAAGGACAGAGTGAGAAACAGAGTGAGAAAGCAAACTGCTAGATCCAAGTAGCGAACTGTGGTTGGCCATGTGGGAGTCCAGCACCCTTAACCACACCACCACCTGCTGGTCCCACTTTACAGAGTTTGAAATGGCTAGAGCCCAAGTGGGGGAAGGGCAAGGAATAAACATCATCATGGTGACTGAAAGAAAACCCAGAAAACTTGCTGGAGTAGAAACACGCATTTTATTCCTAAGAGTTTATTATGAGTTTATCCTTTTTTTCTTGTAAATATGCAGTGGAATGCACAAATCTTGAGTGTATTATTAAGTGACCTTTGACAAATACATATTACTGTGCAACTTAAAACTACTACCAAGTAATGGAATATAACAATCACTTCAGAAGTTTGTTGATATTCTTGTAGCCCTTTTGCCATCCTCTGGTATGCATCCTGGTCTATAGAATATACAAGATGGAAACTGGACAGTTGGAGGGAGAAGGAATACAAAGTCAACTCTATGATGGTGTTACGGTTTAGAGGATGGCTTATCCCAAAATGTTTTATGTTTTGGCAATTGATTGGGCGGTGGTGAGGCCTGGTCAGCAGTGATTGGGCCATGGTAATTTTGTCAGGGCAGCAAACATTCTTGTGAAAGGACTAATGATCCTTTGAGACCCAGTGAGTTTTATTCTAGTGAAAAATGGTTATTTCTCATTTAAATTGGTTGTTATAAAAGAGAGAAAGCTACCTGAAGCGCTCTCTCTCTCTACACATACTTGCCATCATTTGTGCTTCTGTTGGTCATGATCTAAACCTTCCACATTTTGTGATGATTTTTGACTTCTCAACCACTAGAAATGTGAGTCAAAAGAAACTTCTACCCTATTAAATTCACTAGGTCTGACATATTTCTGTTAGCAACTCAATTACAGACTAAGACTGATGGGTTAAAAATAAAAAACTATAATTTTTGTGGATTATCTTGCTCATACTTACTGTTAGAATCCTGCAGCTTTCTACATTCTAACTGGTAATGTATCTTTCTACTTTTTTTTTTTTTTAAGTGACTTCTTTCATGAGTGAGGCAGACAGAAAGAGGGAGAGCATAGTTTCCCCAACACCATGTTCATGCAATGATCCATACCCAGTTTCTGCTGGCCTAGATCATCAGTGCACATTCAGCACACTCAGGGAGGTCCCAGGATGTGAACCTCTGGATCTTTCTCATGTGTGTTCAGATGCATTCCCACTGCACCATCACCAGTTCATCTACTATTTTTTAATGAATGAACTTTGAGTGGTAATGAAGCATCAGACTCCTGCCAGATGTTTTTATACTACTGAACCTCTAAATATATGGTTTTGTCTAAATTGATCCAAAAGATTCTCTTTTGACCAAATTAAACTTGATTTTATAATTGATGGAAATATAAGAATACATTGATGGAAATATAAGAATAAAAAGGTGCCTACTCTGAGCTAAGCATTGTATCAGATACTTTAATAGTATTATCTCACTGAATATTCATCACCACCCTATAGGATAGGTATTTTTATCCCCCTTTTACAGGTAGTAAATTAAGTCTCAGAGATTAAATTGTCCGTGGTCTCTTAGAGTGTAAACAGATGAAATAGGATTAAAGCCTAGTCCTCTATGACTTCAAGTTTTGTGCTTTCCCAATATACATAAGACAAGAAAGTATAAGGAGAGCAAAAAGGAAATTGTTTAAGAAGTAGTGAGTGACTAGATTGGACAGGGAAGATGAGATCAGTTCAAATGAGCTTTTATTCTTCTCATAGATGTTCAAAATTGATTGCAAAGGCAATTGGTACTATTACAATTTCCTAGATTGTAATAGAAATATAAGAAAATTTTGTCTGGAAGCATGGGTTGCACCATACCTTAGTCTGCACCACCAATCCAAACCCAAATGAGCACACTCTCTAGTAAAAGCCATGTGCTCACTTTGTAAATACAGCCTAGAGGCAGCTCCTCCAATCTCCCCTTCTGACCAGAGTTCTCCCCTGATGTGCTTCCACATGGATATTCTAGAGCTGCCGGACCAAGGCGTACTAGACAGCCCGGGGGAGGAGGACTAAGTTTTACATAAAGGCCCTTGCCAGAAATGGTAGCTGACCTTCTCCTGGCAAAAGGAAGAGAGCCTTCCACTGGGCTTTATGAGCTCAGTAATATGAGGCTTGTAATTTCTTTGAAACCAAGCACAGAAGTTATAGCCACTATTTTAAATACATGCTGAGTTTAAAATTTGCTTTTACATATTCCTAAACTGTGTATCATTTTCATGCAGTTGATACCAAAGAGGCAAAGTCCTAAAACTTGAAAATATTTTTTCCACATAATAAAAACCTTAGTCAATACTTTTCCTTGTGCTCACAGAGAGTTAATGAACTTCCTTATTAATATTTTTGTAGCACAATTTAAATGTGATAGCACTCATATCTAAATATGTTCTGTGAGAACCAGAAGCTTTAAACTACAATATACATACCTTAAAATTCTATGTGCCCTTTGGGAAAATATATGTACTTGCTCCCTCTGTG
Source organism: Tupaia belangeri chinensis (assembly GCF_000334495.1). Classification (NCBI taxonomy): domain Eukaryota; kingdom Metazoa; phylum Chordata; class Mammalia; order Scandentia; family Tupaiidae; genus Tupaia; species Tupaia belangeri. The sequence continues at coordinate 1,410,643 of NW_006209511.1, read as the reverse complement.
TTCAGAAACCCCCTTAAACAGCACATCGTGTCTGCCGCTATTACCATCTGGAAGCTGACATCAATTCCCTCGCTGGTTCCCTCCAACAAGGCAGCCTCATATGAATGCTCGCCGTAATGCTTGACAGGCTTTGGTGGTGTAGAGGGGATTAGGCTCTGTTCCTTTATTGCATTGTCTCTTAGTGGAGATTTCTCAGAATCCAGGCAATTCTCGGATTTGTGACATTCTAAATGCTTAACTGCAAGGAAGCCAACAAGGAAAGAGGGTAACAAATCCATTCTCTGCAGGACTATTCATTCTCCTGTGTCATGAGAGGTAGCCAGTGACCAGAGAGTGTCAGAGTGCCCCTTAATGACTTAGAGCTGCATTAGTCAGCACATTTTCAGCATGTTTCTAATCTTTAGAACACTTACTTAATTGAGCTTCAGAGAAGCTGCAATAGAATTAATATTCAAGCAAAGCTTTGGATTAGTAACCGAAGAAAAGCCACATGGCTCCCTTGGTGTTCAGCTGAGTGGTGATCACTGTTTTATACAGTAGCCAGATGTCTAGCTTTAGAAACATGTTGCTCAAGAAGAATAAAATGAGCTTGATTTTCATGAATGAACAAATTATGGGTCAGATCTATCCATTTCATTGATGCAGAAATGAAGAGTGTGAAACAAGAGTCCATCAGTGCAGAGTGCTGGGGAAGATGTCATACTCCTTATTGAGTGAGGTGAAAGGAAGAGCACTGACTCTGAAGAAGAGAGACCTCGGTTCAAGTCATTCCCTTGCTCTTAGTAGCTTCGCAGCACTGGCAAGTGACTAAATTTCTGAAAGTCTGACTTCACATCCATAGCATTAAGTCAGAACATATACCTCATGGGATTGTAATGTAACTTGGCCAGAATATAGTTAAGAGATTATAATGGAGGCCTAATCAAAGACAACTATGTCTCGGGACCAGCAGTTAGCGTAATGGCTATGTCGCTGAACTCCCATGTAGTCAACCATGGTTTGAGTCCCGGACCTGGTGGCTTAAACTCAGGCCGGGCACGTGTGCGTGGATGCCCAAGATCCTGAGAGGATAATGGAAGAGAAGGAATTGTAACATGGCCATCCTCCTGGGAGATGAGTTCTTGCTTTCTGTCTCTCTTTCTCTCTGTCTCTCTGGCGAGTGCACATACCCTATAGCAAACACCTCTCAAGAAAAACCAAACCAAAACAAAACAAAAACCCAATAATTATGTCAGAGTAACTGTGACCCTTTACATCAAAATGGCACTCAAGGTCAGTGTGACTATGACCCCTTCAATCAGAATGGCTCTGGATCTCCGATGAATAAGACAAAATAATATTGGCCCAAACCTGGAAACTATAGATAGCAATGCACGTAGGTGGGAATGGAATCATTTACAGAAAATGAATGAAAGTTAGGGAAGAGAGTTAGGACATTATATTCTTTCAACTTTCAGAATGTAAGTGCATGTGGCCATCTCCTCCTGCCACAATCTACGCAAAGGACTTTGAGATTGTGGTGGCTCTATATTTTATTGAATTTGCAGTGCCAAACACATGTCTGCACATAATTCCTCATAGTTTAGCTGGATGAATGAAAGGATGGGTGTGTGGAGAGTAAATAAGTGATTATTTTCAGCCTTGTTTACCTTTTCCTGTCTTTAATTCAAGGCTATCCCTCCCTTTTTTTTTAATCATCCCTAAATTATCTCCCAGGACATAGATTCTTACTTCTTACTCAGTGCTCATAGTACTGCACTCAAATTTCTGCTAGAGCATTCAACGAATCTTATTATTATTATTTGCATCTGTCTCCCCTCATTTCCACCAAATTATGTGCTCTTAAAAGATGGATACTGCATCTTATTCATGTTAACTCTCTACTACCAGGAACAATGCCAAGTCAACCTTCAGTAAATAGTGATTGAAAAATCTATTTCTCTTTGTAAGGGAAACCCTTCTTCTTCATTCTTGGAGGCCCAAAATTGTTTAGTGATTTTTTTGACTCATGGTGAATTTTTAGGACCTGTCAGAGAAACCCCACATTGGTAAATTATGATAGAATTTACCAAAGAGCAAGTTAAGTTTTTAGCAAAATACCCTGTTGTGCCTTTTTGCATTTGAGTTTTCCTGAATTGCCACTCACTGTCTACCTCTCAGGAGTCTCATGTGTGTAATCTGGTCATGGTTTAGAGCACAGTCTGGGATTGAGTCTTGGCTCTACCACTTATTTTTGTGTGTTTCATCTCTCTCTCTGCCTCACTTTCCTCAGTCCAGCAAAAAAGGATGATAATAATAATAACAAACTTACAGGTTTGTCATGAATATTAAACAAATAGTTGTGCAATAAGTCAAGTGCTTAGCACAATGTCTGATGTACAGTAAGGAGTTAAGTGCTGAGCATTTTTGTTGTAAATTCATGACATTTTTAAGTACAAAAAAAGAAGAGAAAACTTTTTGTTCTGGAGAAGATGGCATAGAGAATGGGCAATTGATACTAAAAGATGTTTCACAGAAGAGACTATATTGATAGCAAATAAAAACAAGGAAGCATATTCAGTACCATCAGCCATCAAAGAAGTGCACATTAAGTACTCAGTATATATCACTATGCACGTATTAGAATGACTGAAATTAAAAACTAGTAACAACACAAAATGCTGGTGAGGTGTTGAATCAGAGGGTTTGTATATTGCTGGTTAGAATAAAAAGTGGTACAGCCACTCTGGAAAACATTTGGCTCTTTGTTTTTGTTTTTATAAAATTAAACTTGCAGTTACCACAAGGGTCAGAAATTATACTCTTGGGCAATTATCCCAGGTAATTTGAAACTTACATTTATACAAAAACATGCACACAGATGTTTTTAGCACCTTTATTTGGAATAGATGAAAGTGGAACCGGCACATGGATTTCAATGGCTAGAAAAACTGTGGTGTATTCATAACATAAAATATTCCTCAGCAACAAAAAGGTATAAACTAGTAGTACATGCAAAAGTCTCAATGAATCTACAGAGAATTATTCTGAGTGAATAAAGCCAACACTTATGGTTATATACTATGTAATTTCATTTATATAACATTTTTGAGGGTGACCCTATGGCCTACTGGTGAAGGAAACCAGATCCCAGATGGCTGACCACACACACAATTCAAGCTCAAGACTCAGTAGTTGAAAAACAAGCCAGGCATACATGTCCAAAATCCTGAAAAGAAGGAGAAATGGAGGAGAAGGGATGGTGGCAAGACCACATCCTATTGAAGGATGATTTCTCTCTCTGTCTCTCTCTCTCTCACTCTCCATGATAAAATTATAGAAATAGAGACAGATTAGTGATTGCCAGTGATTGCTGTGGAGGCTGGGAGAGTGAAGGTAAAGGCACCACTGTAAAAGAATAATAGAGGGAAATTTTTTTCTTTGCTTTTTTTTTTGGAGAGGTTTTTGCTATAGGGCGTGTGCGCTCGCCAAAGAGAGAGAGAGAGACAGAGAGACAGAAAGTGAGAAATCACCCTCCAGGGGGAATGACCATGCTGCAATCCCTTCTCCTCCATTCTCCTCTCGGGATCTTGGTCATGCATGCACATTCTCCCGGAGTGAGTTTAAGCCACCGGGTCCAGGACTCGAACCGTGGTTGACTACGTGGGAGTCCAGCAACATAGCCATTACGCTAACTGCTGGTCCCAATAGAGGGAAATTTTGACATTGGAATTATTTAGTATCTTCACTGTAGTGAATACATATACCTACATAGAAGATAAACTTGTATAGAACTTAATGTACATATATACACACACAAAACTTGGGAGATCTGAATAAGATAGGTGTACTGTGCTAATGCTACCTGAGATACTTTGATATTGTACCGTAGCAAGGGATCTCTCTCTGTGTCATTTTTATTATGACATAAGAACTTAAAAATTACCTTGAAATTTTTGCAGTTAAAAGAGGAAAAGACAACTATTCACTTTTCCTCTTATTTTACTAGGTACTTATTAAGTATTTAACCACTAATATACAAAAAAACTATTATGTTCTATATTTTTATTTCAATGAAATAACAATTAATTACCTCAGATTCTCTTATAGATGAATTCAAATAGATTTGTACTAAAGTGCTAAAATGTATTCAAAGCTGACTAAAGCAAAACAAAGATATAGACATGTATTTACCAGAACATATTGATCTGAGACAGTAATTCTCTTTTCTGAGAGGCTGATGGAAACAATCAAAGAGATCTCTGAGATGAAACCAGCCTGCAAGAAACCAGCCTGTAATTATCCAGTATCCTTTCTCTTTTCTGGGAAGGTGCTAGAAACCCAGAATTCCTCTTCTTAATTCTTTTCCTTTTATTTTCTTTTTCTTTCTTTCTTCTTTTACTTTCTTATCTTCTTCCTTTTTCTTTCATCTTTTTTTCTTTGTTTTTTCTTTCTCTCACTCTCCATTGAGAAGCAGGAGGCCATTACCCATCAATATAGAAACTGGTCTAGATTGATTATGAAAGGCAAATCTCTCAAGTGGACATTTTATAGGTTATTGACTGAATAAATTGTCTGTAAATGTTCATCACAATGATCATTCTTATTCATAAAGATGGGATATTTGTGATTAAAATGAAAATATATTCATTTAAAGCCAGTTACCATTAGACATCCATCAGGAATGAAGCCAGAGGCCAATTCAGCCATGCATCAGAGGGCTGCCGAACCTACAAATCATGTCAGGAACAATGGCTCCTTGCACTTACCCTGGGAGTGCTGTAGGCCAAGGGCCTATGACTTCAATACAGCACATATGCGGTTGTTATTTAGAACTCTCTGAGGTATAGCTTTACATTACCATCTGCCATTCAGTTGCTGTTTACATCTGCCTTAGAAGGAGGAGGGGAGCATAATCAATTAACGTGCGTGTAGAAAGTCCTAGACAAAATTGACAACAGCAACAACCTGAACTTGGAAGAAGTACACATATCTATCCAAAAAGGACCTAAGAATTCATGCTTTTCTCTTCTTGAAACTAGTCCTCTTGAATTGTAGAAAATTAACTGATAAAGGATTTGTTAAAATCCACAGGCTGAAATATCCTTTAGCATCTCTGAAGAGTCTTAGAAATATCTCAACTATGTAAACTTAATGTAATGATAAATTAGACTTAATAAAATAAAAAAACTCTTTCTTTGTGAAAAAGTCTGTTCAGAGGTTGAAAAGACATGCTACAATCTGAAAGAAAATATATGTAAATCATATTTCTCATAAAGAATTACTATCTAAAGTATATAACAAACTTTCCAAATTCTTCAGTTAAAAAAAAATTCATCCAGTTAGAAAATGGACAATATATGTAAAGAAACACTTCACCAAAGAAAATAAACATATAAAAAGATATTTCATGTCATTAGCTACCCAAGGAATACAAATTAAAACCACAATAAGATATTAGCACTTGTTTATAAGAATGACCTTTAAAAAATAGTGACAACATAAAATGCTGGTGAAGTTATAAAGAAAATGGATCATTGCTGGTGGGAATGAGAAATGATACAGCAACATTGGTGGTATTATAAAATTAGAATTATTAGTAACTGCATTTCTGGGCATTTATCCCAGAGAAAGGAAAAATTATGTTCACCCAAAAGCCTTTGCACTATTATCCATAGCAGCTTTATTTGTAACAGCCGAACAGTTTGGAACTACCCAGGCATCATTCAACAGGTGAATTTTAACACATGCCATGAAACACTACTCAGCACTTAAAAAAACAAGTTATTAATGCAAGTAACAACTGGGTGGATCTCTAAGTAACAACACTGAATGAAAAAGTTAAACTCAAAAGGTAACGTGCAGTAGGATTCTTGTTGTGTAACATTTTGAGATGAAAAAATTATAAAGAACAGATTAATAGCCAACAGTTAAGACCCAACAGTTAAGACATGGATGGGCTCAAGGAGGCTGGAAAGAGAGGGAGGTGGGTGTGGCTATACAAAGGGTCTTCAGAAGTTCATAGAAAGGTATATTATGAAAAAACTGTACATGGACTTCAAATTCTCTTGTACCAAAATAAACTCATTTTAATTCCACTTTTTCATAAACTTTTCTAAGTCCTCGATGCAAGAGTAAGGTGAGGGATCCCTGTGATGACGGAAATGTTCTGTATATGAATATATCAATATTACTGTACTGAGTTTGATAGTATGCTATAGTTTTGCAAGATGTTACCAATAGGGGAGGGAAATTATTCCAAAGGTATAGGGATTCTCTCCATGGATAAATCTAGAATTATCTCAAAAGGGATTAATTTCAACAGAGTGTAAGAATTTAGAAAGAAAATATATCTTTACCACTCATGTTTAGAATGAAGGCGTGGCTCACTCGGCCAGCAAGTCTGTTGATAAGACAAAGCAGGCAGTTTGGGATAGAAAACTGCTTCCAGGCACTGTCTCTCAGCATTCAGGGGCTTCCCTCCTAGACAGGAGCATTACTTTTTGGAATTTCTATCTTTTCTCACAGATTCTTATAAGGATTACAACAAAATGGACCAGACAAGAAAGTCTACTCTGCTGACATGTTCTTGTGGTCTCTGAATAAATTCTGACCCTAAGGATTTAACCTCAAGATGACTGTATTATGGTTTTAGCCCAATTATTTGGAATGCCAGTAAAAGGGAGTAAAGATCACTAAACCCATTGCCAGTGAGGAGCAGGTAGCTAAAGCCAAGGAGACCTGCTCTGGACCTGCGTGACATGTGACTTTGGGAAAGAAAGGAAGTAATATGTACCAGTCATACACCTTCTGTGAGAAGGAATCTCTTGGTTGTCTCTGGGTGGTCTCTTGGCTACCCTCAGGTCTCCAGCCCTTCCAGTCTGTTGAGAAAATTCCTCCTGATCTCCCGACTGGCCCTTCTGTTCCTAATACCCAGGCTTATAACTACAAAGGGCTGTTCTGCAATCAGCACAATGAGCTAACAGTGAGCAGAGCCAAAACATAGACCCTCCCAGTCCACCTGATAGCATGTCACACTCCACCCTTGCCTCTATACCCTCTGGCCCCATGCCATATATGGGTGCATACGTACTTCTAATATTGAAACACTTTGTTTAGTTCTTTTAAAATAAAACAAATTTTTCCTGGTCTCTACACCCTGACCTAGAGTCAGAGGTTGTTTCTTTCCTATATGTGCTCCTTGGTGAGCAGTATTGCAAAGGGAGTTAGAGTATGGCTTCTAACATTCCATTGCCAGGTTCAAACCCTCGCCTTCCCATTTACTAGTGATGAGACCTTGGGTAAATGAATTAACAACTCAATTCAAGCTCAAGCTTCCTCATCATTACAATGAGGATAATGACAATAGCTCATCTCACAACATAGTTATGAGGATTAAATGAGTATTTGTAAAATGTTTGGAAGGGAGCCTGAAACATGTGAGTGTTAACATTATGTAAATGTCAGCCATTGCTACTATTATTATTCTTTCCTCACCATGACATTGCCATAAAGGACAGCAATGGTGAGCGAAAATACTCTGAATTTAGATTCAAATCAATTCTCAGACAAGTCACTTAAGCCCCTGTACCTCAGTTTTAATATTTGCAATGTTAAACAAAACAAAACAAAACAAAATTGTTGCACAGACTTGTTGTGTGGATTCAGTGGTGTAGCTAGGTTCTGTAGATTTCTCAGGCATGCACATGGAACTCAAAGCAGTTCACTGTGTTATATTTTTGTAATATATAATTATTGCACTGAAGAACCCTGGTGATAAGATGAGGTTAGTCCTCTTTCCTGCTCCATCCCCCTTGCCCTGGCGCCTGAGAAACAGAGCATCCCCATGGCAACAGCAGCAGCTGGGCCCTAGATAAGAGGAGCTGGAGCAGGGCAGCAGCCACTGCTGCAGAATAGCCCAGCCCAGCATCAGTAAGCAAGCACGCCCTCTCAAGTTTCTCGATTTCTTAAACCAGCACCTGCAGTGATTGGTAAGTGCTTCAGATTTTTACTCCAAGAACTTTTGTGGCAAGAAAAGTTGAGTGTCCAGTAAGTTACAGTTTCTTTGTGGTTTCTGGGACAAAGGAGTTGCAGCTGGTGAGCAGAATAATGCTTTATAGAGCAAGGCTAAGCTGAGACTTGGTGGGAGGCAACAATAGTCATCACTTTCATGTCATTTTCCCAAGGATGGTGGGGTCGCCATAGATTAAAGAGCTAGAGTCAATTAAATTTCAAAGTTTCCAGGCAGACATGGATATATCTGCCTGTTCACACACTGGATGGAGATATTAAAAGACTAGGGAGAGTATACTTCACTTTTTGAAAATCATTTCCATGCCCTACTTTAAATTAGGATCACTCCTCAAGGAACACTGCAAATTTGGATCTTACAAAGAGACAAACTTGATCTTAAAATATGGTGCTTTTTGATCTGAATTCAATTCTCAGGCTTAAAAGAAGTGACAAAAGAATGTAAATTTTAGCCAGAGGGTGTATTAACCAGACACCCCTTTGAGCTGTGGACATCAGCTTCCACCTTTTTATTCTGTAAGTAGATCTAGGCCTGCTTACTTAGAAATATTACTTCGTATTTGATGTGACTAAGCTAAGAGTCAACTCATTCCTGGGAATCAGTAATTCCCTATTCCCAAGATTTAGACATGGGTGTTCTGGAGTTGATTTGTGCCTTGGACTGCTCTCATTTTATTATGAGCTTCAGAGAAGGCCAGAGATGAGACAGATTATTTTGTTGGATAAATTTAGCTATCCGTGTTATAATCACTAAAGAAAGACTGACAGAAAAAGAAGGCAACTCACCCTCATTGCAGTGTTATGGTTTATACTCTCAATGACCCACAAAGGAGAGCCACTTCATCCCCAGTTTACAGATGTGAAAACTGAGTTTACCTAGCTTGAAAGGGGTACAAGCAACCGAACATGACTACTACCTCATATTGCCTCTCAGTAGTAAATGCTTGCAATCATGAGGAATTTTCTTCATGTGAATTGAACTACACATTCTCACATCCAACTGAAAAAGACTATTCAGCATTAAGAGAAATGACAAAATGCCCAGACTGCCCTCTTACCTCAAACTGAATTGATCTTTTTTCAGGTGCAGAGATACTGCTACTGTTCTGAAATAGGCATTAGCTCTGAGCTAGTGGAGGCTGGCCCCACAAAACTTTGTCCTTAGTTTCCCCAGGTTGTTTTGTTCTGTCTGCTCTTCTGCACTTTAGTTGGGGCTTCCTCCCTAGTATCCAGATCCTTGGTCCTTTCAGTTCCTGTTCTCAAGAAAGAAGATGACCTTTGCCATTAACAATCCCTGTGTATTGGGACATCAGATTTATATAGCTCCTCTCTCTGTGGTATTTGCATTTATGAGTGCCTATCTTTGAAAAAAGAGGCTTTGTCCCTCCCTTGTGAAAAGGAAAAGAAGGATTAGTAAGAAGAAGCTGCAAGAGGTTTGCATCTGGGGTTATGAAAACCTCCTCAAACCCCGAAATTACATCTCTAGGTTTCTCATATGTGTTATTCCAGCCATCCACATTCTTCTAAACAGCAGAGAAAAATATAGATCCAGCATCCTTTATTCTCTAACAGAAATCTGAAAAATTCTGAAAACCAACAGTTTTTTTGCTGCTGTTTTTGTTGCTGCTGCTGTCAAGTTCAACAGAAGCTATTTGGCAGAAAATTCTGACCTGAAAGCATGTGAATCTTTTCATAATTTATCTGTTTGTCATTTAGTCTGAGCGTTCACAGTTTTGCTACAAAAATAATATATGCAATTGCCAGTGCTTCCTGAGACTCTACTGGGCATGTTACTTAGTTAAACTATCCTGATTTCTACAGCACATTTGGCTTGTCAAACAAGGGTTCTTGGGCAATATTAACAATCACGGTAGCAGTACAGGTCATCTCGTGTAAGTGTTATAGTTCAGAGACCATGTGGTACTAATATGTGGTAAAAGAATGTTAAAGGAGTCACAGATTTTGTGTTAGGGACAGCTTATGAAACACCCTCAAATACAAAGTATTGGTCAACAGGTATCTCTGAAGGCCCTGGCTTTTTGGTTGGTATCCAAAGACCCTGAGAACCATTTAGGTATGAAAGAAAGAGTTGGTGCCTCAGAAAGTCCCTAAATTATAGGGAGTTGCTGAGGGAGTTGATGAAACCTTCCTTGGACAACATCCTTTATGATACCTGCTTCATGTGAAACCCGAATTAAAGAGAGAACTACTTGGCGGGGTCCAGAATAGGACATGGAAACATTCCATTTCTTGGTTCAAGTATTAGACCAGCTCCTATCTTATACTGATTCTTTCATAAGAACACACTTTCCCACTGAGCGGACATGGAGAGTGGGTCAGGAGAGGGTGTCATCTTACATAACATTCAACAGACAGGTACAGAGGTAATGATCAATAAGACTATATTAAACTAAATATCTCTCTCCTACACGAACTTGTTCTTTCCTCTGTGTGATGACTTTCTTCGAAGAAGGCTGTAATGACATCATCTATGATAAAAGTATCTTCTAAACCCATGGGCAAAATACATCTCTGCCAAGCATGGCACAGTTTTGTAATGTAAAATCCATCTCTCGGCCCCTCAGCAAGCAGTCTTATTGACTCATCACCATTATTCTTTTTACAATGTTTTAAAATAATGTTCAATTCTTTTTTTTTTGGTGAGGTTTTCGCTATAGGGGGCATGCGCTTACCAGACAGACAGACAGAGACAGAAAGAGAGAAAGTGAGAAATCACCCCCCAGGAGGGACAGTCACACCACAATCCCTTCTCCTCCATTTTCCTCTCAGGATCTTGGGCCTGCATGCACACGTGCCCGGCGTGAGTTTTAAGCCACCGGGTCTGGGACGTGAACCGCGGTGGACTATGTGGGAGTCCAGAGACATAGCCATTATGCTAACTGTTGATTCCCTTTTTTTTTTTGGAGAAAATAGTGTTCATTTCTTGATGATATGAGTTATTGTGTAGAAGAAGTTGTGTGAATTTTGTGATTTACCATGGGTTTTCATCTCCTTGTCCAGGAACCTCTGGCCTGTTGAATTAATCCTGTCCACTTATTGGCCAAGATTAGGTTCCTCTTTCTCTAGGCTTGTGCTGCCATAGTAGCTTTGTTCAGGTAAAGGCTGGTCCTCTAATAGCTCAGCATCTGAGAGAAAATATTGCTCAATTGTGTCTGGAGTGTTTCAGTTATATCCAGCTGGTCTCTGCTAGTCAGCTACCTAATACGGTATAATACAAATAATGTTGCAAAGCAATAGGGGCCACTTGAACAATGCCCACAACTTACTAAACAAGAACTATTCTATTTCATTTTCATAGTAATTCTAGGAGATAGGTATTATTTTCTCTCTTTTACAGACAAGAAAACTTAAGGTTAAAAAAAAACAACAACAACTTGAAGTGCACAAAGGGACATATATCCCTGGGTGCCAGTCTATGTGGGCACTACGAAGATGTGAGTCTTTCTCAATTTTATCATAGCAACAATAGCTTGCAGGGAGAAGGGGCAAAAATCAGTATATTGCACTTGGGCTCCATTTTCCCTTCATTAAGTTGTTAAGATTTAGCAACTTCATCACAGTTGTATGACTTTTTAGTTCAAAGCTGAGAACTGCCTAAGTCTATTTGATTCAAAAGCCCAGGCTCAGATGAACTATCTAGCTATTGGGAACATAGGAATAGCCACATGATATAAGTGCAAAGAATAGCTTGCCCTAGGTTGGGGAGAAAGAGAGGGATATATTGCCAGATAGGACCTAGAGTAGGCAGCAGGGGCCTGAGTTCTAATGAAGACTCTGACCCAAAGAACATAACTCATGATAGCCCATTTTAACCTCTTTGAGCTTTAGGTTTTTCTTATGGAGAAGGAATATTTTGACCAGATCCTCCACAGGGTGATTTTCAGCGCAACATCTACAACTGGGCCCATGGCGCCACCCTAAGAGAGGAGGATTGGGGAAGCAGGTGCATAGGACCATACCAGAACTGTCTTGAGATCTCAGCATGAGCCCCCTCATCCCTAGTGATTTTCCCATGGCTCTTCCCTCCACTAAAGCTAGTGCGCCTGGCCAACCCTAGGCAGAGGCATACTTGTGTATGGTCCCAGGCAGTCTCTATATATACACTAAAAACAATAATCTGAATTGATTTCTGCTAAAGTCACTCAGCACAATCTGTCTGCTCAGAGTGACACTAAAAGCTGTGCTCAAGTGATCAGTTAATGGCTCCATCTGCTATGCAATGATCTCAGCTCATAAGGGAGAGGCCCTCCAGTCTTTCCAGAGAAAAGTGGTAAATTCCTCAGAAGACAACTGAGTTGAACTCATTCCACGAGCTTGAAATGTTAGTACAACTGGCCTGTGTGTTCATCCGCATGCTGGCTATCTAGGAATCTCAAGAGAAGAAGTCAATTGAGTCATTTTAATTTTATTCACTCCTCCTCCACCATTCTTGAAATGGTAAGACCTAATAATAAATTATCTAAAAAGAACTCAAGAAACATAATCTAGTCAGACTTCAATGACAATTTTCTATAATTCTAAGCTAATGCATTTTTTCATTAATTCCTGGCACATACCCATTCCATATTTCCACTTTTTCTGGACAAGGGCAATAACTAACAGGTCTGATTTGTGGTCCAGGGTACATGAGCGATAGAGGAAGGGGAACAGACTTGCTGTCCTCTCAGTAGTCCCTATGGAGTAAATAATAGAGATCCATTCGAGACCTAAATTTGTTCCTATCACATCTCTATCACCACCGTAATATGGATGGACTGGCTGTCTCATTACTTTATAGTTTTAAGATGTAGTGGTAGAAAACTAGAAGACTTGTTCAATTTGGGTTAAAAAGATTCACTTTTATTTTTAAGAAACTTGGTGTCTAATGGAGTATGCAAAAAATGGAATTGGATCTAGGCTTGGTTATTTAGTTAGTGTAACAAAGTAAATCAATTACACTTTCTCTTAGTTTCTTAATTTGTGAAGAAACTGTAATACTATGTAGAACCTAACATAGAAATATAGGCAGGGTCTAATAAAGATTTTCTGCTACTCTCAGATACATCATTTCTAATTCAGACTTAACAAGTATTCATTCTGAGACTCTCAAAGTACCTCTGAGAGAAGGCAAGCATTAAATATTTGATACATAACAATTACTGATGAATCTGTGCAAGCACACATGTGTATTTGCGTGTGGTGTGATTCACTTTATTTTGGCTTGAATCTCAAGTTCAGAGTTCCTAGTTGCAAAATATAAAAAGCAGCCTTGAAAAATGGGATTGGATTGGGAACATAATAGTAAGTGCTCAATAAATATAATTGTGTAATGAGTGAATAAATTAACAGAAGGCATACTTATGGACTGTTTCTTGTACTTCTGTAGTGTTGGAGAAGAAATACACATACCCTCTTTTGATGATGTCCACTGAGCAAATGCAGCCACTAGAGCTCTCTGAAGATAGATTGGACAAGCTGGACCCTCTCTGCAGTCACTTGGGTAAATGCTCCAATGTGAATGTCAGTAGTGGAAGGCAGAAAGGGAGTGTCTCTGCCATTTAGTTTGCAGGCAAGTCAAAGAGAGGCCCCCTGAAACCTTACAGTCTGTGCCTTTTGATGACAGCCAACAACAGATGGGCAGGCAAATAGCCATGAGTCTTAGGGGTCTGCTATATAAATATTAGCTCAAGCACTGGAGAGAAGTTTGGGGAGAAAGAAAGAGAGAGAGAAGGCATTGTCCTTTTTCTTGGTCTGACAGAGTCCCAGACAGAGCATTTTTGAGGTAATAAATGGAATGTGGCAGTAGAGCTTATTTCCAGTATTTCCCGGCACACTTACACACCGCATGCAGTGCCAATAAAATATTTCAAATATCTCTCTTTGCCTATCAAGGCAGAATTTTAAATAGCCTTTTTCTGCTTTATTGTCAATCTGTTTCCTTTCCAGAACTGACTTTTTGCATAACCTTTGTAATGAAAATACCAGAAACATTTCTGCCTCTACCCATTTCTAAAAATGAGACACTCAGACTTTTGATGGATGGGTCTTTTGCATATTCATAGCCTTTGTTTATGCCTTGCCTGGTTATGACTCCCCCCTCCTTTCCCCTCTCCGCATTTGCCATCAAGATATTTTATGTTCAGGATTTCTTCAAAAATGGGAAAAAGTGCAATTGAAGTAAAAGTCAAAATTGAAGAAAATGTCTTGTGCTCTGTAATGCATGGACTAATATCCTAGAGTTGCATGGTGGCCCACATGTCACAGGGTCATATCTAGCCTGTACCTGCAGACACCCCACAGTTGAGCAGCACCCATTTTCAGCAACATTCATTCATTCAACAAATGACTATGGTATGTATAATATCATTGGGAGAACTAGCTGCATTCTGCAATAACAAATTTTAAACATTATTTTTTTCAGCCAGGCACTAAAGATATATAGTCTGAGAGACTAGGCTTAATCCTAATCCCATTACCTGCCAGCAAATCTTTTACCTGACTTTCAGAACCTCACTCAGTTTCATCATCTGCAAGTTGGAGATAATTACATACTCTCTTTATAGGCTTAGAGTGAGGACTAAATGAAAGAATATATCCAGGGATGATATTAATATTTAACAACTGAAAATCACTGGCATTAATAAAACCCAAAAACTTCTGGCCCATCCTATATGCTAGAATGATGTGAAATCATAATTGGTACTCAAGAAAGCGTTTCTTTCCTCTCTTTTATTGTGTAAGCAACCTTAATGTAGAATTACTATTATCAGTGCTTTACACATACTACAACTGCAATAAATGTTAAATTAAATTAAAATGTTGGATGAATTTATCAAACTTAATGAGTGAAAAGGAATACTTATTACTATGAAATGTGGCTAAAGAGAATGATGCTATTTGATTTGACAGGATTATGTTAGGTATCTTTTGATAATGTGGACCTAATGATAGAAAGATAGAAGGGATGAAAGAAAGAAAAAGAAAGAAGGAAAGAAGAAGATAAAAGATCCAATTAATTTCCAAATTTCCTCATACTCATTCATATTTGTAGATCTGGTTTCAGCCTGTAGCTAGAGATTTCAGAGAAGACAAATAGTTTCATTGTCTTGTGGCTTATTTGAATCCTGGCAGAATAGCTTCTCATGCTAAATATATTTGAGTACATTCACACAAGCACACATTCAACAATTATGTATTCATTGCTGCTAGGGAACTTAAATACAAGATACTTGCCATTAGAAGGGGCAGAGAAAACATGCAAAAATGATAACTAGACCATCTTTTAAAAGTTATTTGAGGGGGCTGGCAGGTGGTGTGGTGGTTAAGGGTGCTGGACTCCCACATGGCCAACTGCAGTTCAAGTCTTGGACCTGGCATCTTGCTTTCTCACTGTTCCTCTCTCTCTCACTCACTTTGTCCCTCTCTGGTCAGATTAAAATAAATAAATAAAGTTAAATAAAATAATTATTTAAAACAAACAAACAATAAAGTTACCTGAGCAAAAATACTGTGGATATTCAGAAAATGAAAAAGCACACTCATAACTGGAATTACTATGAAAAGACTTATGACAGTGGGAGACTTATCTTGGTCTGATGGAAGCTTAAAGGATGAACAGTGGCAGAGTAACATTTTTTGAGCATCTGTAATATAGCAAATATATCAGACACTTTGCACACATTAGCAAGTTTACTTCTTTCTTGCTCCTTCTTGCACTGTTTCTCTCTCTTACACACACACACACACACACACACACACACACACAGAGTTTATCTTATTCTCATTTTAAACACTGAGAGAATATTAAAGTTTCTATAAACTGAGGTTCATGTTCTTGGACTGGCAAATGACAGTTAAGATTTGAACTCAGATCCATCTGACTCTACTTAACCATTCAACATTAATTTATTAGAGGGAGAAACAAAAATAAAATTACCAAAAAAAGGATATAATAATTAATCTATAGGACGTCTCTGTCCAGAACTGGAGATAAATCATTATAGAAAAATGACTGAGGGCTCAAGCAAGGACAAGAAACTCAAAGAGAGGAACATGAACAAAGCACAGAGGAGAAAGATGAAGCAGAGAGAAGACTTTCATGAACAAGGAGTGATCAGATTGGATCCATTACCTATAATGACTTCTGATGAATGAGACAGAAATCAGGAACCACAAGCTCTGGATGAGGTAATACAGGCAACTGCAAATAATAAACATACAAGTAAGACTTATTAAGATGACAAGAGGACCTTGAGTTAGGGTAGGTAAACAGAAGAGCTGCAAAGCCAGAGGACAGTGTAAAGATGCTGAAGTCTAATGTCAACCAGCAGAAGGACTTGGCTGGCCCTAGAAACTAGGGCAAATGAAAAACTCACTGAGAATCCTAATGAACTTTCTGAGACCAAGGGAACTCAGGATTTTATATTGGCACATGGGGGATGCAAAGATAGCAAGCCTTAAACAAAGTGGAACATTTAATACAGAAAACTTATTATCCATTGGAAATTTAGCTGAAATTCACTTTTCCATTTGCCTGACCATATTTTTAAGTTCCTTTTTGCCTTATGATCCATCCCATTTGAATTCTTCTGAAGTCTTACAGAATTCCAGTTTTCTATTTCATTATATGTATTCATGCACTGTACTGTAGAAGGGATCAAAATAAATAAATACTTTTGTTTTTCATATCAAATGACCTCTACCCTCCCCCAATCCCTTCAACTGGTATAGTTGGAAACCAACCTGTTTGTGACTGGACCTTTACTCGTGTTGTCTTTCCTTTTTTTCTTTCCATCCTGTCAAAAATCAGATGATCTTTCAGACCAGTTCATTAAGGACTGTGACCTCAAAAAGAAGCCAAGAAAGGGGAAAAATCCACAGGCTACCTTGAACGTTGAGTTGGACCAGAAAAAGCCAAGGAGAAAAGATACACCAGCACTGCATATTCCACCTTTTATACCAGGTAATGGTGAAGTCCATTTGCACAGCAAAAGGGAATTGTTTACTACTAGAGCACATTGGTCTCACCGAGTTTTTCCTTTAACTTTGGATATTTAAATTCTAAAATATTAGAGGCTTAATACAATGCAATACTTACAATACATTATTTTCCATTCTCTGACAGTGAAAGTTGGGAGTGGAGCAGGCAATCTTCCTCCACGTAGTGATTCAGGGACTCAGGCTGCTGGAGGTTCTGACATAAACACATGGTGGGCAAAGTCACCATGAGCTTCTGAAGTCCCCAGGAGCATTGGTGACCAGCAGGCATGGTAGGCAGACAGAATCGAGGATTGGCAAGATGGTCTATGTTTCCAGGTGTCCACCAGTTACAGGTTTTCACCTGACTGCAAGGAAGTCTGGAAAATATGCCCCAGCTCCATGCCCAGGAGAAAGCAGAACAGTTTAGTGAACAGCTAACATGTCTCTGTGACACCCTGAGAGGTAATGTGTGATACTCTCTCATTTCTAAAAGTTTTGTTTGGTTTTGTTTCCTTTTCCCAATCCTTCCTGGTCATTTATGTAATGTTCTCTTTATTCAAAACACACTTTGAAGGATACAAAACACATGAAACACAGATCTTCCTAGGAAGCACACTTCAGATTTATAAGATATACCAGCAGCACATAAATAGCTGAAATATTGAGAAGCAACTTCATAATGAAATAAGTTCAGATTTAAGAACTTCAGGAACTCCTTCTGAGTAGTAAATTGTGGGAAATTATATAGAAGGGCTGTTTTTAGAGATTTATTACATAATGGAGGAAAATTTCACATGTAAAATTCAAGTGAGAAGGCAGATGGGTGGAGGTAAGAGTGGCAATTAGGCATCAGGGTAGATGTGTGTAGTATGTAGCTTGAAGAGCAGCATATGATCCCCTCTGACTAAAGGGAATGGACAATGGAGGCAGAGAAACATGAGTCAATTCCTGCCCATCACCCATGAACTGAAACAAACCCTTGGCACATGCCTTTGCCTCACTTTCCTCAGATATTTGACAGTAGTTGCAACATTAAATTCCTCAAGATTTTATGAAAGTAAATTGAAATCAGATATGTATGTAAAACCCTTCAAATAGAAGATGTTCCTAGTGAAGCCTCATAAAAACTATTCTTCCTATTAAGAAATGTCTTTTATTAAAATAAGTATGTGTACACAAACCTCATAGATTAGGATATATGTATTTGACTGTGTTTCTCTCTCTGTTCCCTTAACCATGCAGATGTGCTTTCAGAACATTTAATTAAAAGATACGATGTTCAAGAGAGGCATCCAAAGGGCAAAATAAGCCCTGCTCTTTATAACAGCGACCTGGAACAGAAAAAGCCAAGGAGAAAAGATACACCTGCCCTGCACATGTCCCCCTTTGCAGCAGGTAAAAGAGCTGGTGCAGGGCATTTGCAGGGGGTGATGGGAGCAGGTCAGGAGTCTTACCATCTGGAGGTGCCAGGGGCACAGCCTTTGTCCTGTCTCCACTCTGGGGAGGATCCACATTTACTGCTGCCTTCCAGGTTTTTCTCCACTGGCAGTTCCCCAGGGGCTGACCTGGGGATGAGGGAGGGTCAGAACATTACTCATGCTTCAGCAGAGCTGGTCAAATTCACTGAGCTAGTGAAACAGAAATGTCAGTGGGTCCTTGAAAAGAGTCAAAGTCTCCTTCCATTCTTCCCTCAGTTGTGTATTCTGTGCTGATGACTGATTCTCCCTGGATGCCTGGACTAATTGGGAAAATTCCTGAAATGGGGGTGGGCGAAGCAGAGAGATGTATAAATACCAATGTGTTTTAAATCAAACCGAAAAGATTTTTTATCAGACTTTGTGTACAACCCCAGGTTATAAGGGAATCAGCGTGTGAAATAATGTCCTTGTCCCTGGAAAGGTAATGTATAAGCTGGGGAATAAGACATTTATATTTCATGATTAGACTATGATACTGTTTGTGTGTGTGTGTGTGTGTGTGTGTGTGTATGTGTCCCTCCTTTATAAGAGAGAGAAAGGGAAGAAGAAAGAGGAAAAGGGACTGTCAGGGATAGGCATTTCTGTCAGGGTCTGGCCATGCCACAATCCTCCTGTCCCAGTCTTTCAATTAGTACACATACGTGTACAACCATGCCTGGCATGTCCAGCTTGTCCTGAGCTCCAAACCTGGGCCTCCCAAGAGTCTTCCAGCATCCTAAGTGGTGGCACACAAGTAGCTGGATGATGTGTGCTTTATTACATATTGGGTCATTAGAAAAGTCACAATGTATTTTTGGATTGAAAAACAGACAAATATGTCATGACTCTTCTGACTACCCAGTAGATAGTTATGTACTAATGTTTGATGAAAACTTACTAAACATCAGTTACTGAGCATGACATGCATTATGGATTTTTAAAAAATCGATTGAGTAACACAATAGAGTAGCTATTATATCTCTTTACACAGAAAGAAATGGAGAGGGATTTTATTTAATTTAGCCACATTAAAATCATTCATGAATGAAAGTGATGGGTGAATACCTCATTGGCTGACAGGCTGGCCTGATGATGGGATGAGTATAAATAAATGGACTAAGATCTAATACATTCTGTGGCAGAGCTGGGGCTCAAATCAAAGTCTGTCTCAACTTGAGCCAGTTTTTCATTGCACTAGCCTGTGGTTCAGACTTTTAGCATTATGAGAGTTGGAAGGAACACTTTTTTGGCATGAGATGCTATTTAGTTGTTATTATAAAATGATGTTTCCCTATTATTTTATTTAACAAAGAGAAAAGTCAAAAAAAATTTAGAAGACATCATGACAAATTCAGGGATAAGAGACCCCGCGGCCATATTAGGGGATCTGGGCCCAAGTTCCATGGGATTTGTATTCTCTGCACATTTTTCTTTTTCCTCCCCTCTTCCTCTCTTCTCATCTCCCCTTACTTACCTCTACCATCCCTTCAAATTCACCACTTATCTGAATACTAAGGTGATAGTGAATATATGACCTCATCTGGGTGTGTTCAGTACCAACTCTTTCTCTCTAGCTCTCTCTCATGCACACACACACACACACACACACACACACACACACATCTAGAGACAGCTTTCCTGAGCACTGACTACATTCAAGCTTCTAAGATAATATAAATGTGCTGAAAGTACAAGAAAATAACACACAAAAAAGTATACTATGAAAAAAAATGTGCATGGATTTCAATTTTCTTTGTGCCAAAACTCTTATTTTAATTCATTAATTTTTTCATGAAGTTTTTGAAGTATCATTGTGTAACTCAAGTGAACTTTAACCCTTTCTTTTTTTACCTGTGTCAAAGATTTGCTATCCTGAAATAAAATTTAAGAAGAAAAAAATAGAAGCACAGACAACATCACATGTTTTCTGATTTGCAAATAAGAAGCAGAGCCAAGCAAGGAAGAGTGGGGCATGAGGAGACAATTATCTGGAGAAATGGACTAGGGACCTGGTGGGAGGGTCTGAACCTGTTGCAGCCACTATTCTGGGTTACCTGCATTCCTCCCCATACTGATCTCCCAGCTGATCACACATTCCCCCCATGCTCCCCTCTGTCCAAGTCCCAGTTAATCTATAAGGTCTCAGTCAGCTCAAAGCCATCCCCTCAAGTGCAAAATGATATCTTTCTCTTGTAAACTAACTCTGTACTAGTCATGGGCATGCAAATACCCAAGACTTTTTTTTTGTTTTTAGAGGTTTTTCTATAGGGTGCATGTGCTCGCCAGAAAGAGAGAGACAGAAAGCGAGAATCGTCCTCCCAGAGGGAATGGCCATGCCTCAATCCCTTCTCCATTCTCCTCTCAGGATCTTGGGCACATACGCAAACACACCCAGCGTGAGTTTAAGTCATTGGGTCTGGGACTCGAACCACGGTCGACTACATGGCAGTCCAGCGACATAGTCATTACGCTAACTGCTGGTCCCAATACCCAAGACTTTGTCATTCCTTTTAATATAACCTTTTTGTTTTTAGTTTTTGCCAGAGGGCATGTACACTTGCTGGAGAGAGACAGAGAGAGAAAAAGTGAGAAAACACCCTCCATGGGGGATGATCACGCCACAATCTCTTCTTTCCAATCTCTCCCTCCTTTCAGGATTTTGGGCACACACTCACATACACACACACAGACACACACACAGACACCCTTAGTGTATATTTTTTCAGAGAGGTTTTTGCTATAGGGCGCGTGCACTCGCTAGACAGACAGAGGGAGATGGAAAGACAGAAAGCAAGAAATCATCCCCCAGGGGGGATGGCCACGCTGCAATCCCCTCTCCTCCGTTCTCTTCTTGGGATCTTGGGCATGCATGCACATGCACCCGGCGTGAGTTTTAAGCGACCGCGTCCAGGACGAGAACCGCAGTTGACTACATGGGAGTCCAGCGACACAGCCATTATGCTAACTGCTGGTCCCTCCCCTTAGTGTATTTTTTTTAAGCCGCTAGGTCTGGGATTCAAATCATGTAGTCAGCCATGTGGAATCCAGCCCACTACCCCATAGCCTGGCCCTAGTATTATCTTTGTAGTTCTTGTTGCCACTAAGCTGTTACTTAAATTGACATACCAACAACTTGATTGATGAATTCATAAGGACTGGACTGTTGTTGCCTTATATTTCTGATATTGACTTCGAATGTCTAGTCCAGAATTTTCTAAATAGCAGTGCTCAAAAAGTATCTGTTGACTTGGTATTCTGATTGGCAACCATAATTCTGCAGTACCCTATGGAAACATTATTTTCTGCCCATCTTGATTCTGTTTTTATCAAAACCATTTTAAAGAAAGACTTAATTGAGGGATAAAAATATTTATGGGCATTGAGTCATGCTGGTACATAGAATTGAACATGGGCTTTGGAGTCAAAAAGATCTGGGCTTGATATCTAGTTCTTCCCCATGCTAGCTTTATGGCTCTGGAAAATTAACAGAAACTATAAAAACCTCCTTCATTTCATCTGTCCTTAAAAGGGATATCAAAAAATCTGCCTCGGGAACCAGCAGTTAGCGTAATGGCTATGTCGCTGGACTCCCACGTAGTCGACCGCGGTTTGTGTCCCGGACCCGGTGGCTTAAAACTCACGCCGGGCGTGTGTGCGTGCGTGCCCAAGATCCCGAGAGGAGAATGGAGGAGAAGGGATTGCGGCGTGACCATCCCCCCTGGGGGGTGATTTCTCGCTTCCTGTCTCTATGTCTCTCTCTGTCTGTCTGGTGAGCGCACACGCCCTACAGTGAAAATCTCTCAAAAAAAAAAAAATCTGCCTCAAAGAGTTGTTAGCACAATTAAGTAAAGTACTTAGCAGAGTTCCTGGCATATTAAAGGTATATATAAAAAGTGTTAGTTTGCCTCCATTCTCTGTTCGATCTTACATTCTTTGCAATAACTCAAACTATTTCTGAAGATGTGAATTCTCCTAGTCATAGCATTTTACCTCTTCATATAAATCTGATGATTTAAGAGAATTTATAAAGTATTGACATCTGTTCACCTGGCAGTGGATGCTTCTGAACACCCAAATACCTACATTCTAAGAGAGCAGCTTCCCTATGGAATCAGGAAGGTTTATGAAACAACACAGAGTAAATAGAGTTTGGGGAGTATATATCCATAGACTCTATAAACACTAAGGAATTCCTCGAATCAGCAAATCTCTGTTATAAGTATGTGCAATTATAGATATTGTTGTATGATTCTAGTTGTATTAGTATATTAGCTGAAGTAGTTTGTTTTGGAGAGTCTTTTTAGTATCTAAAGATTTGGCAGTAATTGAAATGCTAGTTAAGCTGATAAGGATAGAGCCTTCGGCAGATGTTCAGAAAGACTCACATTGGTTCTAATAAGGGTGTTGAGAGGAACTCACAGACAAATACACTCTGGAGACATCTCCTCTCATTAGCCCTTGGCAAGTGAGAACTGGACAAGGATTCTCTTCCCATTCTAAATCTCTTGCTAACTACCTTCATTCCCCTAGGTTAATGAGCTTATTTGACAAGTTCTAACTGCCAGAATGGCCCCTTAATGGGGAGTCATCTCAGACTTCCTTGCCAACCCAGGCTTGTTCCCAGCTCAAGCCACATTTGCCAGAGCCCCCATCTTAGCGGCAGCATAGCAAGGAGCATTGGTTGTGATTGGTCAGATTTGGGCAGCTAAAGCCTGTTTAAAGAAGTCTTTAGCTGAGCTCTGCAGCAAAAGGGAAAAAAAAAAATAGTGAGGATGGGAACATTAAAGAGAAGCCTCCTGGAAAATTAGTTTATGAGCTGTGAATTTGGGGGCAGTTCAGGGAATCAAAGATCAAAATAATATACTTGTACAAAGGAAAAAGACACATATATCTTTTGAAAGTGATACTTCTTCTGTCTTGCTGAGAATACAACAGTCTCCCTGGTGTGGTTTATTAGGAGAGGTGGAACCTTAGCCCTGAGGGTACGTAGCTCCCTCAGACAAGAGGCACATACCTATAATGCAAGTGATCCGCTTTAGATAGTGCCTGGTTGCGACCATGCTCTAAAACATTTGACTGCAAGTGTGATTGACCCCTAAAGACTGGGCTGCCAAGGCTGCCAGCCTTTGGCCTTAAAACACTCAAAGGTCTTACAAACAGCCCAGTTCCTTAAACAGTCCTATATGGAGGGAGGAGGAAGGGAAGAAACTTCTTCAGACATTCACTAAATATCTCCTCTAGAGGAGTCTTTAAAAAGTTTATGAAAAATGGGTATTATGAGAAAAAATATGCATGGATTTTAAAACTTTTTTGCACCAAAATAATCTCTAATTTCATTTTTCCACAAACTTTTTGAAGTCCCTCAAATTCCAAGTCTAGTGCCAGATGATAAAAACGCCATGAGGAGATGGATAGACTGTATAATCATTCAATGGCAAATGTTTTAACAGAAGTCGTGTAAGCTATAGCTGGAGCATTAACGAATGTAGTCCTCCCTCTATTTTGGGCTATCAGAACCTATAGGAGATAGAAATTATTTTTTCTCGAACTTTAGAGATTAATCAACTGAAAGTCTAATATGTTAAGTGATCTGCTCAGTGTTGAATGATCAAACAAAGCTTTCTAGCTCTAGAGTCCATTTTTCTTCAAAGATATACATCTGCTTCCTTAAGGAGGCATAGGAGCAAGAGGGAGCCA
Organism: Tupaia belangeri chinensis; assembly: GCF_000334495.1. Lineage (NCBI taxonomy): Eukaryota > Metazoa > Chordata > Mammalia > Scandentia > Tupaiidae > Tupaia > Tupaia belangeri. The sequence goes on along the minus strand of NW_006209511.1, from coordinate 1,386,500 downwards.
AACCGAACAAGTGATTCTCAAACCTAGGCTACATTCAAATCATCAAAGCCGATAACAGGAAACATCAAGAACAAGAATGCAGTTATGCTGCTGATTTCTGATTCATTCCAAGCAATGATATTCATGAAATCAAAATGTTGATGAATTACCATATATTTATTTTTATTTTAAGACATTTAAATGAATGCTGAACTGTATTAATATAAAATGCTTGGGATGAGCAGATGGCACAATGGTTACATTGCTGGACTCCCATGTAATGGACTGCAGTTTGGAGAGGTTTTTTTTGTTATAGGGTGTGTGCGCTTGCCAGAAAGACAGAGAGACAGGAAGCAAGAAATCACCCCCCAGAGGGGATGTCCTTGCTGCAATCCCTTTTCCATTCTCCTCTCAGGATCTTGGGCACACACGCACACGTGTCCAACGTGCGTTTAAGCCTACATGGGAGTCCAGCAACATAGCCACTACGCCCACCAACTGCTAGTCCCTTGACTGCAGTTTGAGTCTCAGACCCAGTGGCTTAAAACTCACACTGTGTGTGTGTGTGTGTGTGTGTATGTGTGTGTGCATGTCCAAGATCCTGAGAGGAGAATGGAAGAGAAGGGATTGATTGCGGTGTGGCCATTCCCCTTGAGGGATGATTTCTCGCTTTTGATATCTCTCTCTCTCTCTATCTCTCCAGCAAGCGCATACACCCTGTAACAAAAATCTCTCTCTGAAAAAAAAAATGCTGTTTATTTTCCACTTAAAATGTCTTATTCTCCCATGGACAGCTCAGCCCACTTTGGAAAGGCTGTCCTGGATCGTTTAATAAGCTCCTCTTATCCCTAAAATCCCAGGACAGGATTTTTTTTTTTCTAACATATGACTAGATTTCAAGGATACTCAAAGTAACCAGAAAGTTATCTAGGATTTGGGAATTTAAAGCCTCTTGTCCATTTTGAATCAATCCAAATTTAGCTTAATATGAAGAAATATCAAGAAAGAAGGAAAAGATAGAAAGATTTGGGAATCAACATTGCTAACTCTTGGTTCTCTTATCATACACACCCTTTTTCCAAATCAAAATCCAAACCTCTATGCAACTAGTATAAGAGAAAATAACTCTTACTGTGTTTCCTAAGTGATTTATACAAAAGCCTTAGCTTCAGCCAAACTCTTGAAACTGTTTTTGTTTTCCAATAAATCTCAGTTAATAGAAAAAAAAATCCTATGGACAAACTACTGAATCACATAAATAGTCATTAAGACCTATGCATAGTTTTCATGAATTTGCCACTGTAGAATGGAGTCCAGCGTTGCAGGTCTCTCGTGCACGGCTTCCCTCCCTCGAGCTTAAATCTTTATGGAATGTTTCAAGGTATCTGGAAAGTCTCTAAATAAAAGAAGCAGGAGATGGAGTGGTATGAGGGAGTGGTGGGGAAACAAAACTGACTGGCTGGAGCAGGGTAGATATTATAGAAGACTGGCCTTAAATTGAAGCTTCCTCTGTCTTTTTATTAAAATGGCCCTGCTTTATACTCTGCTCTGGAGGATGAGCAGAACCCACCAAACTTCCTTGGCTTATCTTTTTTGAAATGATCAGCCTATAAGATTGTACTGAGACTTCTGAATTTTACAGGTCAGCAAACTTTGAAAAATAAAATATAGTGAAGCCCAACATCAGAACAGCAACTTTGCATTTTGACTAATAAGAATGCTTTAAATGCCTAACCTCACTAACGTTTCATAAAAAGGAAAGAATATAGTCAATCCTCAAAATAAGGAAAAGAATCATCTCAAATAAAGAACAGCTTTTTAAATAAGCCATATACCTGTATGAAACGCTTTCCACATTTCGCTTATTTTCTCACTTTGCTCTGAACCCCATGGACTTTATCATACTTTGTCATACTGGTATTGACATTTGCAAACAGCATATTCAGGCCCCAGATAAATATCTTATACAGATGTTAGTAATATGCTTTTAAGTTTAACTTCATGAGGTATAGCATGTTTTTTTCCAAAGGAAAATTAGCTAGCAAATTGTGAAAATATCAGAACAACTGACATTTATTTGCCCGTAGGTGTGGCTTTATGTTAAAGATTGTTATTTGAATTGTACTTAATTGTCCTGATAGCCATGATTGTTATTTGAATTGTACTTAATTGTCCTGTTAACAATTCATAACAAATATCAACATCCTCGTTTTACGTATGAGAAAATTTACATGTGAAGGTGATAACTGGTCTGACATAGATTGACAGCATGGCTCAACTAGAAGCCCAAAGTGTTGGACTCCAAAATCCATATACTTACTTTCTTTAAAAAAAAAAATTATTTGTTTATTTTAATTTAACCAGAGAGAGACACAGGAGAGAGGGAAAGTGAGAAAGCAAGCCACCAAGTCTGGGATTGAACTGTGGTCGGCCACGTGGGAGTGGAGTGGTGGGGAAACAAAACTGACTGGCTGGAGCAGGGTAGATATTATAGAAGACTGGCCTTAAATTGAAGCTTCCTCTGTCTTTTTATTAAAATGGCCCTGCTTTATACTCTGCTCTGGAGGATGAGCAGAACCCACCAAACTTCCTTGGCTTATCTTTTTTGAAATGATCAGCCTATAAGATTGTACTGAGACTTCTGAATTTTACAGGTCAGCAAACTTTGAAAAATAAAATATAGTGAAGCCCAACATCAGAACAGCAACTTTGCATTTTGACTAATAAGAATGCTTTAAATGCCTAACCTCACTAACGTTTCATAAAAAGGAAAGAATATAGTCAATCCTCAAAATAAGGAAAAGAATCATCTCAAATAAAGAACAGCTTTTTAAATAAGCCATATACCTGTATGAAACGCTTTCCACATTTCGCTTATTTTCTCACTTTGCTCTGAACCCCATGGACTTTATCATACTTTGTCATACTGGTATTGACATTTGCAAACAGCATATTCAGGCCCCAGATAAATATCTTATACAGATGTTAGTAATATGCTTTTAAGTTTAACTTCATGAGGTATAGCATGTTTTTTTCCAAAGGAAAATTAGCTAGCAAATTGTGAAAATATCAGAACAACTGACATTTATTTGCCCGTAGGTGTGGCTTTATGTTAAAGATTGTTATTTGAATTGTACTTAATTGTCCTGATAGCCATTTATAACAAATATCAACATCCTCGTTTTACGTATGAGAAAATTTACATGTGAAGGTGATAACTGGTCTGACATAGATTGACAGCATGGCTCAACTAGAAGCCCAAAGTGTTGGACTCCAAAATCCATATACTTACTTTCTTTAAAAAAAAAAATTATTTGTTTATTTTAATTTAACCAGAGAGAGACACAGGAGAGAGGGAAAGTGAGAAAGCAAGCCACCAAGTCTGGGATTGAACTGTGGTCGGCCACGTGGGAGTGTCCAGCACCTTAACCATCATGCCACCTGCTGGCCCCCTAATCCATACACTTTCTACCCTACTATGTGTAAGCCTAGGACCAGAGCTCAGATAGAGAAGAGGGTGGAAGTTGCCTCTGACTCCCCCTTAAAACCAGAGTGTTGTCCTCATTTAGTACCTCTGGGAAAACCAAATAAGGCCATTCAACTCCCTCTCTCTGTTGACACCTTTAGCAGTTATCTTTGCAGACACTCAAAGATTTCTGGGTTGCCACGCTCCTGTGTACTGTGTCTATGCTGCAAGATGCTCTAATATTTTAATTAGAGGCACTTAATTGCAAACCTGTGCTTTGTTTTTGCAGATGTGCGACTGTTCGAAGATGAGAGATCTAAAGTGATCATGGAAGATGATGAAAAGGATGGTGACAAGATAGTTATTTAAAGATATTCCCCCTGAGACCCCTTGTAAATAGGTTAGGTTGGTTCCCTGTGGTAACCTAGAGAAAAAAATAGACTTGTTTCTGTTCTCATTTTGCCATAGTCTGACTTGCAGATCCAGACACCTTTTCCCTAGGAGACACACTACACCAGATTGCCCGTCACCTCCTTGTCTTACTTTCCCTGAATCTGGCTTTTATTCCCACTTTTTGAATTTTTATTTTCCAATGTGGTGGAAAGAAAAGAGATCATCCCAAATAAGAAGGTAACAGGGAAAGTTCTGTTGTTCAGTTTCTGCATCATTTGAATCAATTCATGAAGCAAAGAAACAATAACATGGGAATCCTTTAAAACTTCTTGGTTTATGCCACTGGGCAGGACTTGAGTTAACATCACTCAAATACCAGTCTGAGGAAGGCCCTGTTGCCAGAGAGATGAGAATATTGGGTTCTAACTCGCAATTGCTTTGAAGAACATGCTCTTTTAATTCTCCTGTTGTATCTTAGAGTCTTATTGTCTCTGGTGACATTTCTTTAAGATCCACTCTAACAGTGAATTTATGAGCTGAGGAAGACAACTCAGTCTACCGTACCTCGGCTGAAAGTACCAGAGGCTGAGTGCAGGTCTATCTTACTCACACATTTCATTTTTTGAAACAATAGTTCTTAGCCACATTGACCTGACATTTATAAGTTGTGTCGCAAGTGAGTCATTACTAATGATAAGCAAAATACTCTCTTTGTGATAAATTTACTTTTTAAAAATTAAGGTCAAGTGAATATCATTCTAATATTTTTAACATTCTCACTTGTGGACTCCAATATGCTTTCTCGGATGGAAGGGGAAAGTGTAGTGTTAGCTATTGAATGGGGTTCTGTATATATCTCCTGCCCCAGTCTAATCTGTTGGTACCTGTGAGAAAGCTTTGCCCAGGGGACTTATCTGTTAAACAATAGAGAAATAGATAAGAACTATAAGAGAAAAAGCAGATATTCACACAGATCATATCTAAGACTGAAAGCGTTGAAAGCTCTAGTTCCAACAGCAGATTAATTTCCTCTGTCTTTCTTTCTCCCTCAAAAAGATGGAAAGGATGTAGGACTTTTCTGGAAATAAAGATAATTCTATCTACATCTCTAGGCCCTGATGCCTTTCTCCTAAAAATACTCTATTTATGTACAGTTACAAAGACTAGAGGTTGCAAAAGAGACTCATAAGTTTTGGGTTGATTTTGTATTTGTTTTTTGTTTGGACTACAGAGCTTTAAAAATGTTTGCATTAGCTATAAATATTTAACAGTCCACTTGCAACTAGATGGTGGCACAGCTGTAATGTAATGCCTTGTGAGGCTGACTCACATAGGAAGTTTCCAGAGTTGTACCCAGAAATTTCCCTGAACATGCCAGTCATATGTGTGCCCACGATCTGGAGGGCTGGTTGAAACTAGGGTGGTATGTTATGAAGGCTGGGGTAACACCCTTTCTCTCTCGTGGAAAAAATAAATAAGCTTTAAAAAATCAATTTTATGTATATAATAGGATAATATTACCACCAATAGGAATTTTTACCAAGGGATCCTCACTTAGAAAACACAAATGTGGGCCAGCATGTGGCATGGTGATTGAGGCACTGGGCTTCCCCAAGTCCTAGACCTGATGGCTTGCTTTCTAGCTTCCCCCCTCCCCCTTTCCCTCTCTCTCTCTTTCTGGTGAACTGAAAAATAATAATAATAATAAATAAAATGTAGCGAATAATTCTTAAAAAAAAAAAAAAAGAAAACACAAATGCACTCCCACCCTATCAGACTTGCTGTAGAAACACAGTGCCCACAAGATATGCTCAATAAACTCCTAGTCTGCTCAGAAAATCCTTCATAATTTCTCACTTTCTGAGGTGAGGTACGTTAAAAGAAAAACTAAAATTTAATTGAGTGGAATTTAACTGAGCAAAAGAAAACATAATTTGAATTGGAGACCCTGGGGATCCAGTAACCTTATGACTGGGCGATATTTAAGTTTCAGAGAGGGAAAGTGACATGTATGCAGGGATGGGAAAGTGACATACAAAATGGAAGTAGAGGAATGAGGGAAATGACTGGATTGATTACATCTTAAAGTTTTTCTAAGTTAACACTGTTGAAAAGGAGGAATGTCTGTGGTTGACTGAAGCTGAGCTGCTGTGATTGGCTGTAACTTAGCAAGTTTAGTAAGGAAGCAGTTTTTCAAGGGAGGTCCCAGTTACAGAAGCCAAAGCCGCTGTTCAAGTATGGAGGCTTTCACAGCCCAATATACTTTGACAGGAAGAAGACACATGGGCTGTTGTAGAAACAAAGGCCTTAGCTTCCAGCCCCTAACTTTGTGATACTGACCAGCTCCCTAAAACTCTCTGAATCTAGTTCTCTATTTTGCAAGTGAGGATAATAATCTTTATGTTTCTTTCTTCATAGTTTAAAAATTAAATGAAATAATATGTGGAAAAGAATTTTGTAAGCTAAAATGCCATGTCTAACCATAACATAGGATGATTTTAAGACACCTTGAGAGCATGGTCTCTGCCTCTTCTATTGCCACATCCTCATTGCTTGGTTATTCATAGGTAGCAATTTCATGGAGTTGACTCAGTATCTGAAGAGCACTTCAAGTAGAGGATCTCATTGTTTACACAGTATAACTAAAAGATCAGCCCTCTCTTCCTGAAAGATGGCTTTATAACTGAGTTCAAGCCTCAAAGAAACATACTGAGAATCCCAGCCCCAAAACAACCAACCTTGGACATCATTGGGTGATTGGGGTTGCAGCCAAGCCCCCCTCCCCCCCAACTTCCCTTGTTCCATGTGGCCCTTTCCTGAGCAAAGTAGAATTTTACTAATTAAGATTACATTTTGACTGACATAATCTCAGTCCATGGTGAGCAATTTTGCTCCAACCAGAGAATATATTAAGGAATTAAAAGCATTCATGGAAGCTCATTTAAAAAGAAGGCTCAGGAGCCAGCAGTTGGTATAATGGCTATGTTGCTGGACTCCCACATAGTTGACTGAGGTTTGAGTCCTGGACCCGGTGGCTTAAACTCACACCAGGTGTGTGTGTATGTTTTTTTTTTATGAGGAGAATGGAGTAGAAGGCATTGCAGCGTGGCCATGCCCCCAGGAGATGATTTCTCGCTTTCTGTTTGTTTATTTCTCTGTCTTTTGGTGAGCGTATGTGCCCTATAGCCAAAACCTCTGCAAAAACCTCTCCTCCCTACCAAAAAAAAATAAAATAAAATAGGCTCAGGGGTTGGAAGCTGGCAAGTGGTGTGCTGGTAAAAAGCCCTGGATTCCCACATGGCCAGCTGTGGTTTGAGTCCCAGACTTGGTGGCTTGCTTTCTCACCTTCCCTCTCTTTCTCTAGTCAAATTAAAAACTAATAATAACAAATGGAATTAAACAAATAAATAATTTTAAAAAAGAAGGCTCAAATTAAAGGCACTTCATCATAACTGGCAAAGCAACTGGCCATTTGTTCACTCTAAAGATCTGTTCCCCAACCCAGGCTACCCGAGATGAAGAGACACTGATGGGAGAGATTTTGTTCCCTTTCAAAAACCTCAGACAGGGCTGTTCTTAAATCCAGACACCCTTTGAAAGCTGTTGGCTGAGATCACACAGCCAACCTCTCATGCCTAATTATCACTTGGAGAGGCAGATGCTGGTGCTGAGGGACTAGGTTAGGACCATAAAGGACTCAAGCAGTATTTCCTTTTGAATGTAATTGAGAGAATTTGCCCTCCTCAGGCTGTGTTGCACAGGTTGTTTCCTTAACACAAGGATAAACTGAAATAACAGGTGGTTATGAAAACAAGTTAGTAAAGCAATTATTTTGCTAGTGCAGAATAAGAGGCTAATTGCATGATGGATTTTGAAGAATCTCTGTCATCCTATATAAATGAGGCTTCCTTGATTCACACACTTAATTTCTAAGTGTGAAAGTGTTACTCAGAAAACTCCCAAGGTAGGGAGTAAAGGCACAAGAACTGGAGGAATTGAGAATATCCTCCAGTCTGGATATGGGAATTGCCATGGAACTGGCTTTCATGTTTGACCTCAGAACCCTATGATTACCATAACTCTTTACACAAAAAGTGTAGTGCAGGTAAGTGTCCTTATGGGGAAAAAAACATGCTATGTGAAACCAGCTCTGCCCTAAAAGACCCGCAATAGCAGCTTACCTTTCACAAGAAGAAAGGGATGGGTATCTTCTAACCAAAGACAGCAACTTCTTCAGTTAGATGAACTTTCTTAATGAAAAACTTCAGGAAAGGAAAAACAGATGATGGAAAACAGTTTTGCTCATCCTAACCAATGTGATTCTTCTTTGTTTATTTGCCAGAGGGCATATGCTCTTGCTGGAGAGACAAAGAGAGAAAATGAGAAAGCTGCTCCCCCGTCTCACCCCCCACCCCTGCCACATCCCAATACACATGGAAATCCGTTCTCTTTCATTTCTCCCTCTAAGGATTTTGAGCATCTGCACACGTGCCCACAACTACCATGTTTCTCTTTTTCTTCTTTTTTTAAGGTTTTGCCTTAGGGCATGTGTTTTTTTCTTGGGATTTTTGGGCACATACCCAAACGCCCCTGGTATGATCCTCAAGCTGCCAGGTCCAAGACTCAAACCATGGTCAGCCACTAATACTTTAACCACCATGCCACCTGTGTTTTTAAAGTCACTGGGTCTGGGAGTCAAACTTCATGGACAGCTATGTGGGATCCAGTCACTTTAACCACTATGCCATTGGCTAGCTCTGTCTCTTTTATGTGATGTCAAATACGAACTTGAAGGATTGAACAAAAACAGTAAACTACAGATCTTCATGTCCTTATAATTATGTTTTAGAACTCCCGAAAAACAATACATACTTTGACCCAGCCTCAGTAGCCCACAACTGGACACTGCTACTTGGCAGGCTGAGGTCACATGTGAGGCGCAGGTTTGATTCCTGATCCAATCTAAAAGCCAGGAGTGGTGATGTATATCTGTCTTCCCAGCAACTATGAAGGCTGAGGCAAGGGGATCACAACACAAGACCCCATTTAAAATACCACATACACACACACACACACACACACACACATGCACAGGGAGAAGGGAAGATGGGAGGGATTAGCATTATCAGGTCACAGAGCTTCCTGGAAGCAGGAAGAGCTATTGATTAGAATCTGAAGAATGAAGTCCCAAGTCAGAATCCAGGAAATTAACTAATCAGGCTATAGAACAATGTGAAAAAAACAGACAGACAAAAAAGAGATTAAAATATCAATAACAAAAAGAGCAAATTTTAAGCAGGTTCTTGATGCATTAGCTACGTCAATGTACCTGAACTAATACTTTTATTCACAGTAGTGACTATGCCTATACAGAGACATGCCCTAAAGGGTCTGGGATTTTTCAGGAGCCTGTTTCCACTGCTTATAATCCCCTTAAAGCAGAGGGAGAGCAGGTGGTCTCTGCCCTGGTCAGTGGTCCAGTGACCTAAAATGGATGCCAGAGTGTCTGAAACTAGCTGGTTTATAGTGAATAGAGCAAATGGATGAACAAAGAGAAGAAAAGTCACAACCAAATTGCTTTCCAAAATGTTGATTTAATGCAAGTATATAAGGGAAATAGTAAGGAGCATGGCCTTCTTAACCGTGTGACTCACTCACCCCCACCCACATGCTCTGGTTCCAGGACTTGACTCATGGAGAACAATACCAACCTTGGACTCAAGAGAGCACTCTCATCCCAGACACCAAATAAACTGCACAGTTATAGATGTGGTGGGGCCAAAGGAACATTTCCCTATCCAATGGTTTGAAATACTGATCCACAGCCTGTATCTTCCCCTAGAACTTCTAGCAATAGGCAAAGAGGTGGCATGAGACTGGAGCTGGGAGAAAGGTTTGGTCAACGGAGAAAGAAGAATGGATTCACTAGGAGCTCAATGGAGAAGACTTGAGAACCTCAGCACATATCATTAACACTCAGGCTCTCCTCTGCCACAAATAGGTCTTTAGATGTGAACTAAAATTATGGTGCATAACATGTCCTGGTTCTCGGAGCTGGCAGGTGGTTTGGTGGTTAGGGCAGCTGATCTCCCACATGGCTGACCGCGGTTCCAGTCCTGAACCTGGCTGCTTACTTTCTCACTTTCTTTCTCTCTCTTTTTGCCTCTCTCTGGTCAATGTCAAAAAAATATATATTAAATAATGACAGTGAATGAAATCAAATTAAGTAATTCCTAAAAAACAAACAAACAAAAAAACAAAAAACAGTCCTGGCTCTCTCATGACATAAGAACTCAATTTTGTGGCTTCTAGCCCAGAGAAAAACCAGGAAGCTCCTCATCACTCCCTTACTGGAGTATAGTGGTAATGATTCAACAATACCTGAAGAGAAAGGAGGTCAGAGTCTTTAGGCTGTTGATGGTTTGATTCTGGGAGTGTGAGTATCAAAATCTAATTGCTGGGCATGGATAGACCTGCCTTATTTGTTGCTATCACAGACAGGCACTGTGACATGAAGAGGAGGACCCCTTGCCCCATGTAGCAATCACTTTTCAGTATGAGGGAAGCAGAGGATGGGAGCCCAGGGCACAGTCCAGCTGCTAGTAGCCACCCAGGGTAGCTCCCACATGCTTATCATACGTCCTGGTGTCACCTTAGGAGAAAAGCACCTGAAATACCACCGTTATAAGTAGGTCAAAGTTGTGAACCCTCCAGAAATTCTGGAACCAGGTTCTTAATACCAAGCAGACCTTCGCTCTGTGGATGGAAACACCAAGCAGCAGCAGTAGGCAGGCAAAGGTGGACTAGGGATTGATTGAGAGTTTGAATGAAGTGTGTGGAGATGGGGTGGGGAGGATATGGGACTGGAGAGAAATTGGGCCCAGTGATAGATCTAGGTTCTAGACTCTTGAATATCAGAGTTCCTTTCTTCTGAGATTTAACTTTCCAGAAACATTTAGATGAATATGTTTCCTGAGCGCAGCCTGGATTTTCCTCATCCCTGAACACTCCAATGGCTTTCAGCCTTTCCTAGCACTTAAAAGAGCCCGTGCAAGAGAAGGTCCCTGAGGCATAAGCTTTCAGGTAAAACTCCCTGTAAGTAGAACTGAGAGACAAATGACTGCCTTTCCTTTCAGGGGAGAGGGGCTGATACGGGCCTGGGCAAGTTTCTTTCACTTTGTTTTTGAAGTGATTCTCAAATATCATATGTCCTCCACATGTTTGCATTGACCTGATTGAAGTGTGTGGAGAATGTATGATATTTTTAAATTTGCTATAGGGCACATGTGCTCACCGGAGAGAGAGAGATAAAATGAAAGAGAGAGAAAGTGAGAAAGCATCCTCAAGGCGATGGCCACAACACACACTAGATGTGTTTTTCAAGCCACTTGGCTGGCCTTCATTGACCAGAATTTTTTTTTTTTTTTGGGAGGTTTTTGCTCGCCAGAAAGTCAGAGAGAGACAGAGAGACAGAAAGCGAGAAATCACCTCCCAGGGGGGATGGCCATGCTGCCATCCCTTCTCCTCCATTCTCCTCTCGGAATCTTGGGCACGCACACACACAGGCCCGGTGTGAGTTCAACCCACCAGGTCCGGGACTCGAACTGCAGTCGACTACATGGGAATTCAGCAACATAGCCATTACTCTAACTGCTTGTTCCCATTGACCAGAATTTTTAGCAGCATAATTGAAGAGACTAAAACAAGGACATTGGGTCAGTTCTATGGCCTGATAGTTTAAGGCAGCTGGATCTCACATGGCCGACTGCACCATTCAAGTCCTAGACCCTGTGGCTTGAGAACACACCAAGTATTTCTGTATGCATACTCAAAATCCTGAAAGGAGGGAGAAATGAAGGAGAAGGGATTGTGGCATAACAATACCCTTTGAGAGGTGTTTTCTCCTCTCCCTCTGTCTCTCTGTCACTCTCTCTCTCTTTGGCAAGTACACATACTCTCTAGGAAAAAAAAAATAAGGAGCAGGGGACATTAATAAGACAAGAATGTCTACTTGAAGAAATCAAAAGAACTTTCCCCAGTTCTTATAGTAGATAATTCACTGCACTTATCAATGTTTTATAATTATTTCTTCTTCACATTTCATTGTTGTACATCTCCATAGCACACATGATCTTTTCTATTAGAAAAATTTAAATTCTTATGTCTGTCAAGTACTACCTCCTTAAGCCCCTCTCACCCTCCTCCACAATCCATCCCCCTCTTGTACAGTGTTTATATACACTTGTCTTCCCTACCACTATATCTTTAGGCCTTATCAACACTTCATAAATTCTTGGTGCAATGTTCTTACATGTCCATTGAATCTTTTCTTGATGTGAACCCTCCATGCTCTTCCCAGCATATACTGCCCTGCCTCCCCACCACTGAATGATTGTGTGACTGTATGATTGTGTACCATCTGACTTTAATTGAAATAAACCATCATGTGTACAGAGGGTTTGAGGCATATTGATTAATATCCATTCCTTTATAACTTCTACTCAGGAGGAAAAGAAGCACTATAGCCAATTTTGCATTGCCCCAAGTCCCTTCTATCTCATAGCAAAGCCTCTTGCTTCCATTGTTAATTGTTTGGAAGATCCTTTTGTTCAAAGGAAATTGAACTTGGAATATATAGAATTCATGGAAGTGAGATACTAGGTTGAAGTAGGTAAGCTATCCCTCACCTTTCTCCCCTGACCTTTCATTTAGTGGCCTTTAAGGAAACCCTAGAACTCTTTGGAGCAAGGTCAGAAAGCACTGCTCTAGGTAAGTAAGCAGATCCTAATGTTCCTTCAGCTGCCTCCAACATAAGCATCCTCAGTTCACACTCAGCCTCAAGCCTCCTGTGTCGAGTGGGATGAGGGTTTTCATTGTGTAGGTAATGTATGGGTTTTAATATACAAGTTTGCAGTCTCTGTCTTTGATATACCCTGTGCATTTCTGAATAGGAACAAAGTCCCTGGCGACCCCTCACTCTGAGCAGCAGCCAAATCTGCAGTCAGTCTCCTATAGAGCAATGCAAAAAGCCAGCAATAAAAAAACTAAATAGCTAATCAACAGGGTGTAGTTTCTGAAAAAAATGCACATTCATAATTTGTAACTGTGTAGTTATAAATCCCTTCCTAGAGTTTTGTTCTAACGACCCAAAACAGTGAAGAAGCTTTTATTTTATTTTTTTCTCCTTTTGAATATTTGGTGAAGGAGCAATGTACATTTGCCGACAGTATAAATATTTATACTTTTTAGTACCTTACAGCTTTACCTCAGATGTAGTTGAATTACAAAGAATCAATGCCCGATTTTACCTTAGAAATATAATTTGGGGGCCAGCAGGTGGTATGGTGGCTAAGGTGCTAGTCTCCCACATAGCTGACCTGAGTTTGAGTCCCAGACCTGGTGGCTAGATTTCTTGCTTTCTCTCATGAGTATATAGGTGCCCCATAGCAAATTTTTTTAAAAAAAGAAGAATCCATAAAATATTTGGTAAAAAAATTTCTTGAGAAAAAATAAATAAAATTTATATCAACCACAAATATAATTTTTTTTTTTTTGGAGAGATTTTCACTGTAGGGTGCGTGCGCTCGCCAGACAGACAGAGAGAGACATAGAGACAGAAAGCGAGAAATCACCCCCCAGGGGGGATGGTCACGCCGCAATCCCTTCTCCTCCATTCTCCTCTCGGGATCTTGGGCACGCACGCACACGCGCCCGGTGTGAGTTTTAAGTCACCGGGTCCGGGACACGAACCGCGGTCGACTATGTGGGAGTCCAGCGACATAGCCATTACGCTAACTGCTGGTTCCCTCACAAATATAATTTTAAAGAAAAAAAAGAGCATGCTTGATTTGCCACTAAGTTTTAAAGACATGGGTTCCATCACCAAGAACTCAGTTACATGATTGTGTGTGTCACGAGTGCATCCATATGGCTCTTGGCCCAAAATTTTCTTCGCGAAGACATTAAGCACATTATGTTTGGCAAAAGGGAGGATGTTCTGGAGTCTCTTTCATCTCAAGCTCAACTTTGATAGAGATGGTCTGGGAAAAGATCAATTGGAAGAGAAGCCTAAAGTAGAACACCTATTGAGATGCTTTTGGTCTTGAGAGAACCAGGCTAAGAGCCTAGCCTCTTCCAAGGTTGCACAATGAATGCTAAAACAAAAAGGGGTGGAAGTAAAGTGGTATTCTCTGAATATCTACCTTGTACCAGATACTTTTGCCAGTGAATTTCCTTTTTATCCTCATAGCAATCTATTCCTAGAAGGTAAGAAGGAGAAAAAGTCTCAGAAACTAATTTCCCAAGGCTTACACAGAAAGTTAAGTATAATCTTTAGGCTTCAAAACCTCGTCACATTTGCACCAAAACCTCGAGTAGATGCTGTGTCTCTCTTCTGAGAAGGGTTTTCTTCAGTGGGCCATTTTTGCATTTGGCTCTCTTCTCTCTCTTTCTCTTTCCCAAAGTGCTTCAGCTCCACCTGCTGTGTGCTTGGCTATCCTCTGTTTCTCCCCAGCCCTTCTGCAAAGTTCCAGTCTCTATGTCTGCAGTTGCTATCACAGCCATCTTGCTCTCATTTCATACTCAACAGGTTAGTTCTGAAACAAAGATCACATCAATCTGGCTGATGTTATGGTCTTTGCTCAAAGTTCTATGTTACTCTGCTGGCATAAAATTTAATAGCCACATCCATGCAACGAATACTGATTGAACACTGGATATGCCAGACAAAGTATTAAAACAGTAGATAAGGACCTTGCCCACAGAGCCTTTGCAGTTGGCTAGTTGAACATGTGTCAAACAGGAAATAATTTAATCATGTATTAAAATACAATTATACTGGCTACACTAGGGTTATAGAGTTTATAACAAGAGAGCCTAACCTATCTGGCAGATGGATGGGGGCAGTTAGGAAAGTCTGTCTGGAAGGAATGATATTCCAACTGAACTCTGAAGAATGCATCTGTGTTAACTAGGTAAGTAAGTAGGAGGAAGGGGAGGAGAGAATAATTCTAAGTAGTGGGAAGGGTCAGTGTTAAACCCCAAGGCAAGATGGAGTTTTCTTAGAGGAACGCAGAGTAAGTTTTGGAGTGCAAAAAGAAGGGGATAGTGTGAGATGAGGTATAGGGTCCTTTAAATCAGGAAAATTCTTAACCATCATTATTTTCAAGCTCTCACCTTCTCCACTTATTTCTTTTCTCTCTCCTAGGACTCCTCATACAGAGATGTTCCTCTTACAGTGTAATGTGTTTATGCATATTATCATCCTTTTCTTGTGCCTCCAGGGAGAATTTCTTAGCCTGATCTCTAAGTTCACTAATTTGTTCTTTGACTTTATTCATTCTGCTCTTCAGCACACCCACTAGATATCAAGTATTCTATTTCCCCACTCAACTGTTGTAATAACTGCCTGTTCCTGCTTTGTGCTACTGATAGTCTTACTTTTCTTTTAGAGAATACTTACGATGTTTAACTTAAAATTTGTTCTGCCTAATTCATTCGATTTGTTTCATCTGTGTAAGTTTCACAGACTGCTCCCTTCCTATTCTTTGGTTTGCTTGCTTGCCTTCCTCTGATAACTTTCTACTTTTCCTAAACAGAAACTTGTATTCCCTGGGGTATAACTACTACCATAGGTGGAAATTTGTGCCTAGGGAACTACTTAGTCTAAGCCTAGTTTGATCCTCTCCTGATGATCTGGGAAGTGGGTAGGGCCTGCCTGGACCCCTCTGGTGTCAAATCTAGATGTGTTGAATTTCATGTGTTAACCCTACCCATGTGACAATGCACCTCAGAGAAACACCCTCTGCCCCATTTGTAATGAACCACTCTCAGGATGAGTAGACACACCTGGGAAAGAAGGGACACTCAGGGGTAGGTGAGTGAAATAGTACCCATTGTCACCGACACCCCATTCCAGCCACTGAGCACAGCCTACCATGTTTTCCTACCATGTCAGATAATGCTGCTTTTATTCTACCTCAGAATGATCACTAAGTAAACAATCTTATAAGGCAGTGGAGATGGGAGGAAAAGGAGCACAATTAAAAAGTGTTTCTTTAGTTTATTCTCATTAATATCATCCTGGTCTCTATGGCTTCTCTCCTTCACTTGCATAAATCCACACACTAACTAGACTCCCTCCACTTTCAGTCTCTCCAAGCATTTTTCATGGTGTTTGCATTATTTTCCTTATCCTTCCACTACCTTCTTATTTCTATGGCATCTTCATGATCAGGTTCAGGAGGAGGAACCAAAATCCCACCTTGGATTGGCATTATTCTACTATTTATTTTTTCATGTATAACTGACTAATGTCTTATTTCTATGGCATCTTCATGATCAGGTTCAGGAGGAGGAACCAAAATCCCACCTTGGATTGGCATTCTACTATTTATTTTTTCATGTATAATTGACTAATGGGTACAAATACAAACAACTCCCAGTACTTTCAAACACTCTCTGTCTTATTTATGTCCACTCACCTCTTGATGACAACTTGAAAGTATACCTTGTTCTCCAGACACTTTTACTTATAATAAAAGCCTTTATGTGGCAATTAAGAATCACTTTCAGGTATTAAAATGTTGACTCACTATCAGTCAAAATTCTAACCAGATAGTCAAACAGGGGTTTCCTTCTGCTTCTTTCCCTGCAGGGGAAGGGTGAGGGCAGCCCTTTCTACCTTCTTGCTCATGCACTCCTGAGCACCAGTGCACCATGTCCCACGTTCTGAGTCCCCATGGGAATTACAAATAGATGTTTCCAGGAGAGGAAGGAAAGAAAGAAAGAAAGAGGAAGAAAAAAAGAAAGAAGAAAGAAGAAAGAAAAAGAAAGAAAGAAGAAAGAAAGAAAGAAAGAAAGAAAGAAAGAAAGAAAGAAAGAAAGAAAAAGAAAGGAAGAAAGAAAAAGAAAGAAAGAAGAAAAAGAAAGAAAGAAAAAGCCTCTGGGAAATCTGCTAAGTAAGGTATCGTATTGCCATAGTTTGGATGTGGTTTGTCCCTGAAAGATTAATTTGCTGGAGGCTTGGTCCCCAATTTAACAGTGTCAAGAAGTGGTGAAGAAGCCCTTAGGAGGTAGGGTCTATGGGCAGAGTTTGATCCATGGAGGCTCTACTCTCATGAATGGATTAATGCCATGTAGAGGGAGGAGAGAATTCTTGCTCATAAAAGTAAGATGATTGCCCACAGTTCTCTCTTTTCATGCTCCCAGTGACCTTTTGGCTTTTTTCCACCATGTTTTGGACTTTCCAACCCACAGAATCTTGAGCTACATAAATCTTTATTCTCTGTAAATTACTCAGTCTTGGACATTTCTGCTTAGCAACACAATAATGGACTAAAATACTCTTGATAGGAGTATTGTGTCATTATCTGCCATACTCACAGGATATAATATCAGCTTAGAAAAAATTTTCCATTATCCAACAACTTTCTCCAAAGACCTTTTCTGTTGCCTCTTTGAGTTTACTCTTTGATATACTGGACACTGGGCTAAGGGTTAAAAATCTGTTTTTTGATCATACATTTTTAACTCCTATATTGGTGAATTTGTACTCTGTAATGCAAAGGTATGTGCCATTTGGGGTTTCACTTAGTTTATAGAACTTAGACAAGACTGAAATAGGAAAATATCATTTTATATGAGCTATTATATATAAAGTGCAGGGCACACATAGACATTTAGAAGTTCCCTTCCTTCCATTGGCTCTTCCCAGGCACAGACTAATCTGTGTGAAAAAGACTAAGCCTTGCCATCTTCACTGTGTTTCCCACTCTTCCTATGTTCGATCCATCTCTTCAGGACCACAGGAGTCTTTCTGTGCCCTGCACACAGAGAGCCCAGTCTCTTGGCCATCAGCATGTACTGATATCTATGAAGGGAGCTTGTTCCACATTGCTGTTTTCATCAGTCACCATCCAAGCAAAGTGGCCTTGCCTGTGTAGTGAAGTTTTCATGCCATGATTTATTGCACCTTTAGAGACAGAACGTGAGAAATCACCCCCAAGTGGGGATGGCCATTTCACAATCCCTTCTCCTCCATTCTTCTCTCAGGATCTTGGGCATGCATGCACATGTGCCCAGCATGAGTTTAAGCCACCAGGTCCAGGACTCAAACTGCGTTCAACTACATGGGAGTCCTGCAGCGTAGCTATTACGCCAACTACTGGTCTTTCTCAAAAAAAAAATTTTTAAGAGACAGGAGCTCATTAAGTTTAATAACTTCTATTTAGGTTTATTTCTTCTTACTGGATTTACAGTTATATCTAACTTCTCTTTGCAGGCATTTTTTCTTATAGAAGCAAAGTCCAATGAAGAGAGAGAGAAAGACAGAGAGAGAGAGAGAGAGAAATCTTTAAAAGTAGGAAGAAAAATAAAGCTAGAACAAATTATACTTATTCCCACCTCATTAATTTGATGATTGTGTACATGTGGTGAATTTATTTTTATATGATCTTTACAAAGTTAAAAATAATACTCTTCATATTATATTTTGCATGTTAAGTTTTGTACTATGCTTTTTAAACTTTATTCATTTCTTTCTTTAATGAGAGAGGAAGACATCCCCAATAGTATCTTCATGTTTCAATGCACTCAGTCACAGCTAGCCTGTATCATGGGCTCCACACATCCAGTATACTCAGAGAGGTCCTGGGACATGAACCAAGGATTCAGTTGTGGGTCCAGTTGTATTATTGCTATGCCATCACCTGGCCTCAATTTTGCATTATGCTTTTTAACAATTTAGAAACAAACAAACAAAAAACCAGTCCTTGATACCAGGAAATTGGCCTGGCATTCACATCCAGGTCTTGGAATTCTGATGAACATGAATAATTTCACAGGATATCAATATCAAGCAAGATCACTCTGTGAGCGTATGGCTAAATGAAAAGAAGACCACTTGTAATTATGTCTGATCACTGATAAGACATAAACAGTTTCCAAACCATAATACAACCACAAAAAACATTTCCCATTATGGCTAATATGAGTGACTTTGCTTGTCTACCAATTACAGCTTTAACATCAGTCTGCTCTCTTAGATAAGATTTATTAAGATATCCAATCGTTAAATTCTCATTTCCTTGTAACATCCAATCCAAAGCAAATCCCTAATCCCCCAAACCTTCTACAAATCATTCACTACAAACCCAAATGTTACAAACCATTTCTAATACCTTTTTAGTAAGACATCATCCCACAGTCCCCCATGGCATGCCTTCTCCCTCACTACAACTTAACTTGTTCAACTTCAGGTATGTTTTTGCTGGAGGGCATTGATATCTGATCAAAATTTAACTGTTCTATCACATATACTTCTTAATTCTCCTTTTTAATAGTTATATTCTATTTGATGAATATATCATTGTTCATTTGACCTTAGTGATGGACCCTTATTTATTACTCAGATTTATTTTTAAAGTAATACTGTGATGTACACCTTCTTATATAACTATCTCTGTTTTTTTTCTTTAAGTTTTTGCACAGTAAACATGCACACTGCATACAGAGACAGAGAGAGAGAAAGTGAGAAATCACCCTCTGCAGGGCATGGCCACACTGCAATCTCTTCTGCTCTATTTTCCTCTAGGAATTTTGGACATGCACGCACAAGCACCAGAGTGATTTTCAAGCTTTTGGATCTGGGACTAGAACCGCTATTGACCATGTGTGAATCTAGCACTTTTGTCACCATGCCACCTGGCTGACCCTTTATGATCCTTTTTAAAAAAGTTTATGTATTTATTTCTTCCATGAGAGGGAGATACAGAGACAGAGAGACAGGCACTCCCAACAGGATCTTCATGTCATGATCCACGCCCAGTTTCAACCAGCCTTGATCATGGGCACACACACCCAGTATGCTCCAGAAGGTCAAAGGGTACGAACTCAGACCTTTGCCATGTGGATTGCATTACTACTATGCTACCAGCTGGCTCCATGTCTCTAGTTATGTCTTCAGGTAAGCTCATTTCCTTGTAACATCCAATCCAAAGCAAATCCCTAATCCCCCAAACCTTCTACAAATCATTCACTACAAACCCAAATGTTACAAACCATTTCTAATACCTTTTTAGTAAGACATCATCCCACAGTCCCCCATGGCATGCCTTCTCCCTCACTACAACTTAACTTGTTCAACTTCAGGTATGTTTTTGCTGGAGGGCATTGATATCTGATCAAAATTTAACTGTTCTATCACATATACTTCTTAATTCTCCTTTTTAATAGTTATATTCTATTTGATGAATATATCATTGTTCATTTGACCTTAGTGATGGACCCTTATTTATTATTCAGATTTATTTTTAAAGTAATACTGTGATGTACACCTTCTTATATAACTATCTCTGTTTTTTTCTTTAAGTTTTTGCACAGTAAACATGCACACTGCATACAGAGACAGAGAGAGAGAAAGTGAGAAATCACCCCCTGCAGGGCATGGCCACACTGCAATCTCTTCTGCTCTATTTTCCTCTAGGAATTTTGGACATGCACGCACAAGCACCAGAGTGATTTTCAAGCTTTTGGATCTGGGACTAGAACCGCTATTGACCATGTGTGAATCTAGCACTTTTGTCACCATGCCACCTGGCTGACCCTTTATGATCCTTTTTAAAAAAGTTTATGTATTTATTTCTTCCATGAGAGGGAGATACAGAGACAGAGAGACAGGCACTCCCAACAGGATCTTCATGTCATGATCCACGCCCAGTTTCAACCAGCCTTGATCATGGGCACACACACCCAGTATGCTCCAGGAGGTCAAAGGGTACGAACTCAGACCTTTGCCATGTGGATTGCATTACTACTATGCTACCAGCTGGCTCCATGTCTCTAGTTATGTCTTCAGGTAAGGTGAATAGAAGCAGGATTATCAAGACAATATCTAGTAGCAGATTCAAAACAAATATTTCCTGATTCTAAATGAAGCCTTCTTTTACTTTTTGAGATTATATAGCTTATAAATGCAGATATGTGCATATAAATAACAAATTTCATGTTGTATTACTCATGCTTCACAGTCATTGAAATTGCAGGGAACTGACACTGGAGTCCATCAGTACTTCTCAGTCAAGCTGGGGTTCTCTGGAACTTGAGTCTGGCACTGAAGTCTGTCAGGCCACTGCAAATGTGGACCTTTTTAAAGTGCTTTAGGTTCATAGGCCCTTCAGGTACTAAAAGGCTTAAGGGCCCAGGGGGAACTAGAGCTTCCATCTATTCTCTGGAAAAGAAAACAAGCCAGCACTTCTCTCTTAGGCAAAGACAACCAGGCCCCCTGAGGTACTGGTTCATCAGTCCCAAGAGATCACTAGTCTGTTTGTCCCATTGGTTAATAAGGGTCATTTGAGGCCAATCAAGTCCCCAAAGAGAAATGCAGCATTTATTTTAGCCAGTTCTGTTTTTGACTATGTTATTTTGAAAGTTGTTTCATAGTCCTTATAGTTTTTTATCCTTAAGTTCTGGAATGTATGTTAATTTTTTCATGTACTTATTCTCTCATTATTTAGATATTTTGGAATTATTTTCCAAGCACTGAGAACTAAAGATAAAATAAAATACCAGCCTAGCCTTCCCTGAGCTCCCACCATTCTGGTGGGGCTTCCATGTGAATACTGATGACCCTCTCTGCCCAGAGCTAAGTAAATGTCAGTTCTCAAACCCAGAAATGGTCAGGGGAGGAGTTAAGGAATACTAGGAAGGTCTTAGAAGAATTCACAGAAGAGGTAAGGTTTGAGCTTGATTTGAAGCCCTTGGCAAATAAAAAAAATGAAAGGAGAGAGAACATTTCATACCAAAGGACAGATGAGTGAAAGCAGAGGGTAGAAGCAAAAGAATATAGTCTGCATCCTATGGTGAGAAATCTTTGTAGACTCAGGCCTGGGCTCTGTACTTTGAAATCTGGTAGTCTTGGTTCAAACTTAGGCTCCAGAGCACTGATGGGTTTTGACCTTAGGCATCTGTCTTTACCTCCTTGAAGTTGCTTCCTCATGAAAGAAAACAAATGACAGAGCTAGAGGTGGTACAGCAGTAACACAACACTCTGTGATGCTGGGGCCATATGGGTAGGTCCTAGGTTCTTGTCTTGGAACCTCCCTGAGCATGCCAGGTACATGTGTACCCATGATCCAAGCTGACTGTGGTTGAGAGTAGATTGTGGCCGGAGGTTCCTGTTTGGTGTGCCTCCCTCACCCTTTCTCTCTCTCTCTCTCTCTTTCACAAACACACACAGACACACAAATATGGGAAACAATAAATAAACTTTAGAACGTGCTAAGTGGAGAGTTTGTTAATCTACTGTAAGGACTAAATGTAAAAAATAGGTGAATGTTTCTGACACTGAGCCTGGCATAAAGGAGCACAAAATAAACAATAGAAGCTTTTCAGTAAAAATTAATATACTTTTGGGACCAGCAGTTAGCGTAATGGCTATGTTGCTGGACTCCCACATAGTCAACCGCGATTCATGTCCCGGACCTGGTGGCTTAAAACTCACGCCGGGCGCGTGTGCGTGCATGCCCAAGATCCCGAGAGGAGAATGGAGAAGGGGTTGCGGTGTGGCCATTCCCCCTGGGGGGGGATTTCTTGCTTTCTGTCTCTCTGTCTCTCTCTGTCTGTCTGGTGAGTGCACGTGCCCTATAGCGAAAACTTCTCCAAAAAAAATAAAAATTAATATACTTTCTTCATTCTACTGGACAAAGCTGACCTTTCTGAGAAATGGCTGTCCCTGTCTGGAGAGTCATGGTGACAGGCCCGATCTGGTGTTAGTTTAGGTTGAATGGATTTCATTTGCTCTGTATCAAAGGCTTTGCTCTGGCAATAATCACAAATTTCATAAAAACTGAGCTACTAGTACACTACGTGCATAAGTTAAGCATGCAAGGAGGAACCAGTAAGAAGAAAAAGTGAAACGTTTTCCATTTTTTAAAACATTTTTACATCTCATTGAAATTTTCAAGTTTAACAATAGTAGTAAATTTAACTTTAAAGTCATCTACTGATTCTGAATTTTAAGTGCTCAGTAGGTGATTCATCTGCTTCTCATGAAGGAAGAGCTGCTCACATTTAGTGTGTTGGAGAAAAGCTGGGCTATAACCTCACCCATCCCACCCAGAAAGCTGACTGGAGGCTGGTTCCAAATAGTAAACCAAGTCCATTAAGAAAAACTGAGTCAGGTAAGAAGAGTGCTTGATATTGGTAACAAGTTTTGCAGTAATGTCTCCCTTTAATCCAGGATATCGCTATCTTGGGCAAGTTTTTCTGATTGGGTAAGACTTCTTTGGGAAGTAAAACATTTTAAACTGTCTTTAGGATCCTTATACATAAAATAAGCATGAAGAAATAGAAGAATATATAATTTGAGAGCACAAATATGTTTCCAGGGAGGATGTGCTACATTAGGGAGTTTTGAAACTAGTCTTCTGGGCTATGAAGAGCTTGCCTTCTGTGCAAATTACTGAACTTCTCTCAGCTTTAGCATCTTCATCTATAAAAATGACTTGATTTGCCATCCTTATCTGGTTCATGTGACAAACACTTGAGATCATGTATGTCAATCTTCTGTTCCTCCAGACATTAATTCGATCTTGGTTTACCTTCCCTCCCCACCACTTTTCTATGTGGCTATGTCCTTGTTAACAATAATCACATGGCTTACCAACAGATACTGTGCTATTCAAACACAGCACACTCTCAGACACAAGGAGCCCACAGAACACCCTCACAGACGTCAGTTCTTTCAGCTCAACAGAAATACTCCAGGAGTGCTGACCTCCAGGCACAGTTCCTTTCCCTCAGCCTCCTCTTAACCCCCTTCACCAGGCTCTCAGGGAACACCTCAGGGTCCTTCATTCCTCCACAGTGCTGGCCCACCCCCTTTGCTATCGGATTCCTGCTCCATCACAGCTTGGTTTCCTAATTTCTGAGCTATAAACTGACCTGAGAGTTTGTTTCCATCAGTGATTCCTATCTCAGCATTGCACCTGTACAGCATGAGGGGAAAAAACTGGACGTCCAGGTCAACTTGGTTAAATAAATATTTACAAAATACTCTTTTTTATTTTTCCAATCATAAAGTGAATGCTTATTCTTTATTAACATTCAAGCACTTTACTAGGTGCTACACATAAATATGAATCAGTTCTGTCCTTGGTGAGCAAGGGAAGAGATCCACGTGAATAAATAAATACAATGACTGGAATAAATGGAATTCTGGATACACACCGAAGGTACACGGATCACATATGAGAAGACTGGGTCTATTTGGCTAGGAAGGAAGTGAGGGGATTGGAAAGGCTTAAGGATGAGGTGAAATATGAAATAGGATGGAGAGATAAATCTACAATATATAGCAGAGGGAGGAAGCAACAAATTATGGAGACCTGAAATAACCTGGTGAATCGGAAACTCTAACTACTAGGTCAAAATGCCAGGAGCATTGAGGGAATCAAGACAGAAAATTATAAGCGGGTACATCATGGAGGGTCTCCTAGGCTGTACCTAGGAGGAAGTCACCTTTATGATTCCATCAAAAGGAAGCTCCTGGATGGTATAAGGGGATGGAAAGCCACTCTATAATCTGACTTCTAGAAGTTCATTGGGAGTGGCATGGGTAGATTGGGGTCAAACCCTGAGGAAGGCAAACCTGAACATCGGCAGCTATAGCTCACCAGTTCACAGAAAGCAGCAGGGCCCATATAAATCAGAAAAAGGGTGCTGTGGATCAATAGGCATATTAGGTTAGTTCTTCTTTGGAGTTCCAACCAATCACTGGCTAGAATCCACCTCTTTTCTTTTTTTTTTGGGGGGGGGAGGTTTTTGCTATTGGGTGCGTGTGCTTGCCAGAAAGACAGAGAGAGATAGAGAGACAGAAAGCAAGAAGTCACCCTCCGAGGGGTGATGGCCACACCACAATCCCTTCTCCTCCATTCTACTCTCAGGATCTTGGACACGCAGACACATGCACCCGGTGTGAGTTTAAGCCTCTGGGTCCGGGACTCAAAACGCAGTCGACTACATGAGAGTCCAGTGACATAGCCATTATGCTAACTGCTGGTCCCAAGAATCCACCTCTTAACACCACTGAATACAACACTGGGGTAGGGAAATAGACACTTTGGGAACAGCAGACAAAATATTTTTACAAGCAAGGTTTGTACAAACCCATGTTTCCCCTGGGTTAACCTCTTGCCATCAGACTGATCTGGTCCACATTCTGGGAGAACTGAGAAGGGAGGACACACCTTGCATTGTATATTTTCCCAGAGCATCATCACTTCCAGCACTGAATCTGATAATGCAGGGTGTTACTCAGAAGGGACTTGCCTGCCCCATGGAGGAGGAAATGCCGAACGGGGTATATCAACCCAAAGATGGATTGCCTCCCAGTGAGCACCTGCTGGCAGATGTTCCCACACCCACTCAGATGTTCCCATTCATTGTATGGGGCCAGACAGCCAGGCATGGGTGGGAAGAAGAACTTCAGTACTTCATTTTCCTAACATATTTGCCCAAGAAAGTTACTCCTTCCTAAAAATTTCTTCCACTTGGTTTTATTTAT
The DNA here is from genome assembly GCF_000334495.1 of Tupaia belangeri chinensis. Taxonomy (NCBI): domain Eukaryota; kingdom Metazoa; phylum Chordata; class Mammalia; order Scandentia; family Tupaiidae; genus Tupaia; species Tupaia belangeri. The sequence continues at coordinate 1,361,100 of NW_006209511.1, read as the reverse complement.
CTTATGGTGGCACTAGTTAAATTATGATAAATAGCCCGTTTTAGGCTGTTCTTGAGGGCTTCAATCATTTTGGGCCACCAAGTATGATGATTTTTTTTGTTTGAGAGATTTTTGCTATAGAGTGCATTTGCTTGCCTGATAGAGAAAGACAGATAGAAATGAAGAAATCATCCCTCAGGGGTGATGACCATAGCCACACCATTATAGCCTCCATTCTCCTCTAGGGATTTTAGGCATACATGCACATGTGCCCAGCGTGAGATTCAAGTCACTTGGTCTGGGACTTGAACCACAGTCAACCATGTGGGAGTCCAACACCTTAGCCACTATGCCACCTGTTGGCCCCTATGACGGTAATCTTGGCTAGGCTAGTGTGTCCTGTTGTTTGGTCAAGTCTCAAGGTGGCTGTAAAGATATATTTTTAGATGTGATTAACACTTAAATCAACAGACTTTAAATGAAGGATAATGTAGGAGGGCCTCATTCAATCAGTTCAAATTTCTTGAAAAAGAGGAAATGTGGCCTCAAGACTACAATATAGAAATTATGCCTAAATTTCCCAGCCTACCCCACCTATCCTTGGATTTTGGACTTTTCAGACCCCAGAATCATGTGAGCTAATTCTTTAAAAGAAATCTCTTTTTCTCTGTCTCACAGTATACTCTGTGTGTGTGTGTGTGTGTGTGTGTGTGCATGTGTGTGTGGTGTTATTGGTTCTGTTTCTCTGAAAACTACTACATTAATACTCTTATAGTGCTTCATTCCCACAATATGTGTTTGGTATGTTTTATATTTAACAATTAATATGGCTAGAATCAATAATAGTAATTTGTATATTTAACTATTAATATGGCAAAAATCAATAATGGTAAATTGTAACACAAGGGAGACCTTGGTGGATTAATTGACAGATGTCCTTGGATCTAATTATCAAAAGAGAGAGTTGGTAGGACTTTGAGGTCCATCAGCTCAGGGAAGGAAGGACTGCTGAATTAGAGGAGTAGAAAAGCCATTCATCATTACATTAAGTTGGGATTGAAAGGTGGTTTTATCATTAGGGGAAAATGTCAGGCTCTGAGCTCAGAATTTCCATTCCTAGGGGAAAGTCATTCCATAGGGTTGTCTCAAGGAAACAATAAAAATAGTGGGCATTCTTCCAATGTCCATTTTCTTTTGTTTCCTGGATCAGGGTGAAAGGTTCTGTCCCAAAGGACACATAAATATTTATGGGATAGATAGACTTAGGATTCCTAATTTGTTCCCTCTCAAATGGATAGCGATTATCTCCTTGTCTTCTAATGGCTCCCTTCCAATTACTAGATCACATCTGAGCCCCATTCTTAAAGCACTGGCCAGGAACTTTCATCCACCTGCTCTGGTTTCTGGAAGCTAATGTCATTTGCTGAACAGACTGCACACAGTCTGTCACCTCTATGGAGAGAGCAGAGTGACAGGACAGTGATAGTGGTGATTAGGATTCCAGGCTCACAAAGCACTTCACACCTAGGACCTTTTGTGATACTCTTCATTATCCAGTACTACTACCTTCAAGGTAATAGTGCCTGTTCAATTCCCATTAATCAGGTTAAGAGACTGAGATACAGAGCATCAAGGAATTTGTTCAAGTTCTCGGAGGCAGTATGAGTTATGCTGTCATTGGAATCTCTGATTTTGCTTCTGAATTCTCACATATTGCCATTCCTTTTGTAAAATCTTTTTATTTATTCTTTTTTTAAAAAAAATTTGACCAGAAAGAGACACAGAAAGAGAGAGAGTAAGTCAGAACTCAAGCAGCCTAGTCTAGGGCTTGAACCATGGTCGGCCATGTGGGAGTGTCCCGCACCTTAATCACCATGCCACCTGCTGGTCCTGACCATTTCTTTGTTTTTAAAGAATTATTTTATTTAACTTTATTCATTTATTTATTTATTTTAATTTGACCAGAGAGGGACAGAATGAAAGAGAGCAAGTGAGAAAGCAGGCTACCAGGTCTGGGAATCTAACCACAGTTGGCCATGTGGGAGTCCAGTGCCCTTAACCACACCACCTGACGTACCCAATATTGCCATTTCTATTCCTGCCTTTCTGGAATTCAGTGAGGCAAATAACTCTACTCTGTACCCTTGTTTCTTTTAAAAAGTACTACTAAAACATTAGCCATTAAAAAAACTTATTGCATGCATAAATGTGTTTTGGATATTAAAGAAGTAATCAAAACTTAAAACTACTCCATCCCCACCAACAATTGGGCATCAATTAAACTGTTTACAAAAGGCATTTATTGAGCAACTACTATGAGGAAGGCACTGTGTGTATGCTTCTGAGTAAAACAGATCCTATTCTCTGGAGCTTAATTTCATGGCGAGATAAGCATTTTTACAAAAGATTGGAACCACAGGTATTATATACAATTATCTTACTGGTTAATATTGTTCCTCTGTAGAGTTGGCAGCCTGCTGAGATCACACAGTAAATTCGTGAAACCGTCTTTGGGCTTCTACTCCAAATCTCTCGTGTTCTCACTGTCATTCTTTATTAAAGTAAGAGGACCAGTGGTCCCAAATGGAACACCAAGGAGCCATGGAGTGTAACAGGTGATGTTAAATTTGTTAGGGACAAACAGTAGGAACTGAGAGATAATGGTCACCACTAGTTCCAAATAGCTCTGTATTTCAACAAGTGCAAAATTCCTCTTATGATGTTGTGTCTTTGTGAAGTTGAGTTTTCAGCTGTCACTAGGCTAAAGAGCAAGTATCACAGAAAGTCAATACGGAACAGATAATGAGGGCAGCACTGTCCAAGAGAATTTCAAGGCTCAGGAAGTTTTGCAAGGCCCAGGGGTACATATATCCCATCGGTAAGTGTGGTAATTTAAGAAAAAAGTTAAATATTATCTGTTTTATATATATAATTTTTTTCAAATGACTAAGTTGTTAGAATATAAGTATTTAAGTTGTTTGTGTCTAACAACTTAAAAAATCTAAGAGGAATTTCTTTCTGCCTAGAATTTTAAGAAAATTGGTGACCTGATAAAAAAAATTCAGTAATCTCTGCAGATTGAAATCTCGATACTCAAAGTGTGGTCCTCCAACCAGCACCTTTGATCTCTCCTGGGAGCTCATTAGAAATTCAGAATCCACTGCACCCTCTCCCCAGTCAGTGTTTCATTTGTACAAGAGCCTCAGGTGATTCATACGCATTTGACAGTGTTGGAATGTGCTGAATCTCTGAATCATAAGTACACTATAAGCAAACATTCTAGGCCTGCTCTTGCCCTGTCATACCACAGAGACTAACTGCTAGAGTCAGATTACAAATCCTGTCTTGACTCCCACTAGCTATAGGTCTTAAGAAATACTAGCTACAAGTCTTGAGAAATACGTTTGAATCTCAGTTTTGTTACCAGTCAAGGCAGAGCAATGATGTTCCTGGTTTTTTTGAGGGTGATAATAAAGATTATGTGAGATGATGTTTACAAAACACAATTAACTGCCCTAGAGTAGATAGTCAGTAAACAATAACTTCTTTTTTCTTCCTGGGGCTGTCATTCTAGGACAGGTTACTTTTTTGTTTTTGTTTTTGTTTTCAGTATCTTTGGTAGGTCATAACTATAGGAGAAATGGGACTTTATAATTACTGGAGAAAAGAACACTTACTACAATAGCCAACCGAATGTAAACACGCGCCCGCTTTCCAAATCTTCAGTTCCTGGAAATGTGTGTAGGTTTAACTTTGGGATTTCCTTGCCCCTACAAAAACAGAAAATACTGAAGGCCTATGAGCAGAGAAGAGCTAATTATGGTGTTATTTTTTAAGTTATATAACCTAGAGCAGCGTGAATCATCCTACCTGATAAAGACATATTCCCCCTGCCACTGTGAGATCCCCAAGCCGGAAGACCCTACCTGACACCTACTGGTTCCACCACACACTTAAGGCGGCGCCTGGGCTCAGTACGGGTTTGCAGACTTTGGTACCTCCCAAGCTTTCCTCCATCCTGGGTACATTTCCAAGTGTGTAGTTTTTCTTCCTACACACTTCTGCCACCTGCTGGAAGAATGATCACATTGCAATTTCCCACTAAAGCCAATGCCTTTGCTTATACTTGACAAATGCTGATTTGGAATCTTCATATTCAGAGTATCCTTTAAATAAGGTTGAGGTTTATTTTTGGTTTACAAAGGTTTTTATTTTTCCCTCACAAAAATGAAACAGAGTTAAAATAATGGTTGCACAAAAATATGTGTGTAAGAAAAAGATGTAGGATGACGTTTCAAATTATGAGAGCTATGTGGTTTGTGTGGAAAGATGCAATGTGTAGACAGGGCACATGGCAAAGTGTGACAGTCATATGAAATGTTTCAGGAGGCCAAAGTAGACTAGGTCAGCCTCTTTTTAAAGTGGACACTTAGCATGGTTGATGTTCTAATTACAAGTTAGTTGTTCATTTTAATAACTTCTCTAACTCTGGCCATAGCTGTAGGAAATAAATAAATAAAAGTATTACCACCATTAACCTAGCTTTGTTTCTATCTTCATATATAATGAAACTGTTCCTTTCAAAAGCTAGAATCAGGGACTAGCAGTTAGCATAATGGCTATGTCGCTGGACTCCCATGTAGTCGATCGCTGTTCGAGTCCTGGACCCAGTGACTTAAACTCATGCCGGGTGCGTGTGCGTGCGTGCCCGGGATCCTGAGAGGAGAATGGAGGAGAAGGGATTGTGGCATGGCCATCCCCCCTGGGGGGTGACTTCTCGCTTTCTTTCTCTCTGTCTCTCTCTGTCTGTCTGGTGAGCGCACACACCCTATAGCAAAAAACACTCTCAAAAAAAAAAAAAAGCTAGAATCAAAAACTTGGTTTTTCAGTATTCAAATTGACCTCATAATATAGTAGTCTGAGTTCAGTTGTATATAAAGCATCATCCTCACTTCAAGGATACCAAAGTGTAGGAAAATAAACCTAAATCCTATCTATTTGGTTGGTGCAAAAGCAATTGTGGCTTTGGGCTATGAATTTTAAATCATTGTAACTAGGCTCAAACACATCTTTAGTAATCAAAATAGGAACAATTATAATCAATACATTTTCACTGATGAGAAACAAATTTATTCCTGTAGTGTACAAATCCATGTTTCAGGAGTCAATAAACTCTTGGAAAGCATCTTTTTCATTCTGCTGGTTGTGGAAGAGTCTTTCCCGGAAAAAATTGTTGAGATGCTTAAAGAAGCGGTAGTCAGTTGGTGAGAGGTCAAGCAAATATGTCTGATGAGGCCAAACTCTGTGGCCCAATTCTTTAATTTTTGAAGTACTGGTTTTGTGACATGCAGTCTAGTGTTGCCATGGAGAATAATTGGGTCCTTTCTGTTGACTAATGCAGGCTGTAGGAGTTGCATTTTTCAGTTCATCTCATCGATTTGCTGAGCATACTTCTCAGATGTAGTGGTTTTGCCAAGATTCAGAAAACTATAGTGGATCAGATCCCATCAGTGACCATGACCTTTTTTTAGTGCAAGTTTGGCTTTGGGAAGGGCTTTGGGGCTTCTTGGTCAATCACTGAGCTAGTGATTTCTAGTTGTCATATATATCCATTTTTTGTCATATGTCACAATCGAATTGAGAAATGGTTCGTTGTTGCATAGGATAAGAGAAAATGACATTTCGAAATGATGGAATTGTTTAAAATTTTCTTTCAGCTCATGAGTTACCCACTTATCAAGCTTTTTCACCTTTCCAATTTGCTTCAAATACCAAATGACTGTAGAATGGCCGACACAGTCTTTTTTAGCAACTTCTTGTGTAGTTATAAGAGAATCGGCTTCGATGATTGCTCTCAATTAGTCCTTGTCAACTTGAGATGGCCGGCCACTATGCTCCTCATCTTCAAGGCTCTCTTCTCCTTTACAAAACTTCTTGAACTTACACCATTGCACTGTACATTTGTCAGCAGTTCCTGGGACAAATGAGTTATTAATGTTGTAAACTGTCTCTGCTGCTTTACAATCTATTTTAAACACAAATAAGAAAACCGCTCAAATTTGCTTTCTGTCTAACATCATTTCCATAGTTTAAAATACACATAAAATAGGGAACAGCAGATGGCATAATGGTTACATAGTTGGACTTCCATGTAGTTGACCACGGTTAGTAGAGTCACAGACCTGGCAATAAAAACTCACGTGTGCGTCCATACGCAAGATCCTGAGAGGAGAATAGGGAACAGCAGATCCCCCCTGGAGGGTGATTTCTCACTTTCTGTCTCTCTGTCTTTCTCTCTGTCTTCAGTGAGTACATATGCCCTATAATAAAAATAGCTCTCTCTTTAAAAAAAAAAAGTATCCATTATCAAATTGCCAATTTCAACAATGTAAAATTGGAATTACCTTTGTCCCAACCTAGTATTTCTTTTGGAATAGCCATTCCAAAATTCTCTGATTTTGGTCATCAATAGAGAAATGAACAGGAGATTTGAGCCTTGGTTACCTCAAAGGACTGTTATATAGGTTAAATGAGATAATGTAAAGCCGGAAAAATATGAATATACTTGAGAAAAATGCATTTTCTTTCTCAGGCCAGACAGTGACTCAGTGCTGGTGCAGTTGGATCCACATGGGAGGGTCCCAGGTTTGCATCATGGTGCCTCCCTGTACATACTGGATGCACTCATGTGACTGTGACCCTGGCTGGCTGATGCTGGGGGTGCATCGTGACCTGAGGACCCTTTGGGAGATACTTTCTCTCTCGTGGCTGAAATACATGTACATTTTTTTCTATGCAAAAATGCATCATAACTTTTCTGACAACCTAATAAATAAATTTAAAAGAAAAAAATGTTTCTTTTCTCATTGACTGGAGTTTTTCCTCTCTACCCCCATCATATAATCCCAGCAGGTACCATCTGTGATGTAGCCAGTCCTAAGGGTTCCCAGTTTGCACTGCCTTCTCCTCACCACTCAGGTCAGGAGGCCAGAGGGTATGCAGGAAGAGGATATGTAAGGTGAGAGGCTAAAGGCAAGGGAGGATGCTGTGTGGAAAAGTGAGGAGAGGCAGGGTTTCCAGGAGGCCACACTGAGGGAAATCTTCTCCACAGCACCAAGTACTTCACGAAAAGGCCACAATGAGCCAGGGAGACACAAGTCCTTGGGCTCCTGGAGAGGCAGTGAGTTGGGGGAAGCAGTAAATGTGTGGAACTTAGGCACTCTGGTCTCAAAAGGAGCATCTCCACCTGCCACCTGTGTATCCTTGAGCAGGGAACAGTATATCTTCAGCCTTTGTTTTCTCTTGTGTAGACCAGAGATGGTCACTGCTGCCTCAGGGTGTGGTAAGGGTATGATCAGCTAACATATGAAAGCCTGTCCCACAGACACCTTCTTGCAGAAAATGCTCAAACTGTTCTCTCTTTGGTGAACACCAGGTTCCCCATTCTGATGGACACCTCCTCCCACAGAACCACCATATATATATATGACTTCAAAAAATTCATGAAAAAATTATGCATGGATTTCAAAATTGCTTTGTGTCAAAATAATTTCATTTTTACTTTTTGATTTTGAAAGCAAAGGGTAGTTTATTAAGTAAAAGTACACTCCTAAGAGGAAGGAGAAGGCCCAAAAAGAGATAGAAAGAGTGGCTAAAATATGCTGGCAGCTACATTCTGTGACGTTTTAAATTTTTAAGTCTAGGGCATGTCAACTGATCATTGGCTGGGCCCACTAATTGTTCTCATCTCATTGGCTCTATCGAATGTGGCTGGGCCCACTGACTTATCTCACTGGCTCTATCAAATGCAGGTTAATCTCCCCACTAGAAATCGTCTGCATACACTACCTTAGGAGAGGAATTTTGTGCCCTGATTGATTTTTCTATTTAGCCACATAGCCAGATGCTCTAGCCCCCTTACTTGCTTCTTGCCTAATTTTCCCTGAGAAAGATGATTCTTATAAATCTTTTTGAGCAGTTTAAGGTGGATGGTCTGTCTTTCCTAACTGCTTCATGCTAGAATGGGACACTGGCCCTACCTAAAGGGGATCAAGGAACTCTAGCCTTATCTGATCTAGGTAAGAAAGCAAGGAGAAAAAGGAAAGCCATAAAATAGACCATCACATGTCACTCAGGACACAAAAGAAAAGGAAAAGATTTGCAGAAAAGGAATTATTACCACATTCTAAGATTTGAAGGGGAATGTCGCAGGGATGGGGCTTGTGTTTTGCTTATACTGATTTGGGCCTGCACAATGCACAACCTTGTCTCCCGCCTAACCTGGGATATGCTAGCATCCAGGTTTGAGTCCAGGTTCCCCTGACATGGGAGGCTTCTTTTTATGTGGCAGGCACCCTAATAACTTTTATGTGCCTGTTCCATGTCCATCCAAGTGTGGCTTTTTGGTGCCTGAAGGAAAGAAAAAGAGAGAAGGGGAGTCTCTTATCCCTAAGGGCAAAAGGTCTCAACAGGTCAATCCAAAGGCAGTTTCCAGCCCTATGTGAGCACAGTCCCCATCAAGAACTTTTAATTCCACTTCAGTTGCCCTGTGTTGTCTAAGAGACAGAAATAGGGACAAAAACAAGAAAGATAAAGAAAAAGAGAATTTATCACCCCTGAGGGCTTACGGCCTTAATGGGTCTTTCCAAAGGTGGTTTCTAACACTATATGAGAGTTGCCCCATATCAATCCTACTTAAGTTGGCCAGCTTTGGCCAAAAGACTCAACGGAAAGAAACATGAAAATGACAAAGTGCTTCAGGAACAGAACTGAGGGAGTCCCCAGTTAGGGCCTTACATCCTGGCTTGGCTCCCCACACTATATATCATGGGATGGCCTTCAGTCTAGGTTTCACTTAATTCTTTGTGAAAGCAAAAGTAGCTTATTAAGTAAAAGTGAAGAAAAGAGTTGGAGCAGACCCAAGTGGAGAAAGAGTGGCCAATAATCTAAATATTTTATTTTTTTTAAGAGATTTTTGCCTTAGGGTACATGATCGTGCTAGAGAGAGAGGGACAGAGACAGAGAAAAAGATAAGTGAGAGGGAAAGTGAGAAATCATTCTCCAGTGGATGGCCATGCTGCAATCCCTTCTCCTTCAGTCTCTCGGAATCTTAGGTATGCACACACACGTGCCCGGTGTAAGTTTCAAGCCACCAGGTCCAGGACTCAAACCGCAGTGAGCCATGTGGGAGTCCAGCAATATAATTGCTATGCCTTTTGCTGGCCCAAATAATCTCTTATTTAATTCCATTTTGTTCATAATTTTTTGAAGTCCCTCACTTATACTTTACCTCATAACCCCAGTAAATGTCCCCAACTGCCTGTTTTCATCCTGAAATCTTGGCCTCCAAAGCCAGAAGCGACCATCTGCTCAAGCTGTAGAATTACTACTGAGATCCTTCTGTAGGACTCGCTCACTAATATGTCAGTGACTGGCATCAGCAGTATCTTTTCGAAATAGAGACACACACACACACACACACACACACACACACACACTAGTTTTTCTAGAGCAAATTTCAATGGTGATCTTATGAGTGAAATAAAGCTCTTGGGCATATGCCAGTCCAAGAACAAGTTATGGAGAAGGCAGGGCAAGAGATTCCTAGGACCACCAGAAATCCATGCCACAGTCCGAGGGAATGCCCTTACTATAACAAGGCTCCTAGAGGCAGCTATGGTCTCAATGGGAATACATCATTCACTGAGCACTGACCATAGACCAGGCACTGTGTTATGAACTTTACTTGCCTTATATACATAATTCCAGCTACTGTTATGTGCATGAAATCCATAAGAAAGTGGTTGTTTGAAGAGTCACTCATCTGCTGGGAACCAGCAGTTAGCGTAGTGGCTATGTCGCTGGACTGCCATGTAGTTGACCGCAGTTCACGTCCTGGACCCTGTGGCTTAAAACTCATGCCGGGCGCGTGTGCGTGCGTGCCCAGATCCCAAGAGGAGAATGGAGGAGAAGGGATTGCGGCGTGGCCATCCCCCCTGGGTGGTGATTTCTCCCTTTCTGTCTCTATGTCTCTCTCTGTCTGTCTGGCAAGCGCACATGCCCTATAGCAA
>NW_006209511.1:1348968-1350710 GCF_000334495.1 Tupaia belangeri chinensis | reverse complement strand
TTTTGATGTGGCAGGCACCCTAATAACTTTTATGTGCCTGTTCCATGTCCATCCAAGTGTGGCTTTTTGGTGCCTGAAGGAAAGAAAAAGAGAGAAGGGGAGTCTCTTATCCCTAAGGGCAAAAGGTCTCAACAGGTCAATCCAAAGGCAGTTTCCAGCCCTATGTGAGCACAGTCCCCATCAAGAACTTTTAATTCCACTTCAGTTGCCCTGTGTTGTCTAAGAGACAGAAATAGGGACAAAAACAAGAAAGATAAAGAAAAAGAGAATTTATCACCCCTGAGGGCTTACGGCCTTAATGGGTCTTTCCAAAGGTGGTTTCTAACACTATATGAGAGTTGCCCCATATCAATCCTACTTCAGTTGGCCAGCTTTGGCCAAAAGACTCAACGGAAAGAAACATGAAAATGACAAAGTGCTTCAGGAACAGAACTGAGGGAGTCCCCAGTTAGGGCCTTACATCCTGGCTTGGCTCCCCACACTATATATCATGGGATGGCCTTCAGTCTAGGTTTCACTTAATTCTTTGTGAAAGCAAAAGTAGCTTATTAAGTAAAAGTGAAGAAAAGAGTTGGAGCAGACCCAAGTGGAGAAAGAGTGGCCAATAATCTAAATATTTTATTTTTTTTAAGAGATTTTTGCCTTAGGGTACATGATCGTGCTAGAGAGAGAGGGACAGAGACAGAGAAAAAGATAAGTGAGAGGGAAAGTGAGAAATCATTCTCCAGTGGATGGCCATGCTGCAATCCCTTCTCCTTCAGTCTCTCGGAATCTTAGGTATGCACACACACGTGCCCGGTGTAAGTTTCAAGCCACCACGTCCAGGACTCAAACCGCAGTGAGCCATGTGGGAGTCCAGCAATATAATTGCTATGCCTTTTGCTGGCCCAAATAATCTCTTATTTAATTCCATTTTGTTCATAATTTTTTGAAGTCCCTCACTTATACTTTACCTCATAACCCCAGTAAATGTCCCCAACTGCCTGTTTTCATCCTGAAATCTTGGCCTCCAAAGCCAGAAGCGACCATCTGCTCAAGCTGTAGAATTACTACTGAGATCCTTCTGTAGGACTCTTAAAGATTTCCTGCTCACTAAGATGTCAGTGACTGGCATCAGCAGTAGCTTTTCGAAATAGAGACACACACACACACACACACACACACACACACTAGTTTTTCTAGAGCAAATTTCAATGGTGATCATATGAGTGAAATAAAGCTCTTGGGCATATGCCAGTCCAAGAACAAGTTATGGAGAAGGCAGGGCAAGAGATTCCTAGGACCACCAGAAATCCATGCCACAGTCCGAGGGAATGCCCTTACTGTAACAAGGCTCCTAGAGGCAGCTATGGTCTCAATGGGAATACATCATTCACTGAGCACTGACCATAGACCAGGCACTGTGTTATGAACTTTACTTGCCTTATATACATAATTCCAGCTACTGTTATGTGCATGAAATCCATAAGAAAGTGGTTGTTTGAAGAGTCACTCATCTGCTGGGAACCAGCAGTTAGCGTAGTGGCTATGTCGCTGGACTGCCATGTAGTTGACCGCAGTTCACGTCCTGGACCCTGTGGCTTAAAACTCATGCCGGGCGCGTGTGCGTGCGTGCCCAGATCCCAAGAGGAGAATGGAGGAGAAGGGATTGCGGCGTGGCCATCCCCCCTGGGTGGTGATTTCTCCCTTTCTGTCTCTATGTCTCTCTCTGTCTGTCTGGCAAGCGCACATGCCCTATAGCA
>NW_006209511.1:1336325-1348667 GCF_000334495.1 Tupaia belangeri chinensis | reverse complement strand
TGACTACAATCCTCTGCCCAGACCATGAGACCCTAACCAGTTCTGCTAGCCCAGGCCCATGCCCCAGATGCTGCCCCTACCTGCTGGGTTCCTACTCCCCCCTACTACAAGTGCTGGCTCACCAGTCCTCCCATACCAACCAGAGGAGGCAGGGTATGAAAGACAGTGAATCCAGGGACAGTTGACATCTGCAACAGCTGGAGTTCCTGGAACATGTGTGGGAGGGACAAGGGATAAAGGAAAGAGGCAGACAGATCACAGAGGCACCTAAGCCACTCACTGGCACTCAACCATGTTTTCAAAACTGAGGTAAGCCACTAAAGCTTTCATGTATGGGAAATGAATTGATAAAATTTGAAATTAAAATATCACACTGATTTTTAAAATATCTATGACTGCATTCATCAGTCTATACTTTTATTCCATAATCCAGTATATAGTGTATAGACATCTAATAAAATTTGTAATAAAATATAAAAAGTGTTGATCCTAGGGAAAGGAACTAAATTTATGAGTTGAATAAAAAAAAAAAAACATTCTCTTGTGTTTATTAAATATTGTGGGTTCTCCAACTGAGTTGTCACAGAATGTACAATAATAAGTTGCTTATAAGTAAAAAATCAAGTTACCTAGAAATTATGGAATTAAAAAATATGTATTTATTGATCGATTGATTTAATTGCCTGAGGGTACATGTACTCACCAGAGAGGGACAGAGAAACAGAGACTGAGAGACAGAGGGAGGGAGAAAGTACCCCCGCAATGGGATGTGGTCACACTACAATCCCTTCTCCATTTCTCCATCTTGTTGATATCTGAGGCATACATGGACATATGATCCCAGCATGTTCTTCAAGCCTCCAGAGCTGAGATTTGAACCACGGTTGGTCATGTGGGATTTTCTTCCTTAGTCACTATGCTATAGAACTGGCCCAAGGAATTTTAAAAATGGAAACAAACATTAGAGATTAACTAAGTAAATGAGCCTCCATATTAGTATAAAAAATATCAGATCCTGGGGCTAACAGTTGGATAATGGCTGTGTCACTGGACTCCCATCCACCACCAGAAATGCTTTAACTTTTCTGGAGAAGGAACCCAGCTATACAACAGTGCAGTTGACCGTCAGGCAGTCAGAAACATTGGGTGGCTCCTCAGGTGCAACTCGAAATGAAAGCAAAACAGACATTTGAGAAAAGTTGCCTTTTTTTCCTTCTAGGACCTTGAGCAGTATTTATCAAGAATTTGCGAGACCAGCAGTTAGCGTAATGTCTATGTTGCTGGACTCCCATGTAGTCAACCGCAGTTCACGTCCTGGACCCTGTGGCTTAAAACTCATGCCGGGCGCGTGTGCGTGCGTGCCCAGATCCCAAGAGGAGAATGGAGGAGAAGGGATTGCGGCGTGGCCATCCCCCCTGGGTGGTGATTTCTCCCTTTCTGTCTCTATGTCTCTCTCTGTCTGTCTGGCAAGCGCACATGCCCTATAGCAAAAAAAAAAAAAAAAAAAAAAAAAAAAAGAGTCACGCATCTGCCCAAGGTCACACAACTAGTAAATCAGGGATCTATAGAATGAGCCAATAATGGTGGTGTGCTATAGAGCCCAGGTCACCAGCAGAGTAGAGTACGGGTGGCCACTGAGGGGCACACGCAAGTGTGTAGTGTCTCCTGAGTCCTCTCACCACTTGTCCCATCCACTTCTTCACACTGAGCAGTATTGCATATCCTCTAGGGTTGTCTTCTTGACTTGCAGTGACTACCATTCTCTACCCAGACCATGAGACCCTAACCAGTTCTGCTAGCCCAGGACCATGCCCCAGATGCTGCCCCTACCTGCTGGGTTCCTACTCCCCCCTACTACAAGTGCTGGCTCACCAGTCCTCCCATACCAACCAGAGGAGGCAGGGTATGAAAGACAGTGAATCCAGGGACAGTTGACATCTGCAACAGCTGGAGTTCCTGGAACATGTGTGGGAGGGACAAGGGATAAAGGAAAGAGGCAGACAGATCACAGAGGCACCTAAGCCACTCACTGGCACTCAACCATGTTTTCAAAACTGAGGTAAGCCACTAAAGCTTTCATGTATGGGAAATGAATTGATAAAATTTGAAATTAAAATATCACACTGATTTTTAAAATATCTATGACTGCATTCATCAGTCTGTACTTTTATTCCATAATCCAGTATATAGTGTATAGACATCTAATAAAATTTGTAATAAAATATAAAAAGTGTTGATCCTAGGGAAAGGAACTAAATTTATGAGTTGAATAAAAAAAAAAAAACATTCTCTTGTGTTTATTAAATATTGTGGGTTCTCCAACTGAGTTGTCACAGAATGTACAATAATAAGTTGCTTATAAGTAAAAAATCAAGTTACCTAGAAATTATGGAATTAAAAAATATGTATTTATTGATCGATTGATTTAATTGCCTGAGGGTACATGTACTCACCAGAGAGGGACAGAGAAACAGAGACTGAGAGACAGAGGGAGGGAGAAAGTACCCCCGCAATGGGATGTGGTCACACTACAATCCCTTCTCCATTTCTCCATCTTGTTGATATCTGAGGCATACATGGACATATGATCCCAGCATGTTCTTCAAGCCTCCAGAGCTGAGATTTGAACCACGGTTGGTCATGTGGGATTTTCTTCCTTAGTCACTATGCTATAGAACTGGCCCAAGGAATTTTAAAAATGGAAACAAACATTAGAGATTAACTAAGTAAATGAGCCTCCATATTAGTATAAAAAATATCAGATCCTGGGGCTAACAGTTGGATAATGGCTGTGTCACTGGACTCCCATGTAGTTGACCCCAGTGTGAGTCCTGGACCTGGTGACTTAAACTCACGCTGGGCACGTGTGTGTGCGTGCCCAAGATTCCGAGAAGAGAATAGAGGAGAAAGAATTGAGGTGTGGTCATCCCCCCTGGGGGGTGATTTCTGTTTTTCTGTCTCTCTTTCTCTCTCTGTCTTTCTGGAAGGCACACATGCCCTATAGTAAAAACCTCTCCAAAACAAAACAAATCAGATCCCTGGGGCCAGCAAGTGGAGCCATGATTAAGGTGCTGGACTCCCGCATGGCTGATGGTGGTTCAAATCCCTTGAAAATCATGCCAGGCTCATGTTTTGTGCATGTCTAAAATCCCAAGAGGAGAATGGAGAGGGAATTGCAGTATTGCCTTCCTCCTGGGGGATGATTTTTCACTTTTCCTCTCTCTCTCTCTCTCTCTCTCTCTCTCTCTCTCCTCCTCTTGCTCTTTGATAAGTGCACACACCCTAGGGCAAAAAACCCAAAACAAAGCAAACTGGACTCTTATATGGAAACACAGTTGGAAAACACTGTTTGAAAAACTACATAAGAGAAAAAATAGTATGAATTCAACAATATTAATGGTATGTTTTATTACTTAAAACAATATTCATAAAATTGGGAGAAGAAAAATATTTATCTATAGCTTTACAAATGTAAATGTGTAAATATAAATAATATATATATATATATATATATATGTATATGTAAGAGTTTTCAACCTTCTTTTTGTAGGATCTTTACAAATAAAACTTTTCCAGTTAATTATGGGGAGTAAAGTAAAATATTTTTAAAATTCATATAAACAGGGACCAGCAGATGGCATAATAATTACATCGCTGGACTCTCAAGTAGTCAACCGTGGTTTGAGTTCTGGACCCAGTGGCTTAAAACTCACACCAGGCATGTGTGCATGCATGCCAAAATCGTGAGAGGAGAATGGAGGAAAATGGATTGTGGCATGGCCATCCCTCCGGGAGTTGATTTCTTGGTTTCTGTCTCTCTTTCTCTCTGTCTCTCTTGTGAACACATGAGACCTATAACAAAAATTCTCAAAAAATAAATCATAAAAGCAGGTGACTGGCACAGGGGTAAAACATAATATAATCACATAAAACACCTCTCTGAGGTGGACCTTCATGGGAAGCTTACCAGTTTATGTCTGGCGAGCTCCCTGATTACACTGAGTGTGCATGTGCCCATGATATAAGGGTGGCTGAGTATAGGGGTGGATCAAGACTGTGTGTGTGTGTGTGTGTGTGTGTGTGTGTGTGTGTTTGTGTGTGGAGGGGGTGTTATATCTCCCTCTGTCTCTCTTTTACAGAACAAATGAATAAATCTTTTAAAAAAATCATAAAAATAACTGTAGAGGCATTTTAAAACTAAACAGATTTAGCAATTTGTTTGCTTCTTCCTTCTACCCCAAGATACAAAACCTAAAGCACAATGATAGTGATAATGCTAGCAGATAAATTTTACATTTATCTGAGTCTATAGGATATAAAGTCAAGGTCATGCTCTTTTATAATTTGGGTTACATAGTTTGCAGAAAGTTGGAAGGAAATAGTGTTTATCAGGGTGGAGTAACTTCTGAAATGAACAGTCCCAAATCTCAGTGGATTGTTACATGACAGGATTATTTCCCATCATGCCAGAGTCCAGTGTGGGTGGTAAGACCTGAAGAGGGTTCAAAGGTCAGAGGGATGTTTCCTGAGTTCAGTTGTTCAGGGACCACCCTCTCATGGTTCTACCAGTGCTGGGGCCTTGGATCCTTCCACTGCAGCCACTGCACCCAGTGGCTGATAAAGCCACAGAGACTGTTGAGAATTATACAAGGTATGTTGGGGTCTGAGCTAAAGAGTATACATATCCCTTCTCCCCACATTCCTTTGACCAGAACTTCATCGTATCGTTGACCTAATTACAAGGGGTTCTGAGAAAAGAATTTTATGCCCAGCAGGAAAGAGAACCAGTTTGGTGAATACCTGGTCAGTGTCAGCCCTGACCACCACCTAAAAGAAAAAAAAGAAAAAGTAAAACCCTCAGCCAAGAAGAATCAACAGACATCAGAAACGGTAATCTCAAACAGCAGTCTTCAAATAGTTTATCCACCATGTGTATCATGAAATTTCCAAGGGGCACATTGGCACAGGACACTTTAAATAAGTGTTTCTAGTTTTTAAACTTTCCTCTCTCTCTTTCTCCTGAAGGTGATCTGTATGAGAACTGGTCTACATGTTTATGAAAGTTTTCATTTCCTATCTCACCTCTCTCACTCTACAAAAGGAATGCATGCCACAAAATACTGGTTGTGAAATCCTTGTGTTATAATTACTTAATACAGGCAACAGTGACCCACTACCCCACCCTCTAAAATGACAAAAGAAAAAATGTGTATATGTGTATATGTATATGTATATATATATACATATATGTGTGTATATATATGTATATATGTATATATATACATATATATGTATATATATATATAATATGTGATCTATGTGAATTTGTGTTTAAAATTTATGATCATTTGATGAATCTAAATGAAACTTTTTAGTATACTTCAGCTAAATAATTGAGGAAGTGAGTGGTCAAAACCTCCATAATAAATCCTTTTCCAACTCAAGTTGATTTCCAATTCTTCACTTAGAACAAAATTGAAATAGGATCTATTTAAGCTGTCATAATGCTAGATTACCGTGTTCTTATTTCTGGCACATTACTCAAAAAGAGATCAAAGATTTAACAAACATTACTATAATCAAACCATCCATTTCCATATCCATATTTATATGAGCTGGTTTTTGTCAATGCCAAAAATGAAACACCAGACCATTCAAGCAATAAATAACATTTGGCAATGGATTCTTGAACTAATTGAGGAAAAACAGCCTCATTATCATATTAAGAAATTAGTTTCCATTGAAATTGTATACTTTATGTTGAATCATTTGCTTATCAAAATTTACAATATAATTTTGTTGCTTTGATCTATTTTGTTCCAATCATAATTATACTTAATCTTTATATGATTAAAGTTAGCCCCTATTAGGTTCTATAAATCTCTTTTAGTTTTGGAATCTGTGGTTCTGTGATTTTTCATCTTTTTGTATTTATATTTCTGAGTATTTCATCTTTCCTGAGTATTATTTATAAGTATCAGTAAGTTGGAGTTTCACAAAGTGATGGTAACATTTTATATCTCTCTTAAGTTTCATGTATGTGTCTTACCTCATTAATTTTCAATTCTTTTTTTTTTTTTGCTTTTTTTTTTTTTTTTGAGAGATTTTCACTGTAGGGCGCGTGCGCTCGCCAGACAGACAGAGAGAGACATAGAGACAGAAAGCGAGAAATCCCCCCCCAGGGGGGATGGTCACGCCGCAATCCCTTCTCCTCCATTCTCCTCTCGGGATCTTGGGCACGCACGCACACGCGCCCGGCGTGAGTTTTAAGCCACCGGGTCCGGGACACGAACCGCGGTTGACTATGTGGGAGTCCAGCAACATAGCCATTACGCTAACTGCTGGTTCCCCAATTTTTAATTCTTTAGCATATTTTAACTTCATGTTTAATCTTTAAGTTTTAAACCTTTGTATGTTAAAATTAAATTCAATGCTTTTTAGTATCATTAATTTTCTCATTCTTTTCCTTTATTAATAAGATGTCTTTTTACATTATTTATCTTTTCTCTAAATTGTATTGTTTTTAATTGCTTCATATCTTATTTTTAATTTTTAGTTTGCAGTATATTTTCAGTTATTTGCACTAATTTTCATCTACTTTAGGATTCTTCTAACCAGGTTCTAGTGACTGGTTCTACACCAGCTTTCACTTTACTTGCCTATAACCAGGATGTTTTCTCTTTCTCTCTGGCAGTCACATACACAGTTTCCACATTCTCCTTGTATATGGTTTGTCATAGGGTCAAGAAGTGAGCTTGGTGAGGGATGAAAAGAAAGTTGCTTTGAAAAGAAAGTTGGTTTGATTGGTGTGAAAGAAAGGTATCTGTGGTGTTGGCAGAAATAACCAAACTCTTTAAAATATTTTAAAAGGTTTACCAATAGCCAAAATTGTAACTATGGCCTGGGCTGGTCACCCGGAGAAAGTTATTTCAAGCAGAACTGTAAGTCAACATATGGAGTTTTCTTATTGACCTGGCCCAAAAAGGTGGAACATCTGGAAGTGGGGGCTTACAGGTTATAGGTAGATTTAGAAATTCCTAGATTAGTAATTGGTTACAAGCACTAATCTTTGTCTCAAAAAGCTTAAGAATCAGCAGAAAAGAATGAATATAACTTTAATGGAGATAAGATTTTGATACATGTGCACATAATGCTTTGTCACAGTCGGGACATGGGGAATGTCTCATGGTCACTGTACTAAAATAGTCTGCCTTAGCAATTTTGACTATTTGTTAATTGATAAGATTCTTCCTAGGCCTCTAGAAAAATTTCAGAACAGAGTCAAGAGGTCAGTTCTAGTCATCAATGGAAACTGAGTGCAGGAGAGAGAGAGGGATGCAGGGACCAGGTCATATATGTTCTAATTCTCTTCCTTTGTCACCCCTAGAATTAATTACTCTCTGTTCTTACAGCTCAGGCAGTGCTCATTCCTGAAGTGACCTACCCCCTGGATGGGAATTTTCTGACATCACAGACTGTGTCTTAGTCACTGCTATGTTCCCAGCATCTAGCATAGCATCAAACCAGAATTTGTCAAATACAAGGATAAGTAAGTGTTACACAAGACCAGGAACAAGAGGTATGAAGAAAAAAATGAAAATGGGATGATGCAGGTTTTCATTTGTAAAGAAAAAGCACAGAGTCAAAGAAAACAGTAAGGAAGGCTTGTAGGCATGTTTGCTTCAGATCCTAAGACCCAGTGCTCTGCTGGTGCTAGTCAGTTCTTAACAGAAGCAAAAAAGCCAACCCCTTCCTAATGTCATTTCTTGGTGGCTTTCTATATTCTACAGTTTTTGTTGCTTATAGTCACTATATGTTTCTTATGCATTTAAGACCTTAGGATGACATTTTTACTGAATTCAGGTGGTACTTTTCAATCTTCCTTCACCGAAACATTGCTGCAGTGAGAGGTTCCCTCTGAGATCTTTGCCTTCCACATTCTCAAAGCATAATTCCACAGACCCCACCTAGACCACCAAAAGCAAAACTAAGTACAACTGAAGGTAAGGCAGGTGGACAAGGAACATTTGGAAATTGTGTAGTGTGTTCCTCTTGAAATTTCTAGTTCTAATTCATAGCTTCTGAGCTCCTGACCAGCTAATCCAATTACTAATGGCATATCTCCTAAACTTTACAAGTGCCAACAGAACAACTGATTTTTGATGTGTCCACAGTTCACAGTTCACTCCCTGCCCCCACCACCTGTTCCCATGTTCCCCATCTCAGAAACCAGAGTTTTCACCTACCCTCACTCATGGGAAAAAAAAAAAAAAATTGGAAGCCGTCACTGACTCTCTGGCCTCCACCCTCATCCAAGTTCAAATAAACTGTGCCTGCCTCTCTGTTCCCCATGCCCTCTCCTGATCTCCCTTCTGTTCCCTTCAATCTCTAGGTCTCCTCATTCACTTCTTAGTTTTCTCTCTTTACTCTTCCAAACCATTCTCCATTTGGCAGCTACAATGATCTTTATAAAATAAGATTTTATTTTTCAGAATTATTTAATTTAGAGACCTTCGGAAGACTCCTCCATTGAGGCTGAGAACTAGTGCTTTCAGATAATAAGAGAAATGAAGATTGTCTATTGATAATTCAGCCTTCAGCTCCCAGTCTTGAGGGGTAGGGTGCTCCCTCTATCCTCTGCGTCTCTCTCTCTCTCTCTGCATCTGTCTTCTCGTTTTGTTGTAATTTTTCTTTTAAAAATTTGTTTAAGGTAAAGTATTCTCTTGGCTTTCAGATATTCCTTTATCTTGCTCTAGGAGAGGCATGGGGCAGGCCTTCAGAAGAAGCCTTCTCCATTGCAACTGAGAACTAGTGCAGCACCGCACAGGTTTTTTTTTTTTTTTTTTTAATATTTTTTTGGTCTTTTTTTTGCCTTTTTTTAAAATAAAATTTTTGGTTATTTTTTTTCTTCTGTTTCTCTCTTTCATTTTTTTTTCTCTTTCTCTGTGTTCTTATCCTTTTTCTTTTGCTTTGTCACTTTGCTGCTCAATCTTTATTCTCTGAGTGTCTTGATGGATCTAATGGAACCATAGCCAAACATCTAAATACTATTTGGGTCAATATATTCCTCAATACCCATTGAATCTGCTCCACAAAGGGATAAACACAGAACAGCAAAGCGATTGCAGATCACCTCCTCCTGCACATCCCTGAATGCTCAGACTGAACTTCTACAAATTAGGAAGATGTGTATAACACATCAGATGACTAGAAATCACCTCAAAGGAACAAGAAATATGAGAAACCAAGATAATACCTCCCTTCCAAGGAAAAAGAATAAGTCCTCTTCATCCACTGACAGTTCAAAGGAAATCATGGAAATGTCTGATAAAGAATTTCAAATATTCATAGTGAGAATGTTAACAGAGACACAAGAGAAGAAAGACAATTAACTCCAGAAGAGGCAGGAGAATGGAGCTGAGGATTTCCAGGAGGTGAGGAAGTTCTTGCACAATCTGAAAGAGGAAATACACATCATAAAAAATAATCAAACTGAACTGTTAGAGATGAAGGCTGTAATACAAGAAATCAAAACCTCTCTTGAAAGTATTAAAAGCAGACTAGATCATACAGAAGATCAAATCTCAGATGTATAAAACAGAATGACTGGCCTAGAAAAATCCACCACAAAGACTAAGAAAATAGTCCAAAAAAATGAAAATAATATACAAGAAATACTAGATACCATGAAACATCTGGATAATTGGTATCCCAGAAGGGGAAGAGACTAATAAGGGCATTGATCATCTATTCCATGTAATCCTGGAAGAAACTTTTCAAACCTAGAGAGGCATTCACAGATCCAGACCCAAGAAATACATAGGACCCCAAATAGAATCAACTCCAGAAGATCTTCTCCAAGACACATTATAGCCAGATTGACCAAAACCACAGACAAAGACAAGGTACTCAGATTGGCAAGAGAGAAGCAAGTTACCTACAAAGGCTATCCCATCAGGCTAACAGCAGCCCTCTCATCGGAAACAGTGGAAATAAGGAAAGAATGGGAAAATAAATTCAAAGTGTTGATTGAAAAACAATTTTGATCCCCTCTGGGGGGTGATTTCTCACTTTCTGTCTGTTTGTCTCTGTCTTTCTAGCAAGCACACATGCCCTATAGCAAAAAAAACTCTCCAAAAAAAAAAAGAAAAAACAAAACAAAACTAAACAAACAATTTTGAACCAGTGTCTCCCTCTCAGACCCAACACTAGCCAGGACAGAAAGCTGCTAGCCACCTCCAAGTTTGCCTGCTTTAGGCCTCTGGGTACAATTTCAGGGTTGTGAAGTCTTCCCCAGCCATTGTCTTGCTCCCAGACCCAGTGCTTAGCCAGGTAGGATAGCTGCTTTTCTCCCACTTGCTCTCCCCTGCCCCTGCAATTTTTTTTTTCTTTTTGTAAAAAACAGCTCTCTGCCATCTTTGAGCCTTTCTCTTGTTAATCTCTGTCTTTTTTCTCACCTAGGACAGAAAGCTGTTATCCACCTCCAAGTTTGCCTGTTTTGGGCCTCACACTGAGTGGTTTTCCATTTTCACCCAAATTTCATTTTTTGCAAAGTTTTTTTTTCCTTTTTTCCTCTTTTTCTTCTAATACTTTCCTTCTTTTTTCTTCTCTTTCTCTCTCTGTTTCTATTTCCTACTTTCTTTTTCTTTACCTTACTTTTCTGTTTTACTTCTCAGCCCTTACCCTCTGCCTAGAGATGATTAGGTGCATAGTAGCTAACAATCTGAGCATTGTGAGTTTTGGAGAATTCTTTGCACATCACTGTAGTGGTTGCAAAATTAGTGAAACTTCCCTTCACAAATCCAATTGCAAAACTCTTCTTGTGATTCCCACATTTGAGGACTTAGTAGAAGGGAGAAAATAGCACTGAAATATTTCACAGTTGGGAAAACACACGAGGTCACAGTCACTGAATTCCTCTCCAACAGATTGACCAGAAGTGAAAACATTACCAAATGACTAAAAACCAAGTAGTACATCCCCATCAATGGAACAATCTAACCTGTCTCCAAGCAGGGAAAATTTAGAGCATATTATACCAAAATGTCAGGAAAAGAATTTAGAATATTTATGGTAACAAAATTCTATGAGATGCAAGAGAAAAGAGACGTTGAGCTCCAAGAGATGAAAAAGTCCTTCTACGATGTGAAAGAAGAATTGGACACCATAAAAAAGAATCAAATGGAACTGTTAGACATAAAGGCTATAATACAGGAAATTAAAACCTCCCTTGAAAGTATCAAAGCAGGTTAGATCATGCAGAAGATCCGATTTCAAAAGTAGAAGACAAAATCAATCACCTAGAAAAAATGATCTAAAATACTGAGAAAACAGCCAAGAAAACTGAGTATAATACACAAGAAATACTAGATACCATGAAATACCCAATTATACAAATAATTGGTATTTCAAAAGGTGAAGAAACTAATAAGGGCATTGATCATCTATTTCACAAAATCCTAGAAGAAAACTTTCCAAGCCTAGAGAGGCACTCAAACATTTAGACCAAGAAATACAAAGAACTGCAAGTAGACTCAATCCAAGAAGATCCTCTCCATGCCACATTATAGCTAGACTGACCAAAATGACAAAGATGAGATATTAAGATTGGCAAGAGAGAAATGTCAAATCACTTACAAAGGCTATCCTATCAGGCTAACACTGGACCTTTCTTCAGAAAGAATTCAAACAAGGAAGTAATGGGGAAATATATCCAAAGTGTTAAATGAAAAACAATTTAAACCAAGAATATTATACCCAGCAAGAATATCCTTCATATGAAAAAAGAAAATAAAAACATTCTCAAATTTGTTTAACCTGATAGAATTGACTAACTTCAGATTAGCTCTTCAAGAAATTCTGAAAGGAGTACTATACCAAGAAAACTAAAGAGAGACAGACAACAATAAGAGAACAAAAAGCTACCAGGAATATGGCCAACTTAATGGTATGGACAAGTCTGGAAATATTGATAATAACATTGAATATCAATAAATAAAATTCTCCAATCAAGAGACAGACTGGCTGAATGGATTAAAAATCAGGAACCCTCCATCTGCTGCCTACAAGAAACCCATCTCAAGGATAAAGACATACATAGACTATGGGGCTGGAAAAAGGTATACCATGCAATTGGAAATCAAAAAAGAGTGGGAGTTAGTTCAACCACTGTGGAGAACAATGTGGAGGTTCCTCAAAGATCTACAAGTAGAACTACCATTTGATCCAGCAATCCCACTTCTGGGTATTTACCCAAAAAACAGGAGAACGCTCAGTCAGAAAAGTGCTTGCACATCAGTGTTTATTGCAGCATTATTCACAATTGCCAAGACATGGAACCAA
>NW_006209511.1:1334370-1336195 GCF_000334495.1 Tupaia belangeri chinensis | reverse complement strand
ACAGTGTGGAATGGGGGAGGTGAAGAGAAGAGGATAGAGAAAGATAGCAAGAGAACAATAGAGGCAAGACGTTAGTGAGGAACAGATATGGCTTATTAACTGTTGATGATGACATGTATAATATTCTCAACTGGATTGGTCTGAGAAGTACTTCATGATGGGCAAAGTCTTTTTACAAGCAAAATGAGAAATAGTGATTGACTGTTTTAAAAAATAATTAGAACAATATTAATAATGATTGGGGAAAACCTAGAAAAAATATTGAATGTTGAAGCGGGGAGATTAATGTCTCTGTATTGACTGACATGCATGGCATTCCCTTTTGAAAAAGCATTGTAATACACTGTAAAGTTATATGTAATCCAATGCAATATAAAAGAGATTATGATGATAAAAAAAAGAGTGGGAGTCACTCTACTGATTTTAGACAAAATAGGCTTTAAGACAAAAACCATAAGAAAAGACAAAAAAGGACATTATATAGTAATGAAAGGCCTAATTCACCAAGAAGATATAATGTTTATAAATATCTATGCACTGAACTCAGGAGCACTCAATTATGTAAAGGAAAGACTGCTAGATCTAAAAGGAGAGAAAGACTGTAACACTATAATTGTTGGAGATCTCGACACCCCATTATCTCCTTTAGACAGTCCAACAAGACAAAAATAAGCAAAGAGATTCAGGACTTAAATGATACTGTAAATCAGATGGACTTGATAGACATCTATAGAACTTTCAACCCAAAAAAACACAAAATACACATTTTTTTCAGCCCCACATGGTATTTTCTCAAAGATTGATCACATGATAGGGCACAAAACAATCCTTTACAGATTCAAAGGCATAGAAACTATATCCAGCATCTTCTCTGGCCATGATGAAATTAAACTTGGTATTAATCTCAGGAAAAGCCCTTGAAAATGTACAAATACATAGAAACTAAATAACCTACTTCTGAATGACTCCATGACTACTGCAGAGATTAAGATGGAAATCAAAAGATTCATGGAAACTAATAATAATGAGTACACAAGTTTCCAAAATCTATGGGCTACTAAAAAAGCTTTCATAAGAGGGACGTTAATAGTTATTTGTGTGCACAAGAAAAAGATGGAATTGTGGCAAAAAAAAAAAAATCTAACTTCATGCCTCAGGGAATTGGAAAAAGAACAACAAAAAATGCCAGGAGAAAATAAATAATAAAGATTCGAGCAGAAATAAATGAAATAGAAAATAAGTGAACTATACAGAAAATAGATGAAAGCAAAAGCTGGTTCTTTGAAAATATAAACAAGATTGACACACCATTAGTCAGATTAATTAAGAAGAAGAGTGAAAGAAACCAGATAAGTCAAATCTGCAATGAATTAGGCAACATTACAACAGACATAACAGAAATACAAAACATCATTAGAGGATACTATGAACGACACTATGTCAACAAAGAAGAAAATCTGGATGAGATGGACAAATTCCTGGACACATATAATCTACCAAGATTGACTCAGGAGGACATAGAAAGTCTGATTAGGCCTATAACACGCAATGAGATTGAATCAGTAATAAATAACCTCCCAACAGAGAAAAGTCCTGGCCCTGGTGGCTTCACTGCCAAATTTTGCAAAACTTTTAAAGAAGAGGTAACCCCCATTCTACTCAAACTGTTTCTAGAGATCCAAAAGGAAGGAACCCTTCCAAATTCATTCTATGAAGACTCCATTACCCTCATTTCCAAAACGGATAAGGATATGACAAAAAAGGAAAACTACAGACCTATATCCCTGATGAATATAGATGCAAAAATTCTCAACAAGATACTCGC
>NW_006209511.1:1326301-1334334 GCF_000334495.1 Tupaia belangeri chinensis | reverse complement strand
ACCAGGTAGGCTTTATTCCAGGGATGCAAGGGTGGTTCAACATACACAAAACAATAAATTTAATACACCATATTAACAGAAAGAAAGATAAAAATCATATGATCATTTCAATTGATGCAGAAAAAGGATTAGACAGTATACAACATTTTTTTATGATCAAGACTCTCAGTAAAATTCACATAGAAGGACCATTTCTCAGCATAATAAAAGGCATTTATAAAAAACCTACATCTAACATTATACTGAATGGGAAAAAGCTAAAAGCTTTTCTACTAAAAACAGGTATAAGAGTACCGAAAATTGTAGCCAATGGGATCAGACAAGAGAGAGAAATTACAGGCATTACAATCAGGAAAGAAGAGCTGAAATTATCTCTGTTTGCATATCACATGATTGTACACATAGAAGACCCAATAGTATCCATGAAAAAACTTCTCAAACTTCTCAAAAAAAAACCTTCTAAATGCATACAGTAAAGTGGCAGGATACACAATTAATTTATAAAAATCTATAGCACTTCTATATAACAACAAGCAGATAGAGACAGAACTGAAGAATGTAATTCCATTTAACATAGCCACAAGAAGTATAAGATACATAGGAATAAAACTAACCAAGGAAGTCAAAGAGCTCTACAAGGAAAACTATGAAAACCTTAAAAAGGAAATTAAAAAGGACACTGTAAAGTGGAAGGACATCCCATGTTCCTGGATTGACAGAACCAATATAATCAAAATGGCAATCCTACCCAAATTAATCTACATGTTTAATGCAATCTCTCTAAAATTACAAGAGATATTCTTCACAAATCTAGAAAAGACAATCATAGAATTTGTCTGGAACCATAAAAGACCCCATTTTTCTAAAGCCATCCTGCTCAACAAGACTGTAGTAGGTGGCATCTCACTTCCTGATCCCAAAATATATTACAAAGCTGTGATAATCAAAACAGCATGGTATTGGTACAAAAATAGACATGAGGACCAATGGAACAGAGTAGACTCCAGAAATAAACCCCAAAACATACAGCCAACTCATCTTTGACAAAGGGTACCAGTCAATCCCATGGGAAAAGGGAAACCTTTTTAGCAAATGGTGTTGGAAAAACCGGGTGTCCACCTGCAGAAAGATGAATCTGAACCCCCTATCTGCCACCATTAACAAAAATCAACTTAAAGTCAATCAAAGATCTAAACCTAAGACCGCAAATTATAAAACTACTGGTGGAAAATACTGGGAAAACTCTGGGAGACACTGGGGTAGGCAAAGATGTCTTAAGCAAGACCCCCAAAGCACAAACAATAATCCTTCAAATAGACAGGTGGGATTACATCAGATTAAGGAGTACAGCTAAGGACACCATAATTAGTGTGAATCAACAATCCTTGGAATGGGAGAGAATTTTTGTTAACTATGTCTCAGATAAGAGACTAATAACCAGAATACAGGGAACCAAGCAGCTTACCCAGAAGAAAATGATTAACTCAATCAAAAGATGGGAAAATGAGCTGAATAAACAACTCTCTAAGGAAGCTATACGAACAGCCTTAAAGCATATGAAAAAATGCTCAAGGGGGACCAGCAGTTAGTGTAATGGCTATGTCTCTGGACTCTCATGTAGTCGACCGTGGTTTGTG
Source organism: Tupaia belangeri chinensis (assembly GCF_000334495.1). Taxonomy (NCBI): domain Eukaryota; kingdom Metazoa; phylum Chordata; class Mammalia; order Scandentia; family Tupaiidae; genus Tupaia; species Tupaia belangeri. The sequence continues at coordinate 1,332,697 of NW_006209511.1, read as the reverse complement.
TCCCAGACCTGGTGTCTTAAAACTCACACTGGGCGCATGTGCGTGCATGCAAAAGATCCTGAGAGGATAATGGAGGAGAAGGGATTGTGGCATGGCCATCCCCCCTGGAGGGTGATTTTTCGCTTTCTATCTCTCTGTCTTTCTATCTGTCTGGTGAGCGCACATGCCCTATAGCAAAAACCTCTCCAAAAAATAAAAAAAGAAAGAAAAGAAAAAAAAATGCTCAACATCCCTCATTGTAAGGGAGATGCAGATCAAAACTACAATGAGATACCATCTAACCCAAGTCAGAATGGCGAACATTATAAAAACAAATAATGATAAGTGCTGAAGGGGATGTGGTGAAAGGGGAACACTCCTACATTGTAGGTGGGAATGTAAATTGGCCCAGCCACTATGGGGAACAATATGGAGGTTCCTCAAAGACCTTCAAATAGAACTACTATATGATTACTCCTGGGTATCTACACAAAGGACAGGAGAGCACTCAGAAGAGCAATTGCGCAACTATTTTCATTGCAGCATTATTCATGATTGTTAAGAGATGGGACCAACCCAAATGTCTACAGACAGATGAATTGATTGAAAAATGTTGGCACATATACACCATGGAATGCTATTCGGCCATAAAAAAACTACAAGGCCCTGGAATTTGACAGAAAGTGGATGAATGTGGAAGATTTGTTGCTGAGTGAAGCAAGTCAGGCTATGAAAGAGAGACATTGTATATCTCCACTTAACATACACCAACAGTCTGCATTCTAAGGTAGAAACTGAAAGACTGGAGAACGTAAAAGTATTAAAAATTGTAATGGACATTATAGACAAAGTGGAAAGAGAGTGTGGGATTTTAAAGAGAGTAGGAAAGGAAATTTGGGGGGAAAATAGAGAGGTAAGACACTTGTGGGGCACAGATAAGGTTTATTATTTGTTGATGAGGATGTGTGTGGTGTTCTCAACTGGGCTGCTCGATTGAAGTGTATATTGTGCTGGGTAAAGTCTCTTCACAATCTAAATGATGTATAGTCAGTTAATGTATGAATAATAATAATAATAATAAAAGAAAAACAATATCAACCAAGAATACTATACCCAGCAAGATTATCCTTCATATGGAAAGAGAAGACAAAAACATTCTTAGATAAATAAAACCTGAAAGAATTTACTGACACACCATACCAGTTCTCCAAGAAATTCAGAAGGGACTATATCAGGAAAACTAAAGTCAGACACACAGAAATAAGAGTTAAACATCTAAGAAAAGGGCCAGTTTAATGGTAGGGACAAGTCCAGAGTTGAATATTAGCTTCCAGAATTTAAATGGAAAGCTTGGACCACAACAGAAGTTAGATTAAGTATATGAGACCAAGCTGATGAAATAGAATGTTATGGCTTTTGAATAAAAAAACAAAAACAAAACAAAACAAAAACCTGATCTTTGTCTATGCTTTGTAGTCCAGAGATAATTTTTTTTTTTTTGCAGTTGACTATATGGGAGTCCAGCAACATAGCCATTACTGGTCCCCAGAGATAATGATTTTTTTCTTTTGAATTGTTGACAGATCCAGGTAACTTCTATTTGAACAGAATCCTAACTTTACTTTAAGTCTTAAGCAAAGTTCTCTCAGCATTTTTTAAATTTTGATTTATGAAAGCTAAAACTGCCTTTCTTGAAATTAAAAAAAAAAAAACATATTAAAAAGACCTATTTAATGACCACAGTAAGTTATATAGCCTCAGCTAGGTGCTACTTTATAGTATATTCATTCTACTTACAGTTTCATGCCTAAAGTCAAACATTTGTTCACGGATATTTATATATCAGCTGCACTTGCTATTGAAAGTAGTTAGATCAATTTCAGATGCTTTGTTAACCTATAAAATGTGGGAGGAAAAAAAATAAGCTACATTAAAATTATATATATGACTTGTGTTGTACTTCTTTTGAACAGACCTGTTCTCCATTGCTGAGCTATTAAATGTTTCCTCCATTTAAATTATTTTATGGAAGAATGTGACTATCTTGGAAATCAAGTTTTAAATTTCTGAAAGTTCTTTAGTATTCTGTAGTTGCTTATTTTTTATAACAAACTACTCTTATTTTATAAGATCTTTTTCAGATCTTTCTGAAAATATATAAATAGAATGTTATTAAGTCCTCTTTAATTTGCTCTGATTGTACTTCCTCAGGGTTTTGTCCCCTCATCTACTTTTTTTTTTTTCTCTTGAAGTCTCTCTTTTATCCTTCTCATTTTTCCTACAATGGTTGTAATTCTTGGTTATCCATATTTAAAATGAGTATCTAGACTGATTCAGTATTGGTGACTGCATCGTCTGAGCAGCGAGTAAGAGAATTGCTGAATGTAATGGCAAATGTAAAGAGTGAGTTGAGACATGTCTTGGTTGGCTTCTCATTAAGGTACATGAAGAGCTTGCATTTTTGGTGCAATAAACATTTTTCATTATTAAAAAAATAGAATAATTTAATTTAATTTAATTTGCCCAGAAAGAGCCAGAGTGAGAGAGAGAGAAAGAGAGAAAGCAAATCACCAGGTCTGAGACTTGAACTGTGGTCGGCCATGTGGGAGTCCAGCACACTTAACCACCACACCACCTGCTGACCCCTAAAATAAGATTTTTATCATGCTGGAACCCTGTTAATTTTTTGTATATAATCTTTCCATTGCATTTAATGTCAAGTCCATATTACTTAGTCTGACTAAATAAGGAACTATGTGATTTAGCCTGTCCTGAGAGGTTCAATTCATGTCAGCTGTGCCCTCACCCCAGTGTACACCATGTTCCAAAATATAGACCACTTTTCAGTGCATCAAATGTATGTATATATTTTCTTTTTTGGGAGATATATAGAGAGAGGGAGAAAGCACCTGAGCACCCTCTGATGCTCAGTAGAGCGTGGTCATACTTCAATATCTTCTCCTTTTCTCTATCCTGTTGGGATTCTGGACACACATGCAAATATGCCCAGAATGTTTTTCTCTTTTTCCTTTTTCTTAATTTACCAGAGTGTGTGTATACTCTCCATAGAAATAGGGGTGGGAAAGTGAGAAAGTATTCTCCATGGGAGATAGTTATACCACCATCCCTTCTCCATTTCTCCTTCCTTTTCAGGATTAGGGGCACACACACATCTTGTCCAGTGTGTTTCTCAAGCTGCTGGGTCTGGAACTCAAATTGTTTCATCAGCCGTTTAGGATCCTTAATAACTATGCCACAGGCTTGTCCATCTGGAGTGTTTTTTTTTTAAGTCATGGGGACCAAAATTCAAACCACCAACAGCCATGTGGAATCCAGCTTCCTTAACTACCAGACCACCATGCCAACTTAAATGTGCTCTTTACTAATGCTCTTTCTACTCCTTAGAATAAGCTTATCCCTCATTCTCTGTATCTGAGGCCACAGTCCTGCAGCAATTATGATAAGGAGAACCAACAAGTGTGTAAGAAAATACCTGGAAAAACATGCTAGGCACTTGTGCATGCATGTTCCATGATCATGTCCTAGTGAAGAGATTCTCTCTCTCTCTCTCTCTCTCTCTCTCACACACACTCTCAGGCAATAAAATAAAAAGTACATTTAAAAAAAATTAAAAAGGAAGATATCACAGTCTGAGTACTCAACACTAGAACCATGGTGTCAACAACTAAAATCACAAAAACACATTAGCATTGAACAGTTGACTGGAGAATGCATGTATATACACATGAACAAAAACATGCACATGCACATCAATTCTGTTGTGCAAAACACATAAAACCATGTGCATTTCACTGAGACATCAGAGAAGCAGGATTTCTACTTAGGAATTGGTTTCTGGAATAACAACAGAAATAGTAACCTAAAAGCAACGTAAAGAAATAAGGGTTTGAGGCCAACAGGTAGCAAGCCGGTTAAGGCACTGGATTCCCACATGGCTGACCATGGTTTGAGTTCTGAACCTGGCTGCTTGTAAATTATGCTGGGCACGAGTGTGTGCATGTCCAAAATTCTGAGAGGAGACTATAAGAGAAGGGATTTTGGTGTAGCCACAACTGTGGGGCAATTTCTCACTTTCCCTCTCACTGTTTCTCTCTGTCTCTCCACAAGTGCACACTCCCTATGGCAAAAGTAGAAAGAAAGAGTTTATTTTTCTCATACTATTGTAGTATTTTTGAGTTGCTGAGTTTGTGTCTCATGGTCATGAAGAATTAGAGGCAAGAACAATTGGAGGAAATAGTAAAAGTTAATTATTTTTTAATAGGAAAGTAAAGATTTTTAAAACAGAAAAGAAAAACACTCTCACACTAGCAAGGCGTGTAGTTGAGCAACTGTCAGAGAACAACCGCCTTGGGAATAAAGTTATATCTTACCTTCATTTTGGGATCTTGTCATAAACATTTAGAAGAGGAGATCTGTTATTGTAGCTGGCTTCTTTGTCAAAGAAGGGCTTTCATCTGAACTTGTGTACTTTTCCCTCAAGTAAGGAGTCTAAGGAATTTGATAACCCAATTACACATGCTCAGTGCAGACTTTGAAGATACGAGCATTCCAGTGGGGACCACTCTGTCCCTATCAGCTTATTGCCCCCAGTGGGAATTAGGATATCCAACTAGCATCCCATTCTGGTGAATTTCTGTATGCATACGCAATAGCAGGAGGGAAGATCACAACTTTTCCCAAGGTTCTTGAAGAAAGCCTAGGTAATAAAGAAAAATTAGATCAGCTTCCCCCTCTGGCACAGAGTTTGGTGGGAGGAAGGAGATCCCAGAGAGATCAGGTTATATCCTCTGATAAGTTGTGACTGATGAGGCAGAAGTCCTTCTGCCCTTGTTTCAAGGTTGCCCATTCATCTGGCTGTCTACCAATGACAATAAATGGTTAAGTCCCAAGAAGTCAGTCCAGTGGTTCGGTAAGATTATCAGGTGCTCAGGTCCTTTTTGTATTTCTGCTCTGCCATCTGCAACATGTTGATTTAATTTCCTTGCTTCTCATCACCTCATGGGCTTCTCTACCTCCAGGTTCTAGCAGTTGCTTAGGCAGGAAAAGGAGATCTAGAAGAGGGAGCTTATATCTCTGCCAACACTGTGTCACCTGACTGCCCCTCCATATCAGATGACTGAGGAGTTCTTTACCTTATTTTTATTTTTTATGAATTATTTTATTCCAGAATACACAGGGAACTCAAGCAGCTTAACAAAAAAAAAAAAAAAAAGCTAAAAAAAAAAAAAAAAAAACAACAACAACAAAAAAAGACTAACCCAATTAAAAGATAGGAAAATGAGCTGAACAAAATCTGTCTAAGGAAGACATATGAACAGCCAAAAAGTATATGAGGAAATGCCCAACATCCCTCAGATGCAGATTAAAACCACAATGAGATACTACCTAACCCCTGTCAGAATGGTGAAGACTAAAAATAGGAAAAGTGATAAGTGTTAGCAGGGTTGTGGTGGGAACTCTCTTACACTGTTGGTGGGAACGTAAATTGGTCCAGCCACTGTGGAGAACAATATGGAGGCTCCTCAAAGACCTACAAATACAACTACCATTTGATCCAGCAATCCCATTCCTGTGTATCTACCCAAAGGACAGTAGAATGTTCAGTTGGAAAAGCACTTGCACATCAAAGTTTATTGTGGCATCATTCATGATCACTAAGACATGGAACCAACTCAAATGTCCACAGACAGATGAATGGATTGAAAAAGTGTGGCATGTATACTCTATGAAATACTATTCAGCTTTAAAAAACAACAAGACACTGGCATTTGATAGAAAGTGACTGAATATGGAAGATTTATTGCTGAGTGAAGCAAACCAGGTTAAAAAGAAAGATACTGTATTTATCCACTTAATATATACTATCTGCACTCTATGGTAGAGATTGAAATGTTGGAGAGCATAAAAGCAGTGAAAATAGTTGTGGATGCTGAAGACAGTATGGAATGGGTCAGGGAGAAGGGAAGAGTATAGAGAAGGAAAGGTGGAGAGAAAAATAAAGAGGCATGACATTTGTGGGGCACAGAAATAGTTTATTACATGGTGATGATAACATGTATAGTAGTCTCAGCTGGACTGGTCTGAGAAGTATTTCATGTTAGGTAAATTCTCTTTATAAGTCAAATGATATATAGTGATTGGATGTTTAAAAAATAAATAAGAATTAAAAGTAATAATAATTTTAAAAAATGAAAAACTGTTTGCTACTGATGATGATGTGGATAGTAATGTTTTTGTCTTGGCTGATGTGCATGGTAATTGTGCTGGAAAAAGAAATGTTATACACTGTAAAGATATATGTGATTAAATGAAATAATATAAAAATAAATTTAAAAAGTTATTGTATTGGGAACCAGCAGATAGCGTAATGGCTATGTCACTGGACTCTCACATAGT
>NW_006209511.1:1321384-1326277 GCF_000334495.1 Tupaia belangeri chinensis | reverse complement strand
TGGCGTGACCATCCCCCCTGGGGGGTGATTTCTCGCTTTCTGTCTCTATGTCTCTCTCTGTCTGTCTGTCTGGCGAGCACACGCGCTCTATAGCAAAAACCTCTCAAAAAAAAAGTTATTGTATTTATTTATTTATTTACTTATTTTGGGAGAGGTTTTTGCTATAGTGCACGTGCACTCACCAGAAAGAGAGGGACAGAGAGAAAGAAAGCGAGAAATCACTCCCCCAGAGGGGATGGCCACACCTCAATCCCTTCTCCTCCATTCTCCTCTTGGGATCCTGGGCATGCATGCACACACGCCTGGTGTAAATTTAAGCTACCAGGTCTAGGACTTGAACCACAATCGACTACATGGGAGTCCAGCGATATAGCCATTACGCCAACTGCTAGTCCCTTATTTATTAATTTCTAATTTGACCAGAGAGGGACAGAGTGAGAAACCGAGCTGACAGGGCCAGGACATGGAATGCAGTTGGCCATGTGGGAGTCCAGTGCCCTTAACCACCATGCCAACTGCTGGTCCCAGTTGTTTACCTTTTAAGTTACTGTACTAGACAGGCAAGGAGCAAGGCCTTAGAAATGGAAGGTGATCAGCTTGGTACTATGGATAATAAATACAAATTAATAATGCTGTAGTCATTGTTATGTATTTTCATATAAAAAATGTCACAGATAGTGTTTTTTGAGTTCTGCCTTTATTATATTTACTATAATTTCTACAGTTCATCTCACAGTATTTCTCCCAATTTGATTTTCTTCTTATAAATATAAATATATATATTTATAAAAATATATATTTACTATATATATATACTAAATATACACACACACTATATATATGTGTGTGTGTATATATATATATATATTTACTATATATAAAGTATTTTTAACAATGCAAGAATAATCTATTCAACTTCTATAAATATATATCTTAACTATTCAAGAATCTAAGTCCTATGTTTGATAGAGGAGAAAATTTATACAGAAATGTGGCAGTACTAATATCAAAATGAGAATGAAGTCCTCCACAGCTGACTGGCCCTTTTGAATTCTAAGAAGATTCAACCTTCATCTCTCTAAAAACTACCATCATCAAAGATCTCTTGAAAGACATCATGCCTTTGAAAGACATTAGATGGCAGTGCAGCCTAAGAAGTGACTGATCCATTCTTCTTCACTTTGTAACTTGATTCCATGGAAATAAATCAATATAGTTTTTAAGTGTGTGCTGAATCCTTACCCAAGAACTCTTACCGGAGTCCTTAAACCACTAAATCATGCTGGCTTTAATCTTATTTCCAGAAACGAGCAAAGCATGATGCCCTCTCAGTGACACCCGTTTTATTTGGCTTATTAACATTCAAATTCTTTTCAGATTGGAAGCTGTTTTTTAAAAACACAACTGTGTTGTCTAACACAATATCACCCAAGCCATTCGTAGCCTGTTTTAGAAAATAATGAGATCACACTGTGATATTTGTTTCCAAAATTTTGGATTACTATGGGACCACCATGGGTTGGGTATTTTTGTAATGGAATGGCCTAGAAAAACTACTATTTTTAAGGGAAACGTTATAAAAGTGAGTGCTATATTGTGCTCTTCTTTAGGCATTTTGAGTTTAGAAATGCAGCAGAGAGGTATAAGGAGGAAAATAACAGGTTTTTTTGTTTGTTTTTAGGGAAAATAATGACATTTCAACCTTTAAACATTTCCATTTTTCCTGACTCATGATGATTTTGACACATGATGGAATATTCAACAACACAACAAAACACTAAGATGAAGGTAAGTTCGTTCTTCATCCAAGGATGCTCATTGATTTGAAAAGAATAAAAATTCCAGTGGATCAAAACCAATTGCCTGGAGTTCTGTGTTCAGAAGTCTTCTGAAACTATTTCTGGGCTTGGTGAGAAAAATTAGTGATGGCTTGCTGTGAGAGATAAAAAATGGTATAATGTTTTTCACCTGTTTACACATTTTTAAATCTTACTCCCAATTGATACTATCTCCACCCATTACATTTTTAAAGATCTGTTTTATGTAAAGCCCTTTGTTAATTACCATAAAAGATACCAAAAGGAAAGGAAATGAGATGATCCCTGCTTTCTGGGAAAGAATAATATAGTTTTCCTCCAGTATCCACAGAGGTTCCAGGGCCCTCAGCTACCAAACTTCACAAACTCGAGTCTCTGATATAAAGTGGCAAAGTGCAATATTTCCCTATAACCTACTGGTATCTTCTCATATACTTTATATCATCTCTAGATTACTTATAAAATATGATAGAATGTAAATGTTACAGAAGGTGTTGTACTGTATGGTTTAGGCTGATGATAAAAAATAGTCTGTACATATTTAGTACAGGCATAAGCACTTTTAAAAAATACTTTCAATCCACAGTTGCAGATATGGGACTCTCAGATACACAGGGCTAGCTGTAGAGTAAGGGATAATTAAGATCAATGTAACTTGAGGTAAAATAAGTTAAATGTCACAAAGAAATAAAATAAAGTAATTGTGAGGATTAATCACAGCCAAGAACGCTTTTATTTGGGGAGATGAGGGCCTAATTCTCAGAGAAGAAGTTTTCTGGTGAACTTGGAGAAATGGATTCCACAGGCAGAGAACATGCAAAAGAAATTTCATTAAAATGAAGTCTTGTGAACCAAAATGAGAACAGAGCTGGCTACATATGAAAGTGGGTAGTGCAAAATAGTGCTGAAAGTAGTAGATGTTACTTCGCGAGGGCTCTGTCCTTCTGAAAAGTTACAGCTAATGTATTCCCTTGTATTTATTTAACAGAATTTCAGCCATAGGAACATATCTTTTTGGCTTAGAATGCTTGTATTTAAATATCTTGGTATTCATGTGGCCTCTTTATGCTGAGTATGTGTGGGGTGTAGTGGACAATGGATCCTGCCTAAGGTATCAGGAGCACCCAGACCTCTCTGTAACTCCTCAGTGCTGATGGACAGGTGCTGAGTATCAGTCTAAGAAGAGCCCACTGAGTGACACAGCAGTGGACGAACTTCTCCAACAGGGCATAATGCCCTTTGTCCTTCACATTTGCAAATTTAATGGTTCTCAAAAAATATAAACTGAATTTTAAAACTTACTGTGTTGAAGCCGTGTTCTATCATTTCAAAATTTCAGCCACTCTGATTGTCATTTTTGTCTCTGTTATACTTATTTAGTAGCTTTTTACTTTCATGTCATATGGTTTGTAACTGGTTTTTATCTAGCGAGTCATAAGAGATACTGCTGAAAAGGCAATGACCATAAATGAATTGTGTCTATAATGGGTAATTTCCAGATAAGGTGTTTCTATAAGTTCAAGTCCACTGAATTGCTTACTCAGGATCTCTTACTCTTACTCAGCAAACACTGAAATCTACAGAGAATCAAAGCTGGACATTAAAGTATACAGGAGAGGAGAGTATAGGGGAGAGTATTTCATAGCTATTATCACTTGTTACTCCCCCAAAAGAAACATTTTATGTTCTTTGAATATAACAAAAGTATAACGAATGTTAAATCTTCTAGATAAGTGTTTAAAATACTACCATAAAAGGCCCACTTTCTCCATTGATAGTACTGCAGGGCCTTCTCTTGCCTCCAGGGCCAAGTCAGGAAATCAGGTTATTAATCTTTTACCCCCTCCAACTCCCAGCTCTAAGGCATATTTCTTTCTTTTTTTTTTTTTTCTCTCTTTTTTTTTTTTTTTTTCTAGAGAGGTTTTTGCTATAGGGCACGTGCGCTTGCCAGACAGAGAGAGACAGAGAGACAGAAAGCAAGAAATCACACCCCCCCCAAAAAAAAAAAAGGATGGCCATGCCGCAGTCCCTTCTCCTCCATTCTCCTCTTGGGATCTTGGGCACGCACGCACAAGTGCCCCGTGTGAGTTTAAGCCACCAGGTCCGGGACTCGAACTGCGGTCTACTATGTGGGAGTCCAGCGACATAGCCATTATGCTAACTGCTGGTCCCAGGCATACTTATTTCTAACCCAATAAATCAAGATGACTCAATGGGATATTTCTCCCTCACTGGAAATAAATTAAAAAAAAAATACAATTGAGCAAGTAAAGTTGGTAACCAATAGGAAACACAAACCTTTACATATGAATCAGTAACCATCTATCTTAGAAACATGAATTTGGATCAAAATCCTAAACTGAAAAAAAACTAGTGATTATCAGCCCTCTCCCTCTGGAAATTCTAACAATGGAAATGCTCAAACGCCTTTCCTATTTCAAAAGCTCAGTGGATATGCTTATGTTAAGATGCAACTGGCTTACGGTAGGAAGAGGTGGGAAGAAGAGAAATGTGCTCTCTCTGAGCACCTCTAAATGACAGTCAGTGACCTACCCTTGCGAGGTTGGTATTATAACGGAAAAAAAAAAAAAAGAACTAGAACTCCTGGTGGTTATTCTCGGCAGAGGGATGGTGAGAAGGAAAGACATACTTATACTTCCCGTCTTCCAGGGACTAGTCCTACCTAATAGATTACATTACAGAGAAAAAATGAGAAGTCTAAGAAGAGCCCATTGGGTAACACAGCAGTGGACGAACTTCTCTAACAGGGAGATTAATATAACTTGATAAAGGTCCCAGAGCAAACAAAAGGCAGGGCTAGAATTTAATTACACAGAGCTTTTGTGGGTTCTTTGTGCTTATAGGAGTGGGACCCCAAGTCATTTAATTTCTATTGTATTGAAAATGTCCAGGGACCAGCAGTTGGCGTAATGGCTATGTGGCTGGGCTCCCATGTAGTGGACCGCAGTTCAAGTCCTGGACTGGGTGGCTTAAACTCATGCCAGGCGTGTGTGCATGCATGCCCAGGATCCCGAGAAGAGAATGGAGGAGAAAGGATTGCAGTGTGGTCATCCAC
>NW_006209511.1:1311688-1321195 GCF_000334495.1 Tupaia belangeri chinensis | reverse complement strand
GGAAAGAAAATGATCTTGGAAGGAGTCCAAGAAGTTAGCAGCAAATTTGCATAAGGAAGACACAGCCTATTAGAAATTCTCCACAAGGAAAGACTACCTGAAATTTTGTTGTTGTTGATTAATTTTTAATTTAAATAGCTGCTTCTAGTGCACTGTCACCATAAACAACAACAACAAAAAAAATCCATTCTAGTCAATAGAGTTGTGTTGGTGAGACTTTGGAAGAATAAAGCAGTTGGGTGTGGACAATAAAGCAGGGCACATAGGAACAGAACACAGAGCAGTTGTTACAAGAAGTTAGACATACAAAGCTCTCAGGGATTCAGAAGTAGAGCCAGAGGGCAAGAAGTGGTGGCCAGAATAGCTGGCGGTCTACAAACTCCAAGGGTGTGGAGACACAGGTGAAGGGGGCTTTGGGAGTGGGATGCCAGGTTTTCTACCAAACATAGGAATACAAATTAGAGATTGAAGTGCAGGATGAAGTGGAAACATGCCTGTGGAAATAGCTGGATATGTATTACATGGTTAGATTATTAACTCCTTTTGAATAAAGGTGAAGATCATCTACATCTTGTCAGAATTATTAAGGGGCTCTTGTAATTATTAAGGATCGCTCTTAAACTCAAACACCTAACTCATTTTTATTATACTCTACTCTCTCCAAGAAAAAGACTAATATTTATTGAGCCAGTGCTATGCTATGCTGGGTCAGATGTTACTATCCTCATTTTATAGCTGAGGAAGCTTAATTTTATATAAAACTGACAAAGGTCCCAGAGCAAACAAAAGGCAGGGCTAGGATTTAATTACACATTTTTCTAACTTCAAGGTCCCAGCTCTTAATCACTGGGTCTACAGCTTATCCTGGAGTAATATAAACTGAAGTGGTAACACAGGTGTTCACTCACTGACTAACCCTTATTTCGGATTACTCATATTACCAAAATAATTTATTGGGTCTGTAAGAAGGAGGGAAAAAAACAAAAAAATAAACAAAAAATAAACAAACAAAAAACTATCACTTCCACAATTTGGAAGCAAATTGAAAATGATAAGTTATACTCTTCTCCTTGGCCAGATATTTAGGACTAAATCGAGCCAAACTTAAGGAACATCTAAGTTCTTTCAAATGTATCCCAGAATTCCAGGGTAGATAAAGATAAGTAAAATACAAGAAAGTTTTTTTAAAAGCATCTTTTTATTAGCAGTAAGAATATAATCTGCATTCTATACAACCCATCATGCAAAAAAAACATGGTAGGCATTTTACAAGTGATATAGAATCGCATCTGTCCATTTGTTCAGTTAAAATATTAGCAAAGATTGAGAAAGGAATCTGGAAGGAGCTAACTTTATTCTCCAGGAAGATGGCTTCCAACATCATGAAGCAAAGCCAAGAAAGCACAAACACACTGAAGTCTTAATACCTAAGTTGGAAGGTAATGAGGGATATCACTTAAGGAAGCTACTACCCCATGGGCCTACTCACTTTGAACAAGCACTGAAATATCTGTATACAGACAGCTAAGGATTTCCTGTTGCATTAACCTAACTCAGATAGAATAGACACTACCACCCTGTAGAAGGATCTTTTTGCCCAGACACCAGGCAGGGGACTAAGAATTATAACTGCCAGGGCTGGCAGGTGGCATGATGGTTAAGGTGCTGGACTACCACATGGCCAACCATGCTTTGAGTGATGGACCTGGGGGCTTGCTTTCTCACTTTCCCTTTCTCTCTCTCTCTCTCTCTCTCTGGTCAAATTAAAATATAATCTTACCAAAAAAGAGAGTTTCCTCCCTTAACAAAAAGTCAGTGATTTTCCTTTTTGTATAGCAATTAACTTTCCTTGAAATATCATCATAAAGCACATTATAAACTGCTTAGTAGCATGATGGGCACTAAAATCTGGAGCTTACTCAACTTAAACTAAGTGTAGTATATCAGAAATGAACCATGGGATGAGAAGAGACACTAAGTCTACAGCCAAGCTACAAAGGTTGTGGCCTTCCAGAAACAGCTCCTTCTTTGTGGGGCTGTTCTGGAGAATTTGTCCTGAATGCTCTTACCTAATTCTATTGTGCACCTATTATGTGTCAAGCCCACCAATAACAATTAAAACCTACATTATCATTAATCTTCATCATAAAATCAAGAGTGGGATCACTTTCTATTTATGTAAATGAAAGTTTTCTTTTTTTTTTTTTGGAGAGGTTTTTGCTATAGGGCACATGCACTCGCCAGACAGACAGAGAGAGACAGAGAGATAGAAAGCGAGAAATCACCCCCCAGGGGGGATGGCCACGCCGCAATCCCTCCTCCTCCATTCTCCTCTCGGGATCTTGGGCATGCATGCATACGTGCCCGGCATGAGTTTTAAGTCACCGGGTCCAGGATGCAAACCACGGTCAACTACATGGGAGCCCATCGACATAGCCATTACGCTAACTGCTGGTCCCGTAAATGGAGGTTTTTAAAAATTATGTCACTAGAACAAGGATGGCAATGAGCTATAAAACAGGGAGATCAGATCTTGACAACAACAAATCTAGATTCTCTACTGTGTCAGGACATTTCTGAAATGATTAAAAATTACTTCTGACTTTGAGCTCTTCCTTGCCATTTCTGTAATTTTAGTCCCAAAATGACAGTCTCTAGGGAGAGACACAAAAGGACTAAAAATGCTGTTGAGAAGGAGGATAAACTGTGAGAGCAACTAGAATCCCAAAAGCCTTCAAATATGTAGTCTGTTGGAGAAATTATCTGAAAGTTAACTTAAAGGCATCTAGATTCATGGAGGAAACTCTGGAAATAGCAAACTAAAACTAGATTCAACATTTTTCATCCTTCTGCCTCAGGGCCACAAAACCAAATTGACATCTCCTGCGGGGAATCTCAGACTTGTAGCCTTCAAGTCATGGGTGTCTGGATGATCTCTAGAATTGTGTACTGTCTATGAAAGGAAAAGATTCTAGAGATAAGCTGAGCCAAATGCATTTTCTGCAAACTCTCAAATCCTTTAAGATATATTGAGGTTGTTAAGCATGAGGTACATGATTAGAAACCACAAAAGTCTTGAGGAGTTTTTGTTTTTGTTTTTGTAGTTGTTTTGTTTTATCTGGAATTTTCTCTGTAAAGAGTTGATTTTTTTTTTTTGAGAGGTTTTTGTTATAGGGCGTGTGTGCTTGCCAGAAAAACAGAGAGAGACAGAGAGACAGAAAGCAAGAAATCCCCCCCCAGGGGGGATGGCCACGCTGCAATCCCTTCTCCTCCATTCTCCTCTTGGGATCTTGGGCACGCATGCACATGCGCTAGGCGTGAATTTTAAGCCACCGGGTCTGGGACGTGAACCGCGGTCGACTATATGGGAGTCCAGCGACATAGCCATTACGCTAACTGCTGGTCCCAATGTAAAGAGTTGATTCTGAAATATCCATCAACACAACAATTGATCAGTGTTCTTTTCCTTTTAAAATTTTTACATAGAAAACCAGTTTAGTTGTGAATAGCTTTACTTTGAAAGTTATGTGTTTATTTGAATCTTAAGTGTACTGAAATTTTAATTAAATGTATTTAAAAATGGAAAATACGTTTTAGATATGAATCTCTTAAATATGATTATTAATCCAGTATTCTTATTGGCAGGTGAACTTTTAGGGATGAGAAAATGTGGCAGTGAGAGAAATTTCCTTTTTTTTCTGAACAGGCTGTATTATTTGAATTTTGGTCTAATTTAGATTTTTGAAGGATCTATACAATAAAAGCTACAGAAAACAACCCTTTTAGTAGTTTGTTGCTATAGTCTGTATCGGTCCCAAATTCAGTGACTGATGAGTCTCTAAGACAACAATAAAGAGGAAAATCACACACATACAGCCTTCTTTTTCCCTTGGTGGAGTCAACCATGGTTGTACCTGCCCCAGTAACTTCCAGCTGTGGTCAGTACATGCTGAGAGGCAGGTAGCTGGGCCTTCTTCACCACCTCTCTTCTTCCCTTTTTGACCTATTTTCTGTTCCAGTTATGGGAGATGTTTTGAATCTTTTTCATTTTGATCCTCTGATCCAGCATCTTGTACCTCGCAGGATGCTCATCAGCTTTCTTTGGAACTGAAGGTGCGTAGGAGCTAGATGCATAAGCAGGGCGTTTAAAATGACGCAAAGGAGGCTTGATCACTGGAGGCCATGGAAAGGAAGACAGATGACCATTAGTGTCACCAAGTGACATGGCATGACTGAAATATAAATATTGTTGGCAATTTCCTCTTGATCTGTTTGTTTCTTCCAAAACCAGGAAACAAACAAGTTGAATTCTTACTGGAAACTTTACTGTAGATAAATGAATAAGCATATCATCCCTTTGGTCATTCACTTAAAATAAATAATGACAACAAATATCTAGAGATGGACAGCACATGAAGCACCTTTTAAAAACGAATGGATGGGATTGAAGAAGTGAGAGGCAGCAGTGGCATTTTTTGAGAACAAACCTACCATGGGAGCAGCATTAATAGCACTTAGCTCTGTGTGTAGGCTTTTAGGTTTAGAGAGTGGTGCTCAATCCTGAGATGCTGATAAAAAGTACATCATTGAGAAACTATTTGCAAAACACAGATAAAGGTCCTATGTCCAAAATATAAAAAGAACTCTTAAAACTCAACAAAAGGAAACAGCCTGGTATAAAATGAGCAAAAGAAACAAATAGGCTCTTTACCAGAGAAGATTGATATATTAAATAAGCACAGGATAAGGTGCTTAACAATGTTCATCATTAGGGAATTGCATAGTAATACAATTGCAAATTAATACACTAACTTGCAAATTAATTGCAAATTAATACAGCTACTTCATATCTACACAATGCTAAAATCTAAAAAATTGACAATAAGAATTGCTAGTGAAGAGGAGGAGCAATCATAACTCTCATTTTTGCTGGCATGAATGTAAAATGGCATAGTCACTTTCGATGACAGTGAATGGTTTCTAAATGAAGCTAGATATAGTCTTACCATATAACACAGCAATGTGCTCCTGTAAGTTTATCCAGTTGACTGAAAACCTATGCTCACATAAAAGACTACACATGAATTTTTGTAGAAATTTTATTCATAAAGTATCCAAAACTAGAAGCAACCAAGACATCTCTCAATAGTTGAATGGATAAACAAATTATCACACATCCAAGGGAATATTATTTAGTGATTAAAAATTAAATAAAATTATTAAGATACACAAAGACAAGTTAAACAAATCAGTCTGAAAAGGTTACATACCATGTGATTACATTTATATAACAATCTTGAAAAGACAAAACTATAGAGACGATAAAAAAAATTAGTGATTGACAGAGATGTGAGAGAGAAAGAAGGATTAAATAGGTGAAGTACAGAGGATTTCCAGGGCAGTGAAACGATCCTGTATGATACTGTAGTGGTACATACATAATACTATGTTATCAAATTTTATAGAATTTAACTACACAAGGAGTGCTCCTTAACGAATGAGGATTCGAAAGAAAAAAACAATGATTTAGGAGATAGAGGGAATCCCAGAATGGAATGCAAAATGTAATAAAATGATCTAAGCACATTGCAAATATAGGAAATAACCTCTCAGAAGAAGACAGGGTAATAATATGCTAACCTAAGTACATTTGGATATGAGTGGAATCTGTACAATTAAAGGCTAAGAAGCTGTCCATTGGCTGTGTTCTAGCTGATAGTCTTCCAACTGGGTACAGGTTAATGATTCTAATACCATTCTACCTGTATGCTGGAACAAGTAAGTACTGGAGAGTTTATAGATAGACAAAAGAGGGAAACTAGAATAATCCATGTAGTCATGGTTAAACTTTGGATTATGAATATGAGTTCATATTTTCATAGAAGTACAGATGATTATATACAAAATATTTATTGATATGTGAATATACATAGACTAGTATACACACATAGATGTCTTTGCTATATTAGCTGAAAGAGCCTGGAAGAAATGAAGTAGCTACAGGTCTAGAAGCCCCAGTAGCAATGAGCATACTTAATATTCACATCCTGGTTTCTTTTTTTTTTTTTTTTTTGGAGAGATTTTTGCTATAGGGCGCGTGCACTCGCCAGACAGACAGAGAGAGACATAGAGACAGAAAGTGAGAAATCATCCCCCGGGGGGATGATCACGTCACAATCCCTTCTCCTCCATTCTCTCTCGGGATCTTGGGCACGCACGCGACCGGCGTGAGTTTTAAGTCACCGGGTCCGGGACGCGAACCACGGTCGACTACATGGGAGTCCAGCGACATAGCCATTATGCTAACTGCTGGTTCCCCACATCCTGGTTTCTAATAACATTCTCCAATAAAAGGAACCAGGATCCCTTGTAGCAATTACAGATTCTAGATAGAATGACTGATTCTAGGATTTGGGCACAAGTCTTATAGTACCAGAAAATTTAAAAAGCACTCAAGAAAACAAATTAAAAAATACCAGTGACAGGGACCAAGAGATGACGTAATGGCTATGTTGGTGAACTCCCATATGGCCAACCATGGTTCAAATCCTGGACCCATCAACTTCAAACTTATGCCAGATGTGTACATATGCATGTCCAAAATCCTGAGAGGAAAATGGAGAAGGGATTGCAGTGTGGCCATCTACCCAGGGGGCGATTCCTCACATTTTGTCTCTGTCTGTCTCACCAGCAAGCACAAATGCCCTATAGCAAAAATCTCTCAAAAAACAAAAACCAAAACCAAAAGAGCTGACAGATAAAACAGTCCCAGACAAAGTTGGAACAAAGTTGGAACAATAAAATACATAAGACACTATTTTATTATACTTCAATACATAAAATTAATATACATAAATTCGAACTGATAAAAATGATTGAATAAATAAATAAATGTAGGCGAATAGACAAATATTCAACGCTGAAGAATTTCAAATGATTTATGTAGATATACCTCCCTCAAGCAGAAGCTACTAGTGTAATCTGGAAATAGAGACATCCTTCTAAAGAGTACAGTCTATAAAGAGTACAAAAGACTAACTTCACAGTGGAGAAATTTAGTAAACATGACCTAATCTAGGAGATTAAGGTTGATATCAACAGTAATAAGTCATGATGGGCTATCAGGTGGTGTGGAGGTTAAGGTGGCTGGATCCCACTTGGCCAGTTGCACAGTTTGAGTCCTGGACCCAGTGACTTGAAAATTATGCTGGGCATATGTGCATGTGGGTCCAAAATCCCAAGAGGAGAATGGAGAAAAGGGAATTGCAGTGCGGCCGTCTCCCTGGGTGGGGGTGTGTGTGTGTGATTTCTCACTTTTTCCCTCTCTTCCTCTCTCTCTGTCTCTCTCTCTCTTGCAAGTGCACACACCCTAAAGCAAAAAACTAAAACAAACAAACAAAAAAGTCATGTCAGTGACATGTACTGTTGATATTATAAATGACGTTTTGCAATGAAAGCAGAATTTTACCACTGTAGTCTTCCTCAAAAAAAAAATACACAAATCTATTCTAGTAATTTAAAAAAATCAGACAAATTCTAATTAAGGGGTATTCTACAAAATACCTGACTAGTAGTCCTCAAAACTGTCAAAGGCAAAAATAAGGGATATCTGAGAAATCACCACAGCCAAGAGGACCTAAGGAGACATGATTAAATGCAATGCATTATCCTGGATGGGGTCCTGGAACAGAAATATACTAGGTAACAACTAGAGAAGTCCAAATACAGTATGGACTTCAAATAACAATACAGTGCATCATCAAAGCCTCAGATCCATAAAGAGATGAAGGTGAAGTACTAATTGAATCTTTTCCCTACTACTCCGTCTGCTCTAGTCCCCACCATCCTTTCTTGGTTCTGCTGAGAAGTATCTGGTCAGTGAAATCGTGTAAACATAAAGCTAAAAACAAGTTAAATGATCACTAAAAACAGATTAGATGTGATAATTGGTTAAAAGATGTGAAGGAGCAGAGCCTGTGTTGAGTCATTGCTTTGAACATCAGCAGTGAGTAGAAATCTCTACTCTCACATACAGAGCCAACAGAGTATGATACTAGTGGAGCAGCTTGAAGGGCTAAGACTGGAGGACAGATCTGCTAAATCACTGAGGTTATCTTTGTGAACAACCAGCTGTGCAAATCTCTTCCAGTAAAAGGAAAATACATGGTGTCTATGATCAAAGCAAAATATTACAAACAACTTAAATGTACAAATTATAGGAAATTGATTAAATTTTGCTCCATTTCTAAAATGACTGTGACACTTATGCAAAGACAACATGGATGTTTGCTAACTAAAACATAAATTCATACTGTTAAATAAAAAAGGATATATAATCTAATCTCGTGACTATAAAATAAATACGTGTATAGGGAAATCTTGATGTATATGTAACTCATAGCAGTGGTTATCTCTGAGTAATTATTTTATTCCTTTTTGGTTGTTTACACTTCCTAATTTTTCTGTGATCATCAGGTTGCAGCAATGTAGCTATATTTTTTTAGTACTTTTTGCTATAGGGCATGTGCACTTGCCAGGGACAGAGAGAAGGAAAGTGAGTATCACCCCTCGGGGGGATGGTCATGTCACAATTCCTTTTCCTTCAGTCTCATCTAGGGATGTTAGGCATGCACACACATGGGCTTTGTGTGATTTTCAACCTTCTAGGTCCAGGACTCGAACCTAGCAGTTGGCTGGCTGCGTGAGACCCTGTGTCTTAATCCCCATGCCACATGCTGGCCCCATAATGTAATGTTTTAAATGGAAACATAATACTAAAAATTTCTTCTTTAGGATCATCTATCAAAACTATTCTACAATAGTATGTAATAGAAAGAAACAGTAGAGAAGAAGCCATGGGCCTTCAGGAGAAGGTTCCACATGGCTAGAGTGAACTAGATTTTTAAGGGAATGAAGATTTTCTACTAATAATTCAGCCTTCAACAAATGAGCTAGCATGATCACAACAGAACGGCAAAGAGATTCTAGATCACTTCTGCCTGCTTGCTCCTGAACATTAAGGCTGCACTTCAAGAATTTGAAAGAAACACAACATCCTTCAGATGACAAGAAATCACTGCTGGATCACGAGAAATATAGGAAAACGAGAAAATACCTCTCCTCCAAGGGAAAAGAATAACTCTTCTTCATCCACAAGCAGTTCGGTGTAAATCATGGAAATGTCTGATAAGGAATTCAGATCATTCATAATGTCAAAGCTAACAGAGATGGAAGAGAAGAGATATAATGAACTGCTAAAGAGAAAGGAGAAAAAGAAGTTGACGAGTTCCAGGAGATGAGAAAAGTCCTGCAAGATCTAAAAGAGGAATTACACACTTTACAAAAGACTCAAACAGAACTGATATAGATGAAGTCTATAATACAAGAAGTCAAAATCTCCCTTGAAAGTATTAAAAGCAGACTAGATCATTCAGAAAATAGAATCTCAGATGTAGAGGAGAAAATGGCTGGCCTAGAAAAATCCACCATGAAGACTGAGAAAATGGC
>NW_006209511.1:1290624-1310737 GCF_000334495.1 Tupaia belangeri chinensis | reverse complement strand
GGGAAAACGGTATAGAAAGCAAACATAGATACCAGAGACAGTGTGGGAGGAGAGCGGGAGGTGGCAGAGGGTAAGAGATAGGGAACCAAGGATGGGGGGAAAAAAGCAAAACATACAGAAAACAAGAAATGGAAGATCATTTGCTGACAATAACATGTTTGTTGATGTGCTTGATTGAGACAATATACAGTATACTCTGGATGGAAAATCTCATTTTGTATGCTGTAATGATGTATAGTGAATGAATGCAAATAAATAAATTGAAAAAAAAAGAAAGAAACAGTAAAATTGAGTTCACTTGGGGTGTTAGTACTAGATATATCAGAGAATTCATAGCTGAGTCAGCCTACAGGTTAACATTTATTCATCAAATAATTCATAGAACTCCTACCATACATGCTGATATAACTGTGCACAAAACAGAAACCCCTGTCCTTGTGGAGCTTCCATACGAGGAACGTCCTCTGAAACTTGTGACTTGCTTTAAAAAAGTGTTCAAGTATAAGTGGAGCTGTTACTGCAGACGGGTTCCTTAATAGCCTTGCTAACTTGCCTTTTGAGTCAGCTAATGTAAAGACTTTCAACAAATGGTCCTGTTGTGACAAAATAACATGCAGTCTTCCGTAATAATATAGAACAGGTTCTTTTTTTTTTTTTTTCTTCAAAGATGTCAGAGTGCTTAATTCTGTTTCTTAGGGTAAACAAGGAATTATGGCACTAAACACTTTAGGAGCAAATGTAAAAGCAGTCCTGTTACCCTGGAGAATGGGAGTAGAAACAGGAGAGGGCTTCTGATTAAAAGCTGATTGTTGGAAATGTCTAGGCTAACTGATTTACTGCTGTTTAAGTCACAGTCCCTCTCCATATTCATTCTATTTTCGCTACTCAGCATGAACTCAGCCAAAGTATTATTGAATTTCCCACTTCTCAGCATGAAGACACATTTACTGTTTGCTGAAATTCTGATTGTCAGAACAAAAACTCTCCTTGCTACTGGAGTCACAGCAAATAGAGTCTGAACCCGCTGATAGAGATCGACTTCCCACTGAGATGGTGGATATACTTATATGCCTGCTGTCACCCTCACTCGAAATGTGGAAAAGGAAAATTTCATATGGGGCTGTTTTGTACACATCCATTGCCTTTCCGCTCTGCAGGGGAACATGATTTGATGACAGAGCAAATAATAGTCAGGCACGAGGGCACCACTGGGAATTTAATGTGGACCTTTCTTTGGGGATGACGGTAAGGCCCCCAGAGGGACACTTTCATGGTCTCTGGCTACTCCTGAGGTATTGGCAGAGGTCCAACCCTCCTCATTTCAATGACTGGGTACTTGCTACAGCTGAACCCAACCAGTACCATTCCCCCACCCACCCCCCCCAACACACACACACACACACACACACACAATGGAGAAGAAACAAAGTGGCAACAGAACCCTACCTTCTGCCCACCCAGATGTTTGGTTATCACAAGTTGGATACTTCTTTCCCTTGGGGACACATTTAAAAAGTCACTTTCAATTCTTAGAGCCATTTACTTGGAGAAAACAGGCTAATTAGCTAATGAACGTTTTGACAAAAGTCACATATCTTTGCCCAGAGCTTGAACTTGGAAAAGTTATTATCAATTTTACTGTCTTTCTTTTTTTTGGGAGAGGTTTTGCTATAGGGTGCCTATACTCGCCAGAAAGACAGACACAGAGAGACAGAAAGCGAGAAATCACCCCCCATGGGGGATGGCCACGTCGCAATCCCTTCTCTTCCATTTTCCCTCGGGATCTTGGGCACGCATGCACAAGGCATGAGTTTAAGCCACCAGGTCCGGGACTCAAACTGCGGTTGACTACATGGGAGTCTAGCAACATAGCCATTACACCAACTGTTGGTCCCATCAATATTACCTTGAAATGAATTTAGGAAAAGTTCAAGTCAAAAATGAACACACCCTTAATTTTATAATTCCAGATAATGTTTCATAAAAGTGATGTTCTTTTAGGAGTTTTAACTCTTATTTGTTTAACTCTTATCTTTTTCATAAATATATTCCATTCCAAAGGTATATGTGACTTTTCCCCCTTCTACTACCAAATTACTTTTCTTTTTTTTTGGAGAGGTTTTCGCTATAGGGCACGTGTGCTTGCTAGACAGACAGAGAGAGACAGAGAGACAGAAAGCGAGAAATCACCCCCCAGGGGGGATGGTCACGCCTCAATCCCTTCTCCTCCATTCTCCTCTCGGGATCCTGGGCATGCACGCACACGCGCCCAGCATGAGTTTTAAGCCACCGGGTTCGGGACGCAAACCGTGGTTGACTACGTGGGAGTCCAGCGACATAGCCATTATGCTAACTGCTGGTTCCCCCAAATTACTTTTCATTCTCTTTTTCTTTCTCTTTCTCAGACCACTTTGCTTGGTGACTATGTGTGTGTAATAATGTGTGTGCGTAATGGGAAACGGTTACACAGAATTATCCTTCTCCAGGAAACAAATTCAAATTTATTCATATATCAGGACCAGCAGTTAGCATAATGGCTATGTCGTTGGACTCCCATGTAGTTGACCACGGTTCGCGTCCCGGACCCGGTGGCTTAAAACTCACACTGGGAGCGTGTGCGTGCGTGCCCAAGATCCCGAGAGGAGAATGGAGGAGAAGGGATTGCGGCGTGGCCATCCACCCTGGGGGGTGATTTCTAGCTTTCTGTCTCTCTGTCTCTATCTGTCTGTCTGGTGAGTGCACGCACCCTATAGCAAAAAAAAAAAAAAAAAAAAAAAACTTTAAAAAAATTATTCATATATCAAGTGAACACAGTTGTTGGTTAAATTCACACATTAAAATAGAAATGATGTTTTTTTTGTTTGTATTTTTGTTTCTATTTTGTGTTGCCATAGAACCAGCGTGCTTGACACAGAGAGACAGGGAGAGAGGGAAGGTGAGAAATCACCCTTCTCCTGGGAGGGATGGCTGTGCTATAATCCTTTCCCCTCCATTCCTCTCTTGAGATTTTGGGCATGCTTGCACACATGCTGGGCATGATTTTCTAACCATGGGGTCTGGGCTTTAACTGTATAGTCAGCTCTGCAGTATCCAGCCACTTTAACCAGCATGCCATCTGCTGGCCCCAAATGAGGGTTTTTAAAGCCCTTTCTCTAATTTTATGTATATTAGTCTACTGTTTCCAAAAGTGCCCTTCAATAAAGTTGTGAATACATTAAGTTTGCTCAGGGGCTTCCTCAGTCAAATTTAATTAAGTTAATGTTCAACTAGTATTTTCACTCAGGCCTCACCAGCACCTGAAATAACAGCAATATGAATCCCTGAGAACAGCCAATAGCAGGTAGATTTTCTCAGTTTTATTTGGCTATATACTATATTTTTTCTTTTCTTTTTTTAGAGGGAGAGTTTTACTATAGGGTGTGTGTGCTTGTCAGAGAGAGAGAGAGAGCAAGAAATCACCCCCCCTTCCCCCCCAGGGAGGATGGCCATGCTGCAATCCTTTCTCCTCCATTCTCCTCCTGGGATTTTGGGCATGCACACACACACATCCAGCATGAGTTTCAAGCCACTGGGCCTGAGACTTGAACTGCAGTTGGCTGGAGTCCTGTCACGTAACCATTATGCCATCTGCTGGCCCCAGTGCTCCTTTTAATCAGAACCATTTTATGAGAAATCCAGAGAGAATGCTCACTAGTCCTCACCCAAACTTGAGTGTGGCCTAATTTCCTTGAGCTATAAATGGTTTCCATTAGAACTGGTCTTGGTTCTGTCAATCCACTAAGACTTTAGAGTGGTCTTTGGGAACTAGCATGCTGCAGTGCAGCAGCATCTTTAGATGAAGAATTTCTGGGGCTGGCAGGTGGCATGGTGGTTAAGGATGCTGGACTCCCATATGGCTGATTGTGGTTCAAGTCCTGGACCTGGTGGCTTGCTTTCTCACTTTCTGCCTCTCTTTCTCTCTTTCTCTCTCTTTTTCTCTCACTCTGTCCCTCTCTGGTCAAATTAAAATAAATAAATAAATAAAGTTAAATAAAATTATTCTTTAAAAAGAAAAGAATTTCTGAATCTCTGTGATAGCACATTCATATTTACACTCACATACACATAAACACCCCCCCCCAAACGAATCACACTAAACTGCTAAGATAAAAATAATCATTTATTGCCAGTTAAATGTTGTTTTACATGAAGGAAAAAAATCCTACTGCCATACATCCCATTTAAAAATTTGGTATCTATTTGTGGTGTTGGCCTGAAGTTTCATAAAAAAATCCTTAAAAAATTACACAAAAATCACCAATTCAAAACGTTTTGAATTGCAAGGGATTGAAATGTTAACACCAGCTCCATTGATGATAGGATAATACAATAATTGAGTCTGTGATTTTCATTTCTGGAACTGCTAAGGTAAAATAATAATAGTTGGCATATATTGCATATTGTATGCTAGGTACAATGCAAAGGATTTTACATGAATTAATCCGAATGATTAGCCTTTAATCTTTACTACAATCCTACAAGTTAAGCACTATTATCACTCCGTTTTAGGTTAGGGAAACTGAGGCTTAAAGAATTTAAGTAACTTGGCAAAGTTTACATGGATAGTGTGAAAGGAGTCTGACTTCAGATCCCTTACTTCCACATTGAAAATAATCTTGGACAAAAACACAAGGGAACTACTATAATAAGCTAAACGTCAAGTTAAAATTGTACCTCTAGTATACCATCAAAATTTGAGCACACACTGTGTCATATATTGGATTCTTAAATACCCTGTTAGTAGTAGCTGCATGTTTTCCCTGAAACAAAAGTAAATCATCCTCCTTAATACCGTTTGTGGTAATGGCTCAGGAAGGAACTACATAAAGATCCTGACTACAAAACATCTTAAATAACTGCGTTTGTCTCTTCCTTTGCCTATTCCATGTTGGAATGTTAACAGGTATTCCTAACATCTAGGTCAGTGGAGACAAGCAATCAAGTCAGGTGAACTTCAGGACCTCAGGTGAAACTTTTAACTTGGTGGTTCTCAAGCCTACTGCATATGAGAACCACATGGAGTTCTATTAAAAATCCTCATGCTCAAGTTGGATCCAGATTACTTAAAACAATTTAGAGGGGTGGCACTGAGGTCTTATTTTTTTTTTCTTTAGGAGAGATATTTTTCTATAGGGCATGTGTGCTTGCCAGTGAGACAGAGAGAGAGAGACAGAAAGAAATCACCCTCCAGAGAGATGCCCATGCCACAATCCCTTCTCCTCCATTCTCCTCTCAGGATCTTGGGCATGCATGCACACATGCCTGGTGTAAGTTTTAAGCCACTGGGTCCAGGACCAAAACCACAGACAATGTGAGAGTCCAGTGATGAAACCATTATGACATCACAGGAATTTTTAAAGCTCTTCAGACAATTCTACCATGCTGAGTTTGACAACTACAGTCATATTTTCTCTAATCCTCCCCTTCCTCATCTTCACATTCTTTATCTCATTTGAAGCACCCCCACCATCCTTGAAAGGTGGCCAGATGAGTTCTGGCTCCATTCCAATGTGACCTGGGCACTTGATTTCAGTTTCTCATTTTCAAAAAATGAAAATAATAACTCTCACATTGGACAGCTACTGTAAACATGAAAAGAAGTCATGCATATCAAAGCAGCCAGCACAGTTATGATGCAGGATAGGTACCCACTTAACTGTCTGTTTGCAATCCCTTCTTCAGAAGAAGACTCTATTCTAGGAATTATCTGGAAGATTTGCAATTGCAGCATCATCCTTTTCCCAACTAGGGAATTCATTTTCCTCCCAAGACACAAAATCATCATGAGGCCATTGATGGAAGTTCCTTCCTTTTGTAGAAATATTAGGTTATTGAAAAAATTATGATGCATTTTTGCTTAGAAAAATGTCGTGATTTTTCCAATCCAATACAATTTAGCAATATTAACCCAACCATAAAACTAGATGATGTGTTTTCTAAGGTGATAATCTATTCTTAAACTCTTCAAGGAGCATTTTATATTAAAAACTAGAATAATTAAACCTATTAACTGCATTTTTAAATATGCTGTAACTCCAAGGACTTTTCTTCAAGAAATAAGAATGCTGGGACCAGCAGTTAGCGTAATGGCTATGTCCAAAAAACCCCCCCCAAAAAAAAAAAAAAAAAAAAGAGATTGCTGAATTATCTGCACCTTCCATCTTCTCTTACTGAGCTGCTATCTGAGAAGCTAACCAGTGGGAACTGAGTTGATCTTGCCTGAACCAAACCACCACAAATCTAGTAGGGGAAAATGTAGACCTGATCAGAATTTCCAAGTCCCAGAGGAATATATGTCCACAGAGAACAAATAAACCACATAGTTTTCTTACCCTCCATCTAACCTGAAGCTGTTTGCTTTTACCTGTGGTTCTCATCCTTGAATGCACACCAGATCCACCTGGGGACCTTTAAAAAGTATTGATGCCTAAGCCTTATGCCCAAGAGTTTAATTAATTACTTTGGAGTGGAGCTCAAGCTTTGGTATGACTATAAAGCCCAATGATCCCACAGTGTACTAAAGTCGAGAACCACTGGCTTTTGGGCTAAGTTTCTTTTGAGAAGTTTAAGAAGAAGCTGCTTATACTTAAGTCTAGAGAAATGCTTGGGACAACATTTTCAGACCTGCTCCCTGTTTCTGGTGGCTAAAGGTTGCCAACCCTTGGCCATTTGCTATGATCTGTGACAGAAAAGTCCACAGATGTCTACTTTTGGGATATGATGGTGGCCATTTGCTATGATCTGTGACAGAAAAGTGGGATAGATGAGTGGAAAGATGAGAAAAGCATGGGTTTGAGGCCATGCAAAACCAGGCTAAGCTATTACTAACTGTGAGATGCTAAGGGAAATAATAATTTGTTCTAGCACTCAGAGGGTTTTTTTTTTTCTTTCTTTCTTCTTCCTTTTTTTTTTTTTTTTTCCATCTTAGTTTTAGCTATAGGATACATATGCTCACTTGGAGAGGAAAAGAGAGATCATTCCCAGGAGGGGATGGCCATACTGCAATCCTTTCTCTTCCATTCTCCTCTCAGGATTTTGGGCATGCATGCACATGTGTCTGGCATTATTTTCAAGCCATGGAGATGGGACTCAAATTACACATTTGGTCATGTGGGATCCAGCCACCTGTTGACCCTCTTTCTTCCTTTGTAAAATGGAAAAATGGTAACTGCCTAGCATCATTGTTGGGAGAACTTTAAAGAGGTTATAAATGAGAAAATGTATATATGGCACCTTGTATAGTGCTCAATATGCTGTAGGTATTTGATATATGATGATCATCATTACAAAGCACACAAAGATAAAAGGTCATCATGGGAGCCTTGTAATGGTGCCCTCCCTGGAGGATTGTCTATGGTATAGAAAAGTCTTAACTGGATTTTACCAGTGAAAGATCTTCCCATGCAATGAAGATATTAACTTAATGAACATATCTGGGAATATTTGGTAGAGAAAACACCATTTGGATTGATTAAAGGGTAATTATTTTCACAAAAATCACAAATATTCCATTCTGCTACTTCAAGGAACCACTCTGAAGAAACAAAGTAGCATTCTAAGCAAAGCAAGAACATGTAGTGTACCTTCTCATTTATTTATGCAATGTAAAAATATGAGGTCCATACAGTCACTTCAAACAGTGCCTTGTAAAGAGTATAAAGGAGTGTTGGAAATCTTAGCAGAAAGTGTGGCATAGACCACCAACCAGGATGGAAGGCATTTCAGTCCCTGAATTCTAATTTTGATGTAATTGGGTAAATGACACAGGCACTTCAGAGTCTTAAGACACTTCAGATCCATTATGCTGAGCAAAATTCTCTGAGTCACCTTCATTGGAAGCCATTCCTGAGCCATAGACTCTCTGGTGTTTTTGAAACTTTGTGCTTTATCTCATAGATAATTCAGTCTTACCTAGGAACTTCCTTAGAACAGGGACAGGATGTATACATACTTGTATCCCCACAGCTTAATCACAGTACTGATAACAGTTGGCATTGAGAAATATTTAATGAGTGAAAAAACGACTCTACTTCATACTCAGCGACCTGTATATTATAAATCTCCAATTTATTAAAAAATAAATGAATCACCTAGAAAATACACCAGTTGGCAAAGTTGACTAGGATCTATAGAACCTAATATTTCTCCCTTGCGTCAACAACATCTTGATACCTAGATTTGCTGTCCACATTTGCTTAAAAAGAATGTCAACAAGTCTCTTATCTCTCGAGTTTCAAGTCTGTTGTCTGAGCAAGACTTTGTTTTACACAGATGCTAAAATATCAGCCTTCTCCAAGTCTCATAATATGGGGAGGCCTTGAGAGCTGTACCTCTCTACCCTGATAAATAGGCTAGAGAGGCTAGGTAACTAAGTAATGCTGTAAAATCTAAAATTGGCTCTTTTCTTATTCAAACAACAACTATCGATCAAATGTCCTATGACCTTATGATTTAATGCAGAGAAAGGATATTAAAAAAAGAAGAAGAAATTCTTCCCTCAAGGAGATGTTCATTTTTAATGGTCTTTGTTTTCATTTTGTTTGCCCTAGCACATACAAAGTGTATGATTCGTGCCATTTCAATGGAGAAAAATAGTTTAGAGATTATGCAAGCTAAATTTTTCACTTGATTTTTCTCATCAACATGTTCATTTTTTCAAGTGTGCATATGAACATAGAAATGTAAGGCTAATTGGTAGACCTATGTTCTTTGTCCACCCTGACTGTAACCAATTTCAGAAGGAGCCTGTAAAAATAAATTTTTTTTTTCAGAGTTAGAGACCTCTGAAGCAGTAAATCAAGGGCTAACAAATAGGCCCCAATCTAGGTCACATTAAGTGACAACAGCCATTCCTAAAAATGAACTCATTTGAATGTTCAAATGAGAGCATTGCAGAGAAAACACTCAATTGAATCTTCACTTAAAAGATAACACAGGGTCTCTCCATACCCCAATTATGTGCTTGGAATTGGCATGTGGGGTATTGCTCTACTCCCCAGGAAGAATACAAATGCAAAAGAAAGCATGGACTAATTAGCATCAACCTTAATCTGCTGAAAAGGAATCTCACAGAAAACAGCACAGGTTTGCTTCCTGCCACCTGCTAACTTGGAGAAATCTGTGCCTCAGTTTCCTATTTGGTGAAATGGAGATAATAGTACTTTCCTAAGAGGATTGTTATGAGGATTAAATGAGATAACACATGTTAAGACTGCATTGTTCCTGATTGTTGTAGGTGTGTAATACATATGAAAGTATCTGCCGTTAAAAACCTGGATTAGGAAGATCTGAAGATATCATTGTGAAGTTAACAACTTACAATACATGTGTATTTTGATTTTGTAACAAAAACAAGCTTCCTAAAATGTCTTCAGACCTCAGAACTGGTCAGGTCTCTGCTGAAGAATCCTCTGGATAGACGTTTTATCCGTAGTCTCCTGAAACGGGACACACAACAATG
Organism: Tupaia belangeri chinensis; assembly: GCF_000334495.1. Lineage (NCBI taxonomy): Eukaryota > Metazoa > Chordata > Mammalia > Scandentia > Tupaiidae > Tupaia > Tupaia belangeri. The sequence continues at coordinate 1,301,238 of NW_006209511.1, read as the reverse complement.
TTATTGCAAACCAATTGGCTTCTAAACATATAAACTCTTCTACAGCACGCAGTGGAGTTTAGAAGCAGAGCTGCATCTACTGCCAAGACTACCTTGCATGCTAGCAGCTGCACACAGGGACAAGCATCAGCTATCTGCATCAATGAATGGACATGGTACTGTACCTTTCCATCTAAGGATCACTTCAGGAAAGTGCTGAGATGGAGGTGTTCTGAGGAACCTGCTCAGAGGTAAGGCACTGACTAGTCTCCATCATTAGCAGTCATGACTGGTAGTGGTGGTGAATCTCTGGGTCTCTTCCAGCAGCAAGAGCCAATATATCCCCAGCCATCATTGATGGCCCATCCAGAGAACTTGACTGGGTTCACAAATCCCATGGGGCAATAGGTAAAGCTGGCTCTAGCAAACAAAAGGCTGCCAGTGCTATTACTTTACCATACAAGAGCTGCTTTGCAATAGGTGTATAAGGAATCAAGTTGAGGTCTTCAGAACAGTTTTCTGGAGTTGAAGCTCCGGGATGACCACTTAGGTAATTTCAAAACCCACAAAATCAGTTCTATAATGAAGTGGCCTGTGGTGCCTTGAGACATGTTACTTGCAGAATTTTCTTCATACCTAAATCCTCAGATCCCAACACCTACCTCACCTATAGGTTAAGTGAGGGAAAACAATAAATTTCTAGGAAATAATATGTAAAATTGTGTCTACATGAATGAAATTAAAACTATCTTAGAAAACAGCCACAGGTGGGACCAGTGGTTAGCGTAATGGTTATGTCTCTGGACTCCCATGTAGTCGGCTGTGGTTCAAGTCCCAGATCTGGCGGCTTAAACTCACGTCAGGCATGTGTATGTGCATGCCCAAGATCCCGAGAGGAGATTGGAGGAGAAGGGATTGTGGTGTGGCCATCCCCCCTGGGGGATGATTTCTTGCTTTCTGTCTCTCTGTGTCTCTCTATCTGTCTGGCAAGTGCATGTGCCCTATAGCAAAACCCTCTCCCCCCACCAGAAAAAAAAAAAACAGTCATAAGTTTTTCACCCAGAAACTCTTTTACATAAAATATTTTAAGCATAAGAAATTACAAATACTCAATATGGTTTAATAAAATCTTAACTTTTTGCATATCTCGTTAAAATATGTTCAAGAAGATTAAATAACAAAGATATAATTACTGAGTATACCCCTTCATGATAGTTCCCTGTCTTCCTCCCCCACAAAATAAAGTGCTGGGAATGTATTGTTCTTGTGCATGTATGTACACAATGTATATTTTGCATTTGTAGTCATAAAATATCTTATATTTCTGAATGTTTTAAATTTTAATACAAATTATACTATATGGAATATATCATGCAATGGTTTTCTTTACTGGCTCAACATTATGTTAGGCATTGTTTGTAACAGTTAATCAATGCAACCATCAATAGAAGGACCATTAAGTAGTTTAAATATCTTGCCACATTTGTGAAATAGAATACTATACAGATGCTAAAATGGATAAAGTTTTTCAAAGAATCTGCTTTATATTTTGCATGGTATTTCTTTTGCAACATATTAGCAAAATGTGTTGATTTAAAAAAAAAAAAAGTGTGTCCCTTAAGAGCAGAATAGAGCTAAAGCTTGTATTTCTTATCTAATCATGTAAACTCTATGTTTTAAAAGTGAGTTTAAGCCACCAGCAATTATTGTTACTACTGATTTATTTTTGGACTTATTTCTACTATCTAACTTTCCATATTTACCATTCTTTATGCTTTGCTTCTTTGTCTTCCTTTCTGCCTTCTATTAAGCTGATACATTTAAAAAAAAATATTGCCAGAGGTCGTGTGTGTGTGTGTTTGTGTGTGTGTGTGAAAGAGAAAAATAGAATGAGAGAGAAAGTGAGAGAGAAAGAAAAAAAAAACAGAGACGGAGAAAGTACCCACAATGGGGCATGGTCATACCATAATCTTTTTTCCTCCATTTCTCTATCTCCTCAAGATTTGGAGCACACAAGCCTGCCATGCTTTCAAACTACCTGGACTAAATTACAAACTCAGTCGACCATATAGGATTCATTTCTCTTTACCACTGTGCTATATGGGGCTAGCTCCTTATTACACACACACACACACACACACACACACACACACAAATACACATATACATATTTTTTTCCTTAGGTTTTTGCCATAGGTTACATGCACTTGTTGGAAAGAGGGAAAGTGAGAAATTACTCCCCAGGTGGAATGGTCATGCCACATCCCCTTCTCCTCTACTCTCCTCTCAGATTTTGTCTGGTGTGATTTTCAAGCCACAAGGTCCAGGACTTGAACTGCGGTCAACCATGTGGGAGTCCAATGCCTTAACTGCCACACCACCTGCTAGCCCCAATCTTTGTATTTCTTAATGCTATATTGAAATATTCCTCTTTTCATCTATAGTTGCTCTTTCCTATTTAACATTGTTTGGACATTATTTCTACGTAAATTTGAGTCACTAGCTACTCTAATTTCAGTTACTAGTTACTCAAATTAATCCAAAAGTTTTATTTACTTGTGTGCTTCTCATTAATTCTTATGTTTCACACTTTTCTTTTGGGTCTCTTTTCTTTGTGTTGAAGTATGTCCTTTAATACTACTTTTAGTGAAAGTTTATGAGTGGTAAATTATATTATGGCATACCTGAAAATATTGTTACCTTGTCTTCACTCATAACTAATCATTTAGCTATTTTAACTATTATGTATTGCTCTATGTCTCCTCACATATGGAGGATTTGCTATCATTATCTTCTGGTCATCTATTCTTTTTTATTTTTTTTAAAGAATTCATTATTTAATTCCATTTATTATTATTATTTTTTTAATTTGACCAGACAAAGAGAGAGAGAGAGAAAAAGGGAAAGCAAGAGAGTGAGCTTCCAGGTCTGGGACTTCACCTGTGGTCGACCATGTGGGAATTCAAAGCCTTTATCCACCACACCACCTGCCGGCCCCTGATCATCTATTCGTGGCAAGGCAAATTTTACTGTCAGTTAACTGTCAGTTGATTACGTGTAGTTTCCCTGCATGTTACCATCTTCTTGTACCATTTAAGATTTTTTCACCCTCTATATAATGATGAAAGTTTGCTGATGTACACATTTTAAAAAATTTAGGTATGGCAACTGAGGTACATTTTCTATTTAACAATTTTAATTTTTCTTCATTCTTGGGAAACTATCACCCATGAATGGTCTTCAGAAAGAAGATAATTTTCCATTTCACAGTATTATAAAAAACTATACATGGATTTAACATGTTTGGTACCAAACTAAATTCATACTTTAAATTCATTTTCTATGTACTTTCTGAAATCTCCTTCAATTTGTTAAAATATTACTTTACAACTTCTCTAGAATTCTAGAATTCCTGAGGGATACATTTTATAGCCATTTATTTCCTATGCTCTTTCATTTTTAAAATGACTTATAATTCATAAAACATCACCCTTTTGAGGTATACAATTCAGTGTTTTCTAGCCTATTCATAAGGCTGTGCAACCATCACCATCTAATTCCAATACTTCTTCATCACTTATACAAGAAATCTCATACTCCTGAGAAGTCATTTCCCATTCTCCTCTCTCCCTATCTTCTAATAACCACTAATTTACTTTCTGTCTCTATGGATTAATCTATTCTGGATACTTTATATAAATGGAACAAGGCAACATATGGTCTTTTGTGTCTGGTGTCTTCTGCTGAGCAAAATGCTTTCAAGGTTTCTCCATGATGTACAACATCTTAATATTCTATTACTATGGTAAAATATTATTCCATTTTATGAATATACCATATTTATTTATAATTAACCAGTTGATAGATAAACAGGTTGCTTCCACATTTTGTCTAATGTGAATAACTCTGCAGTGAAATGGTGCAGGGTATCCACCTGCAGAAAGATGAAACTGAATCCCTGTCTTTCATCATTAACAAAAATAAACTCAAAATGGATCAAAGATCTGAAACACTGGGGAAACTCTTGGAGATATTGGGGTAGGCAAAGACTTCATAAATAAGAATCCCAAAGCATGGGCCATAATCCATAAAATAGACAAGTGGGACTATATCAGATTAAGAAGTTTCTACACAGCAAAGGACACAGTTATTAGTGTGAATTGACAACCCTCAGAATGTGAGAATATTTTTGTACAATATGCCTCAGACAAGAAACTGATAACTAGAATATACAGGGAACTAAAGTGGCTTACCTGAAAAAATATATATATAACCCAATTGAAAGATGAAAATATGAGCTGAACAAAATCTCTCTAAGGAAGACATATGAACAGCCAAAAACCATATGAGAAAATGTTCAACACCCCTCATCATAAGGAAGATGCAGATTAAAACCATAATGAGATATCACCTAACCCTTGTTAGAATGGCAAAGATTGAAAATACAAAAAGTGGGAGCTAGCAGGTGGTATGGTGGTTAGGGGCGCTGGACTCCCACACGGCCGACCGCAGTTCAAGTCCCATACCTGGAGTCTTACTTTCCCTTTCTTTCTCTTACTCTGTCCCTCGCTGGTCAAATTAAAAATAAATAAATACATAAATAAAGCTTAATAAAATAATTACTTAAAAAAATACAAAAGGTGAGGATGTGGTGAAAGGGGAACTCTCCTACACTGTTGGTGAGAATGTAAACTGGTTCAGCCACTGTGGAAAACAATATGGATGTTCCTCAAGTGTCTACAAATAGAACTACCATTTGATCCAGCAATCCCACTTCTTGGTATCTACCCAAAGGACAAGAGAATGTTCAGTTGGAAAAGCACTTGCACATCAATATTTATTGCAGCATTATTATGCACGATTACTAAGACGTGGAACCAACCCAAATGCCCACAAACAGATGAAAGGGTGGAAAAAGTGTAGCACATATACTTTATAGAATACTATTCAGTCATGAAAAACAAGACCCTGGCATTTGATAGAAAGTGGTCAAATATGGAAGATCTACTGCTGAGAGAAGCAAGCCAGGATATGAAAGAAAGATATTGTGTGTATCCACTTAATGTATATCGACTATCCACACTTTATAGTAGAGATTGAAATACTGGAGGGCATAAAAGCAGTGAAAATAGTTATGAATACTGAAGACAGTGTGGAATGGGGGGTGGGGAGGAGAAAGGAATAGTATAGAAAAGGATAGGAAGATAACAAATAGAGAAGCTTGACATCAGTGGGACAAAGAAATGGTTTATTACCTGTTGATGATAACATGTATAGTATTTTCAACATTCTCAACTGGACTCGTCTAAGAAGTATTTCATGTTGGGTAAATTCTCTTTATAAGCCAAATGATATATAGTGATTGAATATTTAAAAAAATAATTAAAATAAGTAATAATAATCTGAAAAAAAAGATGAAAAGCTATTTGATTATGATGATGTGGATTGTAATGTCTTTGTCTTGATTGATATGCATGATAATCATGCTGGAAAAAATGCAACACACTGTAAAGATACATGTGATTAAGCGTAATATAAAAATTATAATAATAAATTTAAAATTTTTTTAAGTATCTATTGAAAATAATCAGGGACCAGCAGTTGGCATAATGGCTATGTTGCTGGACTCTCATGTAGTTGACCAAGGGTTAAGTCCCAGACCCAATGGCTTAAACTCATGCCAGGTGCGTATACATGCATTCCCAAGATCCTGAGAGAAGAATGGAAGAGAAGGGATTGTGGCGTAGGCATCCCCTCGGGGGGTGGGGAGGAGAGGGTAGGCGATTTATTTTTTGCTTTCTGTCTCTCTGTCACTCGCTGTCTTTCTGGTGAGCAAACGTGCCCTATTAAAAAAAAATGCTCCCCCCTCCAAAAAAAGAAAATAACCAAAATTGCAATCTATGGAAATTATATAAATAAATAGTTTTTATTAATTATTCTTTAAAAATATATCTCCGCTGGGGATATTTCTTTAAATTTTTGTGTAGATATATGCTTTTAATTTTCATAGGTATATAGATGGGACTGGAAATACTGGGTCATATGGTCACAGTATGTTTAACTTTTTGAGAAATTGACAAACTGTTACCCAATGTGACTGTATCATTCTTTTTAGAGGATTTTTTCCTTAAGGCATGTGCACTCATCGGGGAGGGAGAGAGAGAGAGAGAGAGGGAGAGAGAGAGAAAGTGAGAAATCAACCCCCCTTCCCCAGGGAGGATGGCCATGCTGCAATCCCTTTTCCTCCATTCTCCTCCCAGGATTTTGTGTATGCATGTGCCCAGCATGATTTTTAAGCCACCAGGTTCAGGACTTGAACCACTATCAGCCATATGGGAGTCCAGCGATGTAATGGTTATGTCATCTTCTGGCACCAATGGCTATACTATTTTATATTCCCACCAGCAATATGTGAGGATTCTAATTTCTCCACATCTTCAGCGACACTTGTTTCTATTCTTGCCATCCTAGAACCTTTGTAGTGGAATCTCATTACAGTTTCAATTTTAATTTCTCTGATCATTTATAATATTGAGCATTTTTTCATATGTTGATTGACAATTGGTAAATTTACTTTGGAGAAATATCCATTTCAGTTCTTTTCTGGTTTTTTTTTTATCAGTTTTTTTCTTGTTTTTGTTGTTTTTAAAGTTGTTTATATAGTATGAATATCAACCCCTAATCTGATATGTGATTTGCAAATATTTTTTTTTTCCATTCCATAGGTTGTTTCTTTACTCTGTTGATAATGTCAACTGAATCACAAGAGTTTTTAATTTTATTGAAGTTCAGTTTATCTATTGTTTCATTTATTGCTTATGCAATTTTGGCTTTGTGTTTTCTCTCTCTCTCCATGATATCTCTCTTGTCTGTCTTACATCTCTTTCCTTATTTTTTTCTCTTTTTTCTCAGCTTATCAAGTGGTTTTATAGCTACTTTCACTAGGTCCTTTAAACTTCCACATGATAGCCAGGACATAAGATGACTTTGTGTATAATGTCCCATAATCATACTGAAGATATCACAAATCCAGCTCCTAAGCTGACTAAATGAATGTCTTTTCACCTTTCTAGGCCAACAGCTTCCTATTGGTATTACTAAGTTATAGCTCCAGGCAACATGTCCAAAAAACGTTTTTTAGCCTCCACACCACATGCTCTGTATTCAGGCTATTTCCTTGGCTCTAATTCCAAGCATTTCCCTGGATTACTTAATAGTCTTTTCTGCTCCACAGGATTCAAGCTCCTTCCTGACACTCCTATACTGAAGATACACTTTCTGCTCAGGGCATGGCTATGCCACAGCTTCTGTCCTGTGGTGTAGGTTTGCAGGCTGTATAGTAGTTCTCTTTTGTTTATGGTGACCAGAGCTGTTTGTCTCTAGAACTGGCCTTTTAAAAATATATTTATTTTATTTTACTTTACCCATCCTCTGTGTGTTTAGAGCAAAGGAGAGTGTGTGTCAGAGAATGAACTTATTAGACCACCTTGACCAGAATTTGCAGCAGATGTTTTCATCTTTTAATAACTGAATTGGATTAGCCTACAGCTTATTAATTTAATTACACTGGATCTAACTATGCAGATAACATTGAAGAAAATAACACAAACCCTTTAAAATCCTCAACTAGGTTCACTCACTGACTACATATTCAGAGATTTTAAAAAGCTGCTATTTAGTGGTGGCAGTTAAAGTCATCTCTTCTATAGCTATCAACCAAAGCTCCTGAGATGAATGCATGAGTGAGAGTTAGCCAGGCATTGGGAGGAGGCCAAAAAGGCATGTGAGTCTGGGGGAGGCAATACGTGATGTTCCTGGGGTAGGAAGGGGAAGCAAAGAGCTAGCCATAGTTAATAAGTCTAGCTGCTAGACAAAGTATGGTAAATTATGTCAGATGTTTTGAGAGCCACCCATTCCACTCCCAAGGTTTTGAAGATGGTTTCAACTTATCTCTGTTTGTCTCTAGCACTAGCTATAGCATCACACACCTACTCTGGGATGAATTTAAACTGCCAAACTATGACTCTGACTCAAAGGACTTGGAAACCCAGTAGGCCAGTCCTATGTCCCCAACAGACCAGGTGAGAACCAGGTCAGCTCTGCATATGCTTGTAGGTGACCATGTTGACCTTAGAGGACCCACCTGACCTGGGAATATTATGATCTTACAAAGAACAACACCATTACTTCACAAGTAATTCTAGGTTTAAAGTTATTTTCCTCCTAATGGTCTATAGTCCTAAGAGCACAATAACCATAAGCAAGGATGAGACAAAAGTGGTTTCCAGAGAATATAGAGTAAGGTCTTTACAGTGCAAAAAGAAAGTTAGTACAGTTGAAGCAAATCCAACTTTAGTGTTAGTCTTTTTATGAAGATAGTTTGTTTCTATATATCATAAATTACATTGGAGAGTACTCACTCACATATTCATCTACCCAGCCTCATAAACATTAATGAGTCCCTGATATATGACTGTCATCTTGATAGCATTGAAGGCATAAAGGAATAAGGCAGTCCCTACCATGGAAAAATGCACCTATCAATGGGCAAAGGACTTAGAAACAAATCATTATAATGAAATATTAACTTTACCTGGGTGATTTGGAGATAACCACAAAGAAAAATTAACCAAAGACATCCAAAGTAAGGAGCATTTCTGGTAGTCCCAGAGGCAAGAAAGTTCAAAGACTACTCAGCAGACTGAGTTTAATCATTGTACTGGAGTGGAAAAGCTACAGAAATTGAAGTTGAAATAGCAGGTAGGCATAAATTGTATTTCATTTGTTCTAAGATGCCACTAATTGTAAAGTGAACTATTATTTCATGTAAAACCAAGAGAAAAGTGCTGCTAATTAAATCATCACATATCAGGGCCAGCACATAGCATGGCGGTTAAGGGCACTGGACTCCTACATTCAGTTCAAGTCCTGGACCTGGCAGCTTGCTTTCTCACTTTCTCTCTCTTTCTCTGTCCCTCTCTGGTCAAATTAAAATAAATAAATAAAAATAAATAAGTAAAATAATTATTTAAAAATAATAAATAAATAAATCATAACTTATCATTGATAGTAAAGCATCTTGGTTTCAGAGGGGTCAAAGCACGAGGCAACATGCCTCTCGAAATGGATGAAATCAAGTAATTTCCAAAAGAAGAAGTGTAAAACATGAATTAACATTAGAAGGAAGGGTGTTTTTTTTTGTTTTTTTTTTATACTTTTACTACAGGGCATATGCACTCACTAGACAGACAGAGACAGAGAGACAGAGAGTAAGAAATAACCCCCTGGGGGGATGGTCACACTGCCATCCCGTCTCCTCAATTCTCTTCCCGGGATCTTGGGCACACATGCACATGTGTCTGGCATAAGTTTCAAGCCACTGGGTCTGGGACTTGAACTGGTTGATCACATGGGAGTTGAGAGCCTCGACTACTCCCCATCTGCTGGTCTAGAAAGCAGCTTTTTAAAAAGCTAAAATAAATGCAAATGAATATGGATAAAATACCATTTTGACTTTTTTTGGAGAGGTTTTTGCTATAAGGTGCGCGTGCTCACCAGACAGAGAGAGACAAAGACAGATAGCGAGAAATCACCCCCTAGAGGGGATGGCCACGCCACAATCCCTTCTCTATTCTCCTCTTGGGATCTTGGGCATGCACGCACACACACTCGGCGTGAGTTTTAAGCCACCGGATCCGGGGCTCGAACTGTGATCGAGCATGGGAGTCCAGCAACATAGCCATTATGCTAACTGCTCATCCCAAAATACCATTTTTCTTATCAAATTGGTAAAAAAAAAAAAGAATGTTTAGCTAGCAAGGAGAGTAAAATGGGCAAACTCATGCTAAAAATGTAAGTTGATATTAATTTTCTGAAATCACTTTGACAATTATGTGTCAGGAACCTAAACATGTATATATTCCTACCTACAGGAATCTATTCTAAATCCATACTCATGGACTCAAGAAAATATTTATGCCCAAGAATATAAGGTTGTAAAAACAAAAATGCATGCTATACATATATAAATTATCAATGAATATATAAATAAATAGTGATGTAATCATGGAAATATTAGCCAATTACTGAAATATTTGTTGCAGTATTTAATGAGAGAGAAAATCTCATAATGTAACATCAAATTCTAAAAGGGAGAAAACAAACTTCCACTTAAAGTGTAATCTGAATCTAAGAAAAAAAGTACTTTATAAAGACTGGAGTTTTAGTTAAATTTGAGCGGTAACAATATTGGTGATATTTTCCTTCTTATACTTTTTATTATTTTTCTAAAATGGCCATATTTACCTTTTATAACCTCTCCTTCCCAATTTTCGAAGTTCTACTTGTAAACATTAAATTGTAGTAGGGAATATAAGACTGTGCTCAGAGATAGAATTATCAATAGGTGCTCTTTATACTAACTAATAATTGACACATAATAATCATGAATGCTAAAAATTGTCCTAGTGCATGTTAGATGGGATCCAATACATGTTATATCTGACTTTACCTTTATTTTGATCTTTATTAGGATCTAGAAAGATGAGAAAACAGAAATTTCATGTAGCTAAAGAAGTCTAGGTGAGCTTACACAATTTGAACATGGCAAAGCTGGGATTTGAACCACAGATTCAC